>NC_135373.1:36367830-36714080 GCF_049243985.1 Paroedura picta
AAGGCACATGGTGCCCTGCTCATGTCTCCAGTACACCAGTCTTGACATCTTGGGACAAGTCTGCCCAAATCGCAGCCTTAATTTTGCTAGAGATTCTCAGTCCTGTGGGTGGAATTTGGCCCCTTCAGGGCACTGTTCAAATCTGGGCGAAGAAACGATGTTTGCCCTTTAGTGGAAACACATCACTGAGGTCCTACACTTGATCCGGTGTCCTTTCTGGCTTTCACCTTGCAAACATTTGCATTCTAAAAGAGTTTGGCTCTGCAAGCCCCTGTCTGCCGGGTGAGTGATGTGACCATTGGTTTGCTTCATCCTTCCCACAGAATATAAATATAAAGTAATTAACGTGCAGCATGCTTAAGCGTCTAATCAATGGGGATACAATGCATTGTCATTTGTCAGGGCTTGCTGGAAGGAGGCGGCGACCGGTCTCTGTGCATGGTGATCCTGCTGCCAAGCCCCTTGGATCGTTTCCCATTCCCCCCCGGAAAGAAGGCACGTTCAATGTTTGAGTCTCTCCCAGGCAAATGCCATTTGCCCTTTGGCTGTTGTGCCCCTTTAAGAGAAAAACTAGCAGGAGAGACATCGGAGGCTTGTCAAACGCTCCACCTTGGGCAAGGTCAGAGGTCAGCAGGGTATGGGAGGAAGCACTCCTACGTTACAACCACATGGCCAAAGATATTTGAAATGACAGGATCTTTGCAGCAAGAGGCGGGATCTAGATCTGCAAGCCTTATACTGAAAAGAGTAGGGCAGTGGTCCACAACCCCCGGTCCGGGGACCGGTCCCGGTCCGTAGATCAGTTGGTACCAGGCCGCAGCTCCTCCTTCTCCTCCTCCCCAGCTGCTGCCTCAGGGCCTGCCCTGCCACTCTGCCCCCGGCTCACCAATGGTGCTCTCCGGCGGCTGCCATGGCTGGGGCTCCCCCTCGGTGTTGTACTGCGCAGCTGCTGCTAGCAGTACCCCCCAGCGGGCGGCGGGAAGTCAGGGGCGCCGGCAGGAAAGCAAGCGGAGCAGGGGCTCAGGGGGCGGCAATGTCTCTTGGCGAAAGACTACCCCCCGTACGGTCCTCAGTAAAATTGTCAAGCGTTGACCGGTCCCCGGTGATAAAAAGGTTGGGGGCCACTGGAGTAGGGAATCCTCTCTATGGACCTTCTTCCCGTCACTCTTATAAAGAACAATACCGGTGACTGCAGCAATGTTCAGAGTTTCTGCTCTTGGCCTGACAGGTTCTCTGCTAAAGTGGTTTATTATGTGGATGTTGCTCACCATAAAAATCGATGGTTCTTTTGCTAAGTGGCCAATATTTATTTGGCTGTAGGGTTGTTTAATTTGATGCATCTATTAGGGAGCGGGTAATGTCTGAGGTGGTCAGGAGTCGGCTCTTTCAGTTTGTCGTTACCTCATATCTCCCGCTCTTTTGTCTCCTGGCATAACTCAAGGACAGAAGTAATTGACGTGAAACTTTAAGAAATTAATTTTTTTTTTTTTGCGGCATCCAGTGCTAGGGGAGAGAGTGCAACGCACCGGATCATTTATAACGTCACAGTTATTGGCCCTGACAAAACAATACCTTAAGAACGCACCAAAGTAAATTATGGCGCACGCAAAGAGCCGAGCCCTGGGCAGGCCCACAGTCAGATGGCAGCCGGCCAGGGAAAAAACAAAGTAAGATGCCTTTGATATTAATAAGAGACAATATTGATCATCCAGCCAGTGTCACTTCTCCGTTCAGCCGCGGAGATTGCTTCAGGCATTCAGCCGCCTGTCCTGGGGCGCAGCACTTCCTAGAGAGGCCCCATCATTCAGGCAGCATTTAATGGCATTAGGCAGAGCCAAGCTGAAGGGACAGCCCAGGCCTACTCTGGCCCAGAGCCAGGGTGGGCTGGGATCACCATCAGGAATGAAAATCACAAAATCCCTGGCTCTCCCAGCACAGTTTTGTCGGGGGTATTGGGTTTTAGCAAAGCGAGAAAATAGCACAGCTTCAGGGATGCAGCAGACACGTGCGCTGAGCTTTGAGGAAATAAGTTGACTGGAATAACTCAGGGAAGGGTTGCGTGGAGAAAAAACAATAAACAGTCTGACTAACTCAGCTTCTAATCCAGGGGTAGTCAAACTGCGGCCCTCCAGATGTTCATGGACTACAATTCCCATGAGCCCCCTGCCAGCATTCGCTGGCAGGGGGCTCTTGGGAATTGTAGTCCATGGACATCTGGAGGGCCACAGTTTGACTACCCCTGTTCTAATCTATGGCATCTAGTTCTCTTTGCTTAGTCTTCTGAGTGAGTTTCAGGAACTACGGCAATAACACGCTGAAAGCAGCCATGGTGAGGTAACCGTGCAGAGGGAATTATAACTCGGTGAGTTTCACAGACCAAATCTACTCTCATGTGCAGAGCTGAGATATACCACATTGTTTTTAGCGGTGTTTTCCCAACTTTTCCTCAATGCAGAATACCCCCTGGATTCAAACTCTAACTGCTGCAATAGTCTATATTCAACCAAGCTCTCCTAAGCTCAACAAAGCTGGACAGGCCCTAGGGACAAAGGACTGGCAGCCTTCCCCCTTTAGAAGAAGAAGAAGAAGAGTTGGTTCTTATATGCCGCTTTTCTCTACCCAAAGGAGGCTCAAAGCGGCTTACATTCACTTTCCCTTTCCTCTCCCCACAACAGACACCCTGTGAGGTGGGTGAGGCTGAGAGAGCCCTGATATCACTGCTCAGTCAGAACAGCTTTATCAATGCTGTGGTGAGCCCAAGGTCACCCAGCTGGCTGCACGTGGGGGAGTGCAGAGTTGAATCTGCATGCCATATTAGAAGTCCACACTCTTAACCACTACACCAAACTGGCTCTCAGGTGGGAAGACTCCCTGCTCTATTAACTCTGTGCTTGTTTATGGAAAGACTTTTGCTTAACCCCTTCATGACAAAGGGTGATACTTGCTAAAATACCCAACAAGTTGTCTTACTAAACATGTTTTTAGTCGGCGCCGACGTCTACTGGCGCGGAGCCTGCTGTTCATGTAGAGACATGAAAGCAAGAATATTATTGAAAGACCTAAAACAGACACTCCTGCTTTATGTGGATGCTCGTTCTGGATTGGAGCTTCTGGGTGTGGAACTCAAGCGGTTGAGAAGTTTAAAAATTATTATCATAAAAATATATTAAATACACATTTTATAGCACAGTGCCGAAGGTCAACGAAAAGGAATGCATTAAAATCTCAGCAGAAAATATACAAGAATGCTTTGATTAACAAAAAATATCCCCCAATAACAAAATGACTTATAACAAAATAACCTGACGTGTTGTGACCGAAATGGATCTTCTCCAGAGGTCAATTATAGATCCACACAGATGTAAATATCTATAAACCGGGGAAAAAAAACTTTTCACATCCAGGAAGGTTGACTCAAAGTCTGTATTACACAGTGGTTGTTGTTGCTATTGTCATCCATTCAGTCTTGTCCCAACACTTGGCGATCCAAGATTCCCAATCCCACACCACCTCCCTCAGCCATGCAATGTTCTGGCCAGTGTCCATTTTGATTGCATCTAACTATTGTGTTCTTTGTCGGCCTGGTTTCCTTTTTCCACTGACCAATCCTGGCACAATTGCTTTCTTCACTGAGTCAGATTGCCTGTTATGGCCAAAGTAAATGAGCAGAAGTTTCATGATTTTCCACCAATGATATATCAGACTTTATGCGCTGTAGTATTTCCTCGTTTGTGACTTTTGCTGCCCATGAAACTTGTAGAAGCCTTCTCCAATAAGGCAGAGAAACAACACCAGTTTGGTGGCCCTTGTGAGGACAGAAAGGTGGGATATCCATTCTGTAAAATAAAAATAAACTCACCCAGTTCCTTCTGGGCTACTGAAAGCAACCTGCAGGTAGATTCTATATGGGAGACAGCTTGGTGCAGTGATTAAGAGCAGCAGCCTCTAATCTGCAGAGTTGTTTTTGATTCCCCACTCCTCCATATGCAACTGGCTGGATGAGCTTGGGCTAGTCACAGTCCTGTCAGAGCTGTTCTCGCAGAGCAGTCCTGTCTCAGACCCACCCACTTCACAGGGTGTATGTTGTGGGGAGAGTGAGGGAAGGTGGTTGTAAGCCGCTGTGAGGCTCCTTTGGGCAGTGCCAACTCTTCTTCTATTTGTAGCAGAGCCCTTCCCTCTCGCCAGGTTGGCTACTAGAGCTTAGAATTAACAAAGTTCACTCCCAGTGGCATCTTTAAAACCAAAAAAGTTTTATTCAAGGTAGAAGCTTCCGTGTGAAAGCACACTTCTTCTGGTATAGACAGGTGTATGCACACAAAAGCTTTTACCTCAAATAAAACTTTTTGGGTCTGAAAGATCCCACTGGACATAAGCTTTGCTCTGCTGCTTCGGCTCTGAACGACGACCCACCCAAAGAGCTCGAGTTGGTGCAGAAGGGCTAGAAAAGAAGAAGGTCTTTCATTGTTCTAGCATATTACAGCTGCTACTTCTATATAATTAGCCCACTGGCTAGGAATCATAATGAAATAACCTAATTTGCTTCCCCCTTAACAGAGGGGGTCAGATTGCCAACCTTCAGGTGGGGCCAGGAGATCTCTTGGCATTACGACTGATATGAGTGCAGAAGAGATCAGTTCCTCTGGAGGAAATGGAAGCTTTGGCAGGCAGACTATGTAGCATTAGATCCCAGGGACGTCCTTCGTTTCTCCAAATCCTGCCCTCCCTTCGTTCCGCCCCCAAATCTCCAGGGAATTCCCAGCCCAGACCTGGCGATGGTAGGAGCTTCTGTCTGGATTTACTTTTCGTTTGGGGGAGCCACTTTATGCAGTTCCCCAACTAGCACTTTAAAATGGTGGATGTAGCGAGCAGTTTGCTGGCTGGACACGGGAGGTTTTGGAGATCAAGAGCTCACAGCCTTGACTCTCCATGAGACAGGAGCATTTGCCTCATTATATTCAAATATTAACAAGGACGGACTCATTGCCACTGACGAAAGCCAGACTGAAAACGGAAAACAAATCTAGAGACCGTTTTGGCAGAGTCAAAGCCTAAATAAATAACATAAGAGACTTTTTTATCTTCTTATGCTTTATTAAGCCACTGGATAGATTCTGTCTCTCCTTCGTCACTGTTTTGGAATCGTCCATTTTTTTCGTGCAGCAGTTTGGACATGGGAGGTTGGCAACGGCATGTGGAGCGGCTGGAATAGAGCGTCTTCACAAAGTAAGCATTTCACTATATTTATTGTGTGCAGAAAAGCCTCGAGTCTTCCCAAGTCTTCCCTCTCAACGTTTTTGGAGAATCAGTTCTGTCTCTTTGTGCCTTAAAAAAGGAGGTAGGCTATGTCATTGCTGGACATTCTGTAGCCTGAAGCGGAAATCCCTGTGGCACCTGCTTCCCCTCATTAACACGGCAGGGCTGACAACGGGTAGGTGGAGTCTAGAGACGTCCCGCTATTTCAACTGATCTCCAGGCAACAAAGAGCAAGTTCCTCTGGAGAAAATGGCTGGCTGAGGGGGGGGGACTATATGGCATTGAGCCCTGCTGAAGTCCATTCCTGGGCTCCACCTCCTCCTCCTCCTCTGACTTCCTTCCCCAAACACCACTTTCTTGAGGCTCCAACCCCTAAATTTCCAGGTTTTTCCCAGCCTAGACTGGGAACCCTCAACACGCAGCATGACCCAGCTGACAGTTATGCATGCAAAACCATGTGAATATGAACCGGAGATGAAGGAAACTGGAGTTTTTATGAATTGTACACTACATTTGGGCAGATGCAGTAAAGACTACGGCGAAAGGCAATCTGAAGAAAACCTCCTAAGTAAACAATCGAGTCTTCACCAACAACCTCTCACGCTAAAATCAACAGTGGTCACCTTGTCAGTAAACACAGGCTCAACCTGTCCTCCAGCCTCCCTCCCCCCTCCCTCACGTGTGATTCGCAATTTTGGGAGTTGTAAATACTAGGAACAAAGAGTTAACTTGCTTGTGGCATTAAATATTTAGCTCGAACTATTCAGGAAGGTGTGTGCGAATTATAAATTATGTAAGGCAGGATGGGTCGTGGTTGGAGCGAAGAGACCCAAATTGTATCATCATAATACATTATTCACAAATAATGCATCTATTCTCCTCCATTAGTGCCTCTGGAAAAAGCCCCTGAGTGCATAACTCGAATTTGGAGGTGGGTAATAAATGTGAGCTAAACACATAGCAGTGGGGAGGCAAGTGTAGTTAAACAAGCACCGATCGACACTCGGGCTAATTCGGCCGAGCCCCGCATTGGCGAGGCCAGGCACGGCAAGGCTTCCGGAACCCAGAGACACAGTAATAAATTCAAATTACGGGAATTAATTTAGCCAAGCTGCAGCCCCCATGAAGTGTGCAGGCCTTCCCCAATAAACACCATAACAATTTAAATCCATCGCCGTAGTATTGGATGTAGGATATACCAGTGGTCCCCAACCTTTTTATCACCAGGGACCAGTCAACGCTTGACAATTTTACTGAGGCCTGGGGGAGGGGTAGTCTTTTGCCGAGGGACATCATTGCCGCCTGAGCCCCTGCTCCACTTGCTTTCCCTCCGGCGCCCCTGACTTCCTGCCGCCTACTAGGGGGCGCTGCCAGCAGCAGCTGCACAGTGCCATGCTGAGGGGAGCCCCAGCCATGGCGGCCGCTGGAGAGCACCAAAGGTGAGCCGATGGAAGAGTGGCAGGGCAGCCCCCGAGGCAGCAGCCGGGGAGGGGGACGAGGAGGAGCCGCAGCTGGGTACCGACTGATCCATGGACCGGGACCGGTCTCCGGACCAGGGGTTGGGGACCACAGGGATATACTACTTGATCTTGCTGCCAGTGCTTTGAGTAGGGAGACTTTGAACGTGTTGGAATTTGAGGCTTGTATGGATTTTGCTTTAGGATTAACCAGTGTTGGGGGTGGCTGTTGACCACCGTTCCCTGCCTGAAAATGTAGGCATAAAAAGACACTGTGACGACTGCATTATCCTTTTTCCATAGGACTGGAATGGCCATTCACAGTTGCCTGCTGCAAGGGAAAGGAAAGAAAAAGTGAGCCGGCACCTGTAGGAGAGGAAAAACGGGACAGAACTTTATTGTAAGTTGCCCATCCGGTAGCTGGGTGTAACACAACCCCAGTCTGCCTACTTAAAGGGACACAGTGCAGACAAAGTCCTGGTCAAGGCACCTCCTATTTGCATTAGCCAACTGGAGGTTTCCAGGGCTCCACTAAAGGTCCTGTTCTGACTGGGGTGTACAAAGCCCAGAATCTTTTAAGAAGACTCCACTAGGGAGAATTGTAGAATGGCCAAACCTGTTTTCTTCCCAGAGCTGCTGCTGCGGCTGCTGATGTCTTGGTGTTTTGTGATCTATATCTATACCCCCATACCAGTTGTCATTAGAACTCTTGGAGCAGGGCATGGAAGTCTCAAGAAACACTTGGCATTCTGGACATTGAGCAAATGACACCAGCTCATCTCCAGAAGAAATAGAAAGAATGCTGCGAAGATACATCTGCAGCTTTCAAGGGCTTGGCTAAATCTTGAATTGCATAACAACATTGGCCAGTCATATATCTGTTTGGGGATATCCTCCTCCTCCAATCAGATGTATCTTCACAGGATTCATGCTTTTCCAAGCAACACTATCTTCTGGAGCTGAACTGGTGTCATTTGCTGAATGCTCAGGATAGTCCCAGTACCATTCCACACACAATAGATTTCTAGAAGTCTCAAGAAATACCTAGTCCTGTTCTGCATGCATTGACTAATGCACTTTCAGTGTGCTTTTGCAGCTGGAGTGCAAAAGCACACTGAAAGCACACTTCTAAAGTGCATTGAAACAGCATTATCTAATATGTGCAGAATGGGCCCTGGACATTCTGGACGTTGACTAACACCAGATATCAAGTCACAACCAACTATGGCAATCCCAGGACAATGGAGTTTTTAGCCAAGAGACATTTAGAGGTGGTGTGTCATTGCCTGCCTCTACATAACTACCCTGGGGTTTCTTGTTATTTTCTGTTTTTTTTTAATAATACGTTTTTATTTTGAAAGAAAGAAAAAATATACAGCTAAGAAAAATACAGCTAATAAATAAGACTTACATTGTGATATTAATCATTATATCCTCTCTTTATATCCATTCTTTTTACCACTTAATAACAATTCTTTAAGTTCTGGAATTTTCTTAACCTAAAATATCCTGCGTTTTCTCATACATCATATATCCAAATAAAAGATATTTGAGTGCCAGTTTTGCAAGCATTCAGTTTCCCATATCTAATCTTGGAAGAAAAAAAAACTTTGTAGATATATTAGTCTAAAATATTACATAAAACATTAATGGTAAAAAAAGATTCCATTACATACATGTTACATATTTACCTTGAAACATGTCTAATAAAATAATCAATGTTAAACATTATAATAACATTATACTGTTACCTGCTGCTTCTAGAGGCAAAGCCTGTTGCACACAGGAATACAATGGGATCCAGTACTGGCCCTCAGTGGGGGAGTGTCCGCTGCATCTAGGGTGAACACCCCCCACTGAGGGCCAATTGGGGCAGGTTTTACCCAGTGAATCGTTCTCTTGCAGAATGGGTATTATCATGGCTGAAGATTATTGCATTCTTACGTTTTTTTCAAAGTGAAATGGTATCCCATATTTTCTTGATATTTTCTATAATCCAAATACTAACCAGGGCTGACTCTACTTGCTACCCTGGGACATAACGATGAGGGACTAAAATTTCTACTCACCTAAAAGGAAAAGATTATTGTTGTTGTTATGTGCGAAGTCATGTCCGACCCATCGCGACCCCATGGACAATGATCCTCCAGGCCTTCCTGTCCTCTACCATTCCCCGGAGTCCATTTAAGTTTGCAGAAAAGATTATGCACCTATCCAATTGTCCAAATGTAGAGCAGGGAGTGTCTGAGTGTGGGTGGGGGGGGGGTTGTTTTTGACAGATCAAATCATGCGAACCTTGCTCTCCTTTATCTTTCCTTGCTGCTCCATGTACTTGAATCAAAGCATATTTTTCTCCCCACCCAGTACTTTAAATGCCTCTACATGTTTAAAAGTTGGGAAATGGTCCATTGGGTGAGGACCTCCCCGCACCACCACCACACACACACACACACCATGTATCTCATCATGATTGGTTGGGAGGCAGAAAGAGTTACAGATGGGATTTTGTTTCTTTGTCTCAGGTGTTGCCTGCAAGTATAACAGATAAGCACCAAGCTGGGGTCTCTGGGAACTGGCGGTGTACAGCATCTTGACAGTGCAGGAAAGGTAAGGGAGGAGAAAGGGTGGAGAAATCCAGGCTTGTCTCTCACTCCATCCAGAGAGAGATCATAATCACCATTTGATTGCTTGAGAGATGATTTATCAGTTTCATGCTATTTCCAGGTGTGTGGTTTGATGAGAGTCACCTGGGTCCTTGAGCCTGTTCTGCCAGGTATTTTCTTGTGCCTTGAGCCATGAGATTCCTTCACAGGTGGGATTAGGTTTCCCATCGAGTTCAGATCTTCCCTGCTCAAGTAAATGTACCAGACGTGGAGTAGCTGTTCATGTTATGTATTTACTTCAGTGGTAACCTGCCTTTCCCCCGCAGTGGATCAAAAAACAGCCTCCTCCATTTTATGCTCACCCCAACAACCAGCTTGGGGTAGTGGTTAGGAGTGTGGACTTCTAATCTGGTAAACCGGGTTTGATTCCATTCTCTTCCACATGCAGCCAGCTGGGTCTTGGGCTACTCACAGCCCTGTTAGAGCTGTTCTTTCAGATCAGTACCATCAGGTCTTTCTCAGGCCCACCTACCTCCCAGGGGGAGTGTTGTGGGGAGAAGAATAATAGAATCATAGAGTTGGAAGGTATCTATGGGTCATCTAGTCCAACCCCTTCCACTATGTAGGACACTCACAACCCTATCGCCCATCCACGCTAACCTGCCACCCCATTGAATCCCCTTGAACCTTCACAGAATCAGCCTCTGTTTAAAAATTTCCACAGATGGAGAACCTGCCACCTCCCGAGGAAGCCTGTTCCACTGAGAAACCAACTTCTTCCAGATGTTTAGACAGAATTTCTTTTGAATTAATTTCATCCCATTGGTTCTGGTCCATCCCTCCAGGGCAAGAGAGAACAACTCTGCTCCATCCTCTTTATGGCACCCTTTTAAATACTTGAAGATGGTTATCAGATCCCCTCTCAGTCATCTCCTCCCAGCAGGCTAAACAGACCAAGCTCCCCCAACCTTTCTTCATACATCTTGGTCTTCAAACCCCTCACCATCTTTGTTGCCCTCCTCTGGACACGCTCCAATTTGTGAACATCCCTCTTCAACTGGGGTGCCCAAAACTGAACACAGTACTCCAAGTGAGGCCGAACCAGAGCAGAGTAAAGTGGTACCATCACCTCCCGTGATCTGGACACAATACTCGTTTGATACAGCCCAAAATCCCACTTGCCTTTTTAGCCACCGAGTCACACTGCTGAAGAGAAGGTGATTATAAGCTGCTTTGAGTCTCCTTTGGGTAGTGAAGAACAACTCTTCTTATTCTACAAAGGGTGGGGGCACAGTTCATCTGTGCATCCTGGCCTCAGCCATATATGCCTGGTGGAATAGCGTCGTTTTGCAGACCCAGTGGAACTTTGAGCCCTTCCTCAAAGAAGGTCTTTCCCCACGACATTCCCAAGCTGTGTAAACCCCTCCTTTCATGAAGACTTGGACAATTTCCATTCACAAGCGGTTCATATCTGATCTCAGAGATCTCAGCACAGAGACCCAGCTCAAAAGGCATTCGGGAAAGATAGCAGGCTCGTCGAAAGTGGCAGGTAGAATCATAGAATCACAGAATAATAGAGTTGGAAGAGACCTCATGGGTCACCTAGACCAACCCCCTGCATGATGCAGGACACTCACACAGGTGAAAACATGCTCTTCCCCACTTTAGAGGGTAGTATCTCACAAAGCAAAAACTGAACGACAGCTGAAGTCTGGGAGAGTACTTTGGCAGCATGGAAGTGGACTAGCAAGATGACATACAAGGAAAAGCAAAGTTTAAAGTGAAAAACTCTGAGAAATTGCCACCACGTTTTTCAAACCAAATCATTTTGCAGTTACATGCAAATTACAACAAATTATCTTCAGCCAAGTCGGCACAACCTGAGCAGCATTTAATGTACTTTCTGGGGGAAAGCCACACTTAGTTAGCATTGCTTGCGTTCATGTCTCTCTGAGTGATCAAGGGGCCAGAAACGAGAAGAGAAATAGAAGCCACAGTGGCCAGACTTCAGTCAGAAGTTAGGCGGACTGAGGTGGGAACAGTGACATTAGTGGCACAAGTGCATTAGTGGTCATCCAAAGCTGACCACTTTATTATTATTATTATTATTATTATTATTATTATTATTATTATTATTATTATTATTATTATTACTACTACTACTACTACTACTACTACTACTACTACTACTTATATACTGCCACTTTCCAAAGACTTGCAGCAGCTTACAAGCATAGAAACTCCTATATAAAAACCCCATTTAGCCCTGAGGCCATAAGACCCACTACAAGCCACAAGACTGGTGGCAAAAATTCCCTCATCCCCCAAGCAAACCTCTCTAGAGCTGGGAGTGTAGAATTATTATTGTTATTGTTATTGTTATTGTCGTTGTCGTTGTCATTATTATTATTATTATTATTATTATTATTATTATTATTATTATTATTATTATTATTATTATTATTATTATTATTATTCCCCACCACTCCCGAAGCCGGATCATGGCGGAAATATAATCTCACACCAACCCTACCCCTTGAGGTGGAGGTGGGGGAGGAAGGAGGGCTAGATGGCTTAAGATGTTGCATAACGCTGGACAATAAATGATAGAAGATAAAAGATAAATAGAAGATAAAGGGGGCAAAAATACTAAACCAAGGCCCATTATGCACATGTAGGATAATGCACTTTTTGTGTGCTTTTGAGGCTGGATTTTGCTGTGCAGAACAAGATAATCTACTTCTAAAGTGCACTGAAAGTGCATTACCCAATGTGTGCAGAATGGGCCCAAGCCTGCGGAGGGGCCATGTTGTTCTTAGCATTAGCCTCAGCCAAAGACCTGGCGGAAGCGCTCTGTTTTGCAGGCCCTGCGGAACTGTGACAGCTTGTTGATAGTTGCGTAAATTTTGGCTGCAAATCTCTTTGGTGGTTGCTGTTATTAACGGGCACCGCAGTCACCCATTCAAGGGACTGCATTTCATTGTGAAGTGTGGTGGTAGTGGTGGAAAGCGCGATCATGTTGTGACTGATTTATGGCCACTCCAAAAGGCTTTCAAGGCAAGAGATGTTTAGAGCGGTTTTGCCATCGCTTGCCTCTGCGGGACAGCTATGGACTCCCTTGGTGGTCTCCCACCCAAGGGCTGACGACGGCTAACTCAGCTGAGCTCCTGAGATCTGATGAGATTGGGCTAGCCTGGGCCGGGCTAGGGAGCATTGTGTAATGGACAGACCACAAACACAGCTCTTGCGCTTCCAAGTCTTCCATTTCTGCAAGGCAGGCGTTCTCAACCCTGGGGTTTCTTGATGGCCCTGGAAGCGTTTCCCGAATGGGTGGGAGTTAATTAATTTTTAATCTGTGTTGGGCGATATTCGTATATATGGTCATGTCCACCTGTCCCTCCCTCCCCGAATGGCCAATGACGGGCCTGGAGGGGGTGGGAAATGGAGGGACCCTGGGTGGGTGTGTACACAACTATGCTTCCCATATTCTGCATGATTGTGCGACTTCTGGGGAGGGCCCCTGGGTGGGCATGTACCTAGCTGTGCTTCCCAATCATATGCTGCACGATCGTGCCACTTCTGGGGTTTCTCAAAGCCTGGAAAATGTTTCAGGGGTTTATCGATGGTATAAAGGTTGAGAAAGGCTGGCATAAGGGCATGTAAAACTGACAGGCTCGGAGACAGTCAGGAAGATCTCCTAAGACTGTTCCGTAAGCTGCTTAGGGAGAAACTAAGCCTCTTTGCTGGCATAACTCAGAAATACACTGGCACACCCTCAGACGTGCTGGCGTGGCGCCCTTTGTTCGGATGCTGTGCTGGTATCCTCCCAGTGGCAGCATAGTTGTTGCAGGACAGGGGCCAGATATGGGCAGTGAAAGGGACACGATGGGGGGAAGTAGGAATGGGTGGGCAACCTGTGTCCTATCAGCTGCCCTTGATCAGCCTCTAGCTGTAAGTTATGCTGGTGAAGACATGTGCACATGTATAAGTACGTCCGTTGTGTAATAAACTACAACATTATCCCTGACAGGGAAGGAAAATGACAGACAAGGGTGGCTGAGAAGAAAAGCCCCCAAGAGTAGCATTAATCCAGGGGAAGGAGCTAAGAAAAGGGTGGGATTCCGAGGAGGCCAATCACCACCAGTGGCCCATTCTCATCTTCCGATATAGGAGGGAGCAAAATTTCAACTGTGTCTTGGGTGCTTCCCAGGACTGTCTTGGAGCTCACCACATGCTGGGCTCAAAATATGCTAAGCCCCCGATGTTCTCCGAGGTCTTTTTAGCCCTGCTATAGTGGGTTGGTCTTGACACAAGGCCCTACAAAGTATTCCCATGATGTGCCCTAAAATGCTTTGCAAAATGGGAGCTGTAGGTTCTATTGCTGCCTTTTTTTCTCTTTTGACACTGGCCAAAAATTTGAGCTTGGCCTGATTTTCAGCTTCCCCCTTATGTATGTACCCAAGTCACCATCCAGTCTCCCAATGGGCTTATGGTGACCCCAGCAAGGAGCTTTCAAGGCAAGTGAAAAGCAGAGTGGGTTTGCCATTGCCTTCGTCTGCAGAGTCTTCCTTGGTGCTCTCCCATCCACGGACCTGCCCTGCTTAGCTTCTGAGGTCTCATAATATCATGCTGCTTTCCCTCCCAGCTAGGGGGGCTGGGTTCCCGTGGCCACCAGGTCCAGGTTGGGAGATTCCTGGAGATTTGAGGATGCAGCCTGGAGAAGACAAGGACCTCAGTGGGGTAAACGCCTACTAAATCCACTCTCCAAAGCAACCATTTTGTCCACGGGAACTGATCTCTGAATGAGCTGGAATTCCAAGGCTTCCTCAGGCCCCACCTGGAGGCTGGCATCCCTACTCCCAGCTTTTCCCTGGTGGGATTCAAACCCCTTCCCTTCTATTTCCCATAAGAATTTCCCCCCCAATGATTTGCTCATGAGATAGGAATGCCTTCAGTAAGAAGAAGAAGGGTTGATTCTTGTATGCTGCTTTTCCCTACCAGAATGAGTCTCAAAGCGGCTTACATTCACCTTCCCATTCCTCTCCCCACAACAGACACCCTGTGAGGTGGGTGAGGCTGAGAGAGCCCTGATATTACTGCTTGGTCAAAACAGCTTTCTCAGTGCTGTGGCAAGCCCAAGGTCACCCAGCTGGCTGCATGTGGAGGGTGAGTGCGGAATCAAACCTGGCTTGCCAGATTAGAAGTCCGCGCGCCTAAACACTACACCAAGCTGGTGGTGCAGTTGCGCATTCTCTTGTCGTTTGCCCTAGTGTTTGTGTACCACTTGCCCTGCTTGGGGCATTAGTCCCCCACTTGGGACTGAACCCATGTGCAGCAGGCTATGACCTTCCTATGGTCTGGGTTTCCTCTGCTGAAGGACATGGGGAATACTTGGGTGACATAGCTGGACCATGTGGTCTTCCCTGACCTTTCTGGCACCCCAAATTCAGCCCAGCCCACTGCTAATCCATTTGCAGGGCTAATTTCTGCTTCCAGACAACATCAGCACTGGCCTTGG
The DNA here is from genome assembly GCF_049243985.1 of Paroedura picta. Classification (NCBI taxonomy): domain Eukaryota; kingdom Metazoa; phylum Chordata; class Lepidosauria; order Squamata; family Gekkonidae; genus Paroedura; species Paroedura picta. The sequence goes on from NC_135373.1 coordinate 36,382,662, forward strand.
CTGATCCCGGGCCTGGTGCAACTCAGGTCCACAGACAGCCCATGGCAAGGGAACGTGACCGGGACCACCCCAGCCCATCGCCAACATTGTCTGGAAGCGGAAATTAGCCCTGCAAATGGACAAGGACTTGGCCGGGCCAAATTCCTGGTGTGGAAAAGGTCTTTGTGTCTGCAGGGAAGAATCCAAACCCTGTCCTGCAGAGATCCCAGAGTCATGGCAGCCACAGGCCTTCTACTGAGCGGGCAGCACTTCTCCGGACCACAGATGCCCCCACATCCTTCTTTGTTGATCTGCAGGTATATAGCAGCAAGGGGAAATCAGGAAGGTGTGATCCATCACCATGAGCTGCTTAGCTGCTTCCATATCATGTGGTCATGGGGGCATGGTCAGCAAGATGCTCAGGTGGAGGTTCTGCTGCCAGCGTAGCCAGGGACTCCTGTACAGTTGCTGTGTGCCCTTCTTCTTGGGAGTGGAGGATTTTTAGGGAGGAGGGAGAACATTGCTTGCTTCTGCTGTGAAAGCACAGAATTCTGGTTAACTTCACCAGAATTGGATCACTGATGTATTGGGCTGCTAGTCAACCAGTCTGGCGTATGTTTCATCAAGGGTATTATCCATGATAATTATTCTGCTCCAGCTTGAAACCAAAAATCAAACAGGCGTATTTTCTGTAACACCCTAAAAATACATACAACCCTAATACCATTTCAGTGTCAGGAGACAAATTAATGGTAAGACCTCTGGGTAAGGTGACATAACCCCTGGGGAACGCTTGCATAACCCCAGGATCATGCCTTCCTGACCCTTGACCCTGCTATATGGCAGAGTTTCCCAACCCTGGGACCCTGGAGTTATGGAAGAGCTCCCCAGGGGTTATGCCGCCTTACTCATAAGTTTGGATGGCCGCTGACATCCCTAGATGTCCCTGGAGCCCACTTCCCCTGTTGCTCTTCTGGCCTCATCTCTTTCTCCACAGTGGAAGTGATAAACGATCAATTGATCGCTTGTCTGGCTCCCGCATCTGACTTCCGCGCTCACTCCTCTGAAGGGGCATGTCACCCCTTCCAGGGTTCCTTGAAGCCTGAAAAATATTTCCCAATCAAAAGGTTGAAAAAGGTGACCATATGGCATTAAAAAGGGTTCCAGCAGATTCGTGGGGGAGAGATCAGTCATTGCCAAGACCTGAATTGTCCAGGGTAGCCTGATCACATCAGATCTTGGAAGCTAAGCAGGATCGACCCTGGATAGTATCTGGGTGGGAGACCGTCAAAGTAATAACAGGATTGGGACGTGGAAGAAGGCAACGGCAAAGCACCTCTGAAGGTCTCGTGCCTTGAAAACCCCACCAGAGATCACCAAAGGTCAGAAGTGACAGCTCTTTCCAACACCATGGTGACTAAAGGAAACCTTCATATTCAGATGCAGTAGACCTGTAAATACCCATGGTAGGGTCGTGTCAAGGGAAGGTCATGGCCTTTATGGAAGACTTCTGTGTGAACAAGTTGCTGGACTAGGGGACCACCAGTCCCATCCAGCAGGGCTATTCTTATGTTCTTATAGCTAGCTTGTAAATTAGAATTGCCTACTAAGTCCGGGCCAGCCTGTTCATCAAAACAATCAAGCCCAGTGAGACTCTGTACCAAGAGGGGAACACACCTCTTCCCATCAATAAATCCACCACTTGGTAACAGTGACAAGTGCAGTGGGAGGAAACATGTGCTCATTGCAAATTCGGATTTTCACACAGGAAATCTATTAGCAGAGCTTTGTTGGGAACGAGTAGCAGAGTAGATGCTTCTCAGCTCAACAGGAGCTCACCCCTCTGTCTTCCATGCCGCCCATCTTGACTGGCCTTTTTTTTCCCCTGATATTTTGACAATACCAGTTTGAGCAACCTCATCGTATGTCGAAGCAGATTTTAACAATGGGCTACCAAACAGAACTGGCTAAATCATCAAACGCTCAGCCGTCAGGCAATCTGGCTCCACAAATTGCAGCCAAACCACCCACTAAGTAAACAGTTTTGCTTTTCTCCGTGTTGACGCAATATCCTAATGTCACTTTCGACAGCCATGGCTTGATGGGCTTCTCCAAGGAGCCATCTGCATGAAGTATGGCAAGAGGGGATTGCAACAGGGCAAGCCTGGGAACAGACTTCGAAGTCTGCCTCCTCGGCTATGAACCAAGTCAACTGCCTTGTGAAAAGTTGGACTGGAATCTATATTACATGCCGGAAACCAGAGACCTTCTCCACGTGACTCCATGCTTTTGAATGTTTTCATGTATGTTTGGCGGACAGGATCAAAGAGGGATTTTTTGTTTCCTTTTTCAAGCATTGCACCCCCTCCCCCAAAAAAAGTATATTCATCCATATCCACTTGCTAGATAAGCAGCTAACTTTTAATTTTATTTTGTTCTATTTATGTTATTTATAGTCCATTCTCACGGGGATTGAAGGCGGATTACGCAATGGGAGTCAATAAATCGACAGGTTGGAACACTCGACGCAGAATTAAATAGGATTTGGGTTGTAGATCCATCCAGAAGTCTCAAAAACAGAACTCAAGCTCTTTGCCATCTTGACGACAGGAAAAAGGGGGCATTGTTGCTCCCTCTATCTGTTTCAATCCTTCCTGGGGCATAGCCCAGCACTCCTCATGACGCCCAAGTTCAACCCCAATGAGATTAAAGGCACACTTGAGATATACTAGAGGTGAAGTTGGTGCCACTTCTGCTTTGGCACCTGTGTGCAGTTCTGGAGGCCTCACTGTGTGCAGTTTTGGAGTACTGTGTGCAGTTCTGGAGGCCTCACTTCAAGAAGGACGTCGATAAAATTGAAAGGGTACAGAGGAGAGCGACGAAGATGATCTGGGGCCAAGGGACCAAGCCCTATGAAGATAGGTTGAGGGACTTGGGAATGTTCAGCCTGGAGAAAAGGAGGTTGAGAGGGGACATGATAGCCCTCTTTAAGTATTTGAAAGGTTGTCACTTGGAGGAGGGCAGGATGCTGTTTCTGCTGGCTGCAGAGGAGAGGACACGCAGTAATGGGTTTAAACTTCTACAACGATATAGGCTAGATATCAGGAAAAAGTTTTTCACAGTCAGAGTAGTTCAGCAGTGGAATAGGCTGCCTAAGGAGGTGGTGAGCTCCCCCTCACTGGCAGTCTTCAAGCAAAGGTTGGATACACACTTTTCTTGGATGCTTTAGGATGCTTAGGGCTAGTCCTGCGTTGAGCAGGGGGTTGGACTAGATGGCCTGTATGGCCCCTTCCAACTCTATGATTCTATGATTCTATGATTCTATAAAACTGAGCCCAACCCCACAGATGGGTTTGTCTCCCCAAAAGGTTGCAAGTGACATTGTCAAAGCCACCAATGACTGGAATCGGCTGCAAATCATCATGAAGTTGACCTTCCAGAAAAGGCAAGCTCAGTCTGAAGTGGTCCCATCAGCCTCTGTCTTGATCATCAAAGGACTAAAGGAGCCACCCCAAGAAGCAAAAGAACACTGAGCACAGTGGCAACATCAGCTTTGATGAGACTGTGGACATCACTAGGCAGATGCAGCACAGGTCCTTGGCCTGGGAGCTCTCTGGAACCATTAAGGAGATCCTGGGATCACCACAGTCTGTTGGCTGCAATATGGCAGGTGGAAGTTCAACCAGCATAACTGTTCTGAACCTCCAAATAATACTACTGCTAGTCGTTGAGTTGTTGAATGTTAAATTATAAATGGCTATATTGGATACAAATTCTCATTGTTGAAGGTGTGACTTTATACTTAAGTCAAGATGTTTTATTGTATTGCATTGCATTTTGTACGTTTCCAGTGTAAACCGCCCAGAGCTGAAAAGGAGGGCGGTATATGAATGAATGAATGAATGAATGAATGAATGAATGAATGATATTGATGGGAGACATCCCCACGACATCATAGATGACATCAACAGTGGCCCAGTTGAATGTCCAGCGAGCTAAGACTGCAGCCCATGTGAACTCAATGCAGCAAGTTCCACAGCCCTCTGCAATCCTGTGACTAGTCATAACAATGAAGTTTGTCCAAATAAAAGCAACAAAACAGAACTCAAGCAAAGTGCAAGTATTAACATGACACATTCAACCATTCAAAATTACGCAACACGAGGCAACCTACCGCAAACCTATACACAGAAATACAGACAACAGTCCCCAATAATTTATCCAGGTAACTTTGAGAAGTCTTTTGTGCAGCACTACCCTATGGCCTGCACAGAAAAAACCCTCTTGAATTATTCAGTTTTTCAGAGTTTGTGGAAAGCCAGAAGAGTAAGAGCCTTAGCTCGGAGAGATGCTGCGAAGTTTGTAATGATGTTATGAAGTTTTCTTTTTTTCCATGTGTGTATCAAATTGGTTTTCATGGCATTCAATGTGTTCTATAAACGGTTGGACCTTCTATTAATCTTTATCCTCTCTAAAAATGTTGAATAAATCCGCCTTTGCGTCACTGGGAACATCTTTAAATGGCCTCAGTGCCTATAACGAATTACATTTCCTGGCACAGATAAGGTGCTGTAGGAGGATATTTCCACCTCTGCATGTATGCCATTATGAAAATGCACAGCGGAGGTGTCAGAAAGCGCCATCAAATCTCAGCTGACTTATGGCAACCCTGTAGGGCAGGGGTGGCTAAACAGTGGCTCTCCAGATGTCTATGGACTTCAACTCCCATGAGCTCCTGCCAGTATATAGGGTTTTCAAGGCAAGGGGCAAACAGGAGTGGTTTGGCACTGCCTCTATCTTCTCACTAACCCAGGGATTCCCAGCTGGGGTTCCAAAGAACCCCAAGGTGTTCTGAGAGCTCCCCAGGGAATAGGTGGCCTTTAACCAAAGTTTGGACATCACTTGACATCTCTGACATTCTCCTGTTGCACTACAGACATGGTCTCTTTCTCCACAATGGAAATGGTCAATGATAGAATGATTGACTGGCCAGCTTCTACATCTGAATTCTGCACTCTCTTCTCTGAAGGGTCATGTCACCATTTCTGGGGTTCCTCAAAGCCTGGGAAATATTCTAGGGGTTCTCCCATGGTCAGAAGTTTGAGAAAGGTTGTACTGACCTTTGACTTTCTTGGGGGTCTCCTGTCCAATTACTAACCAGGGCCAGCTCTGCTAAGATTCCGAGGATGACACCAGGCTAGCCTGGACCACTGAGGGCAAGGACAAGTGCACAACGCCTGTGATGAATTACCCATTTGCACAGAGCAAACCAACACACAGGTGAAGTCTGTATGGGAACCTTCACTACATCCATCTTGCATAATAGGAGCAACATTCAATGAAGCATTGCATGTTGGGAGTAGCCTTCACACCATTGTTTGGACAAACAAATGACTGGACCCCCAAACCTACCACCCTTGAACCCATATGCTGGCCAACCATGGGTCTGTTAGATTGTTTACTATTTATTGTGAGAATGTTTTCCCCTGTTTATTGCTATTATTAGTAGTATTGCCTTTATTTATCCAGAAGAAGTTCCTGACAGTTAGAGCAGTTTCTCAGTGGAACAGTCTTCCTTGGGAGGTGGTGGGTTCTCCATCTTTGGAAATTTTTAAACAGAGGCTAGATAGCCATCTGACGGAGAGGCTGATTTTGTGAAGGCTTAAGGGGGTGGCAGGCTAGAGTGGATGAGTGATAGGGTTGTGAGTGTCCTGCATAGTGCAGGGGGTTGGACTAGCTGACCCAGGAGGTCCTTTCCAACTCTATTATTCTATGATTCTATGATTTGATACTAGGTGCAAAGCTGTTGACTCTCCCCCTGCCCCGTCCCACTGGATCTTGAGATCCCCCACTCCTCCTCCATGTGCAGCCAGGTGGGTTGCCAACCTCTAGGTGGGGGCTTGGAGATCTTCAGGAATAGCAATTCCAGGCACCAGGAGAAGATGGAGGGAGGGAGAGCAGAGGCCACATTACATACTTACATCACATAATAGTCTCATTGTCCCAAATAAAATAAAAAGAAGAGGGGACTGTTAGGAATGTGGATATAAGAATGAGGTTAGCATACGGAGTGAAATAAGAAACCAATATCCTTGTTGAGCCCTGGGGATTGGATTGTTTTGATTGTGGTAATAACTTGCTTTCTGCAATCTCCCCAGCAGATTACTATGTGGGAGCATGCAAGATAAAGAGAGGATCTGCAGGCTTGGCAGAAACACTATGCGCAGACCACCGGAACCCACTGGCCCTGTGCTGTTCCTACGAAAGATTGTCCATTAATGTCCTTGTTGAGTTCTTTGCAGGCACCCATGCAAAGAAAGGGAAAAGGCCAGGAAAGACTTCACTGCCAGCTGATCTGGCAACAAGACTAAGAACTGCAGTGGGATGGCCAGTTCTCCAGCCTGGCTCCTGTGCCCTTGCAAGCTGCAGGACAAGACAGTTGTACAACCACTCAGCACTGTGGGCCCCTCTCACAAACATGCAGTGAAAGGGACAGCACTGCCTGAGGTCCTATGATGCGTCACTGCAGCATGAGATGTACAGTGGTCTTGCAGAAACTAAAGTTGACAGATGCATTTATCTGCCTCGATTTCACTATCCCTGGTAATGTTCAGCACATGTGTGGCTTATTCTACAACTGAGTCCCACTACGGCTTGATAGAGAAGGGTCGGCTCTTCACCCCCAGCTTGCTCCTGACCTCAGCTGTCTTCAGCATGCAGTTCCTGCTAGGAGGAGGGGGTCAAAAGAAGGATCCCAAGGTGTACACAGGTGAGGCCTTGCAGAGAGGAGGAAAAGGGTCCTAACAGTTTCACGCACCGGCTCGGTGTAGTGGTTAAGAGGGGCGACTTCTAATCTGGAGAGCCGGGTTTGTTTCTCCGGTCCTCCACAGCCAACCTTGGGCTAGTCACAGTCCTGATGGTTCTATTCTCACAGAGCAGTCGTGTCAGAGCTCTCTCAGCCCCACCTACCTCACAGGGTATCTGTTGTGGAGAGAGGAAGGGAAGGAGAATGTAAGTTGCTTTGAGACTCCTTTGGGTAGTGAAAAGCGGAATACAAAAAAACCTTTTTCTTCCTTGTTAGTGTTGCTGGTATCTGCCAAACCAGACAGTGGCACAGGGGAGGCAAAAAAAAACAGTGCAAAATCTGTTGGATCCAGTGGGAGCAGGTTGTTATAAGCCAGGGGTAGTCAAACTGCGGCCCTCCAGATGTCCATGGACTACAATTCCCAGGAGCCCCCTGCCAGCGTTTGCTGGCAGGGGGCTCCTGGGAATTGTAGTCCATGGACATCTGGAGGGCCGCAGTTTGACTACCCCTGTTATAAGCCCTCCCTGCAAATACATCAGCATGAGGGTGTGTGTGTGTGTGGGGGGGAGCTAACCAGAATGATGGAGCCATTCAGTTAACATGAGCTGATAGGGATCAAAATCACAGCTGTACCTGGGACTCCCAGGATTCCTTACTGTATAGGGGACTTGAACTAGTAACTTGAGGTCTGCTGTCCCCTCCCTCTCCACTGTGCTATGCCTGCCCTGCTATGTGGCTTGCCCTGCCCTGGCATGCATCCCAGGTAGAGGGGCAGCATGGCAGCAGAGGACACAGATTCCTTGGCATGCCCCAGCTGGCTCTTTCCACCTGTCTACAACGTGGCCTGCAAATTTCATTAGCATCCCCTCTAGGACTTCACGATGTCGAACCGCAATGAGGCTGGGGAGACAGCCCTGCAGCACTCTACTTGACCTTCTTCCAGGCGGATGTAAAGCCATTAGTGATTGCTTACTGTGTACCATGCTTCAGCCGGCTATACGTTCACAGTAGGGACGCTGCAAATTTCATGTTCAACATATTCAGCTGTTGAACTGACTGTGCCTGAATGCGATAATCATCAGATGCGAACTATCACTCTGGTCTGTTGGGGTCCCGCCGAATGGCCTGGAGTCCTGCTGAACAAGTTTGCATCATCTGGCTCTTTCCCCAGGAAAAAAAAAAGTCTGTACATGCGAACAATGGACAGCTGTTAACGTTCCTAAGGGCTACTTAGAAAACCGGTGCTCTGGACAGGAGATGAGCAGAGGTGACTGGCCATTGCCTTCTTTTGCACAGCACAACCTGATCCTTTCTTGGGGATCTCCTGTTCAAGCACTGAACAGAGGCCAAGGGGCCTATACGGGCCCACAGTGGACATTATCCTCGCTCCTTCCTCAGCGCCTTGTTTGTAGGGGTGGGAGAAGGGGGGGGAGTAGGTTGTGTGTCCGTCATGTTATGAGTTTTTAGTCTTTTAATGGGGAGTTTTAATGGGATTTTTTAAAAGACTGCTGTTAACCGCTACGAGCCTACAGGGAGGGCAGGATATAAATATACATACATACATACATACATACATACATACATACATACATACATACATATATACATGCTCTGGCCAGCCATGCTGAGCTCCCAAGCTCTGATCAGCCCGTGCTAAGCTGTAGCACCTGGATGACTATGTGCAAGATCAGCCCCAAGCCTTATCTGGAGAGCTGCATTTTGAACAACTGGAAAAAGGCTGCTATAGACGATGGAGCAGAGTTGTTCTCTCTTGGATCAGAACCAATGGGATGAAATTAATTCAAAAGAAATTCCCCCTAAACATCTGTAAGAAGTTCCTGACAGAGAGCTTTCTCAGTGGAACAGGCTTCCTCGGGAGGTGGTGGGTTCTCCATCTTTGGAGATTTTTAAACAGAGGCTGGAGAGCCATCTGATGGAGAGGCTGATTCTGTGAAGACAAAGCCGTGGTAGGTTACAGTGGATGAGCGATAGGGATGTGAGTGTCCTGTATAGTGCAGGGGGTTGGACTCGATGACCCATGAGGTCCCTTCCAACTCTATTATTCTATGGAAGATCCCAAGAACATTACCAAGGTACCATCCATAGGCCTCAAATTGCCATGACTTTGGCTAAATCAAACATCTCCAGGGAGAACTACAGCTAGTATATGAAGCTGGGTGGAATCCTCTGGACCAAGTAGTTCGCTTTGACTTTCCTGAAGATTGTTGCTGACAACATATTTTTGGACCACTTTAAGACATATCATGCCATTGATATGCACCCTCATTTTCAGGTCAAAGAGATTTCTATCTTGACTAAATCATGAAGTCTGCTAACAATTTATATGCTGCTGTACTGATGGCCACTCAAAATCGAGGGGGAAATGTTCTGTCCATAATACTTTGATTCCGTTAGAACACATTACGTGTGTCAGCAAAATGACTTGGCTTAAAGATGTGGTTCTGTATTTGACGGAAAGGGAAATAATTGTCTTGTGATTTTCAACTTTACACTTTGCAAGTACTTATGTGCTTGTTAAGTATTCCACTCCTGTGCCATTAAAGTACTCCCACAGACCTAAGCTCTCATTTTTTTTGTTTCAAAGCTCTATCATCATTATTTCTTGAGATATTGGACTCAGGAGAGTGGAGGGGGCCGCTTTTTGTAGCTGCCATTTTGAATTAGGGCCTGCCACCATGAAATCCTATTGCTTGGCAAATCACGGGAGCCAAAAAACATGAACCATTTAAAAAAAGAAAGCTCCAATATAATGTTCTACTCATGACACGGAAGACTGTTTTGGAGGGTGCATTAGGTCAAATGTCACTGGAAACCAAACTGGGCGCTGTTACTTAGTGGAGGTGGAAAGGACCATCAAGTCACAGCTAACATATGGTGGCCCAGCAGGGTTTTCAAGGCAAGAGACCTTCAGAGGTGGTTTGCCATTGCCTGTCTCTGCATAGCAAGCATGGAGTTCCTTGGTGGTGTGTCACCCAAGCACTAGCCACGGCCCACCCTGCTTCCTTTCAAAGGTCTGACAATAGGGGGTTAGCCTGGACCATCCAGATCTGTTGCTGAAGATATAAGAAGGTTGTACTCCAGATCATCTTCCTAGACCTGAAAGAAAATGGCTTATCTGATTTTCTTGGAAATTCAGTATTTCCCAACATGGACAGAAATTCCAAATAACCATGGTGGTCCAAATAAAATACACACACACAAACACACACACACACACACCCAAGCAATGTAATCTTTTTGTTTGGATCAATGAACACTAGTTTACGGGAGTTTCTCATGCCAAACCTGCAAAGTAATATTACCAAATTTGCCAACTATTAGGGCCATTCCGCACAACTTAAATATAGCCGAAGTCTTATCTTTTGTAAACACTATTAATTTAACGTTCCGCATGACGTCGCAAACAAACCACAAAACTCCCGCCAAACTCCAACAGGAATTGGAATTGTATAGCGCTCAGGGGGAAATCCAGAAAAGTGGATTCCTCCTGAAAAAAGCTCTGAGCACAAGCCGCAACACATCAGCAAAAGACATGTGCATTCTCAAAATAGCGGTAGAAAGAATGTCCCTCCCTAGCTCTCACCCCTGAGCTTCCGGAGATGTGATCGCCATTTCCCCCCCTTAAACCAGCAAAATCAATGAATAAACGAGGCTTCTCCAGCTGAAGTCCCTCCACAAAAGTGCTTAACAGTGAAACAAAGCTCCCTTCTGCAATTGCCTTTAAATACAGCCCCCTGTTTGACACTGCCCATAATTTCGGCCAGAAATTGCACCCATGGGGTGAGGGGAATTTTTTTTTTTACTTGAAGAGCATGTAAAGTGTTAAGCACCAGCTCCTACGCCAGCGAAAACGGTCTTTCTGAGACATTGAATGAACAAATATGTGTTGCTACTGGTGTTTTGGGGTATTTAAAAAACAGTTTTAAAGGGAAATGATATAGGCTAGATATCAGGTAAAAAAAATTTCACAGTCAGAGTAGTTCAGCAGTGGAATAGGCTGCCTAAGGAGGTGGTGAGCTCCCCCTCACTGGCAGTCTTCAAGCAAAGGTTGGATACACACTTTTCTTGGATGCTTTAGGATGCTTTGGGCTGATCCTGCGTTGAGCAGGGGGTTGGACTAGATGACCTGTATGGCCCCTTCCAACTGTGATTCTATGATTCTATGATTTTTGGGAGCACGAACACAACAGTTCACCGGCTGTTCTGTTTGATTGACGGCCAGGGGCAGGAAGAAGCATGGAAAAATATTGCCTCCTTTGTTGCAATTCCAGCGAGACTGGAAACCTGTGGGGAATGAATTGACCGTTACTGGGACTTCAATCTTCCACTAGAATTGAAGGTATGCGGAATGATGAAATTACACTATTAAATATAGCGTTTCTGCATACTGCAAACATTTAGCAACATTGGTCATTGTGTGGAATGGCCCACAGTCTTAAGTTTTGGTAATATTAAAACTACCACATTTGTCTCTGTTCTTAGCCATGGAACTTTGTCTGTTCCGTTGGGCATGTAGAGACGCTTGAAGGCTGAGAATTTTTCTTTCGTCAGAGACAACTAGGATACAACCTGATAGTAGCTCTATCCATCACCATCCAATCACATCAGTTCTAGAGCATATCCTGCACAACATGCAGAGAGATGGTTCCAAGTTCAATCCACAGCAACGCCAATTAAAAATAGAACAAACAACAGGTGATGGGAAAGATCTCTGCCTGGGACTGTGGAGAGCGGCTACCATTCTGAGCAGACAGTGATTCAACATAAGACCGTTTCAGAAATCTCCTTTCCCACTCTGCCCCACACCTTTATTTTGTGTTTTAACATTTGGCCCAATGAGTTCCAAAGATCAGATCTGGAGGGGGGAAAATGCATACAAATTATGTCACTTTTATTATGGCTGAATTTCTGTCTTCAGTTTTTAAAAAATGCATACAAATTGGTATTTTTTTGTTGGTCCCTATAAAAGTTATTACTTTGGGGTTTGGATATTTCCCTGAACCCAATCACCTAGCCACTTAAAATCTTGTCAGCATTTTTTTGTGCATGTTTACTCTCCTATCCCACTCTAGCTTTTTAGCGGGCTGTAATCTACGATCTTCCCCATTGCCCCATCTGGCCCCAACTCCTCACTGACTTGTCAATGAAGTGTTGCTTTCAATAGACATCTCACTACGGCATTTCTTGGAAACGTTTTCTTTTGTTCCGCTTCAGCAATTCTGCATAGCTTTTGGGGATGGCCATTTGCACTCTTTATTTATATCAGCCAGCAAGTCTCTGGCCTTTATTAATTGAAAAGGAAGTGCATGAAGGTATGGGATAACCATTGCTCCCTCTGATGCTGACTTCTTCTAATTAAGGTTACCAGCTCTGGACTGGGAAATTCCTGGGGGTGGAGCCTGGAGAGGGGAGGGACTTCTGGAGAGCATAATGCCACAGAGTTCACTTTTCAAAATGGCCATTTTCTCCAGTGGAACTGACTGACCTCTGTAGTCTGGAGAGGAGAGGTTTGGAGAGGGGAGGAACCTCAGAGGGGACGGACAGTTTCCGGCTGGTTTAGATAGCATGAGTCACAACTGGGTACCACGGATCGTTCCTCTTACTGCCTTCCATTCCAGGGTGGAGGTGGAGGCCCTGGGAAGCATCAGCCTTCATGTTGCCATCTTTGCAACTTAGTCCACCCAGATCTTCAATGAGGCCAAAGGAGCGGCTTGCCGGGTCTGCATATTCCTTCCTAATGCAGGAATACTCCTAAACCAATGTGGTGGTTTAAAAAAAAAAAAAAAGCCACCATGTAAAACTCGCAAATGAGCCAGGAGGCTGTCCACATGCCAATCCACCAGGATGTGAAATTGCTGCATCACCACGGACTAAATGACAATAAACCTACCACCTCTTATAAATTAAGAAGGCTTTAAAAAAAATGATATTCGCTATTGCAACTTTTTATGGCTGTTTGGTAACTTTAATCATTTTGCAAAATGCAATTCCTGGTCGTAAATTCTCCGCCGAGTACAGATTTAGGGAGATCTAGAGGACTGCAGCAGGCTGATAGGTAGGTTTTAATCTGACAAGGCCAAAAAGTCGATTAGATTTATATCAATGCAGGAGCTACCCTGTAATTGCAATAGGGCAGGCTTAACAGTCGTTTGGAATACCAGCAAGGCGATGAATGCAACAGGAACGTTTGAAACTCAAGAAGGGGATGGGAGATCATTACTTACCTGGGCTTGACAATTTATGCAGGAGTCAACCCCCCCATCAAAGGACTGAGAGCCTGCCTGAAGGACGTTGGATCTCTCCTACTTCCATGGGTGGGAGTACGCTGCTCAACGTGTCCTCGGAATGCAAGCCCACCCCAAAGGACGCCTTGCTTATCCCGTTTCTCTCAGACAAATATTGCTAGTGCAAAATGCTGTCAAGTCGCAGTTGAGTTATGGCATTCCCCGTAGGGTTTTCAAGGCAGAAGACTAACAGCAGTGGTTTCCCATTGCCTGCTTCTATGCAGCAAGCCTGGACGTCCTTGGTGGTCCCCCCCCCCTCCCAGTCCAAAACAGGGCTGAGCCTGCTGAGGTCCCACGACTGGACAAATTCAGGATAAAATGGGCAGGAAAACCATCCTAGCTGCCTCGCTACCACCCCCATGCTGTGCTCCTTTGGATTTTTGATTTCTATAATTCTGAAAAGCATTAAACGTTCCCAAGTTCAAAACAATGGGACCCCCCAGGCCAGGTTTGATTCTGCACTCCTCCACAGGCAACCAGCTGGGTGACCTTGGGCTCACCACAGCACTGAGAAAGCTGTTCTGACCAAGCAGTAATATCAGGGCTCTCTCAGCCTCACCCACCTCACAGGGTGTCTGTTGTGGGGAGAGGAAAGGGAAGGCAAATGTAAGCCACTTTGGGACTCCTCTGGGTAGAGAAAAGTGGCATATAAGAACCAACTCTTCTTCTTCTTCAGGAATATCAGGGCTCTCTCAGCCTCACCTCCCTCACTGGGTGTCTGTTGTGGGGAGAGGAAAGGGAAGGCAAACATAAGCCGCTTGGAGACTCCTTCGGGGAGAGAAAAGTGGCATGTAAAAACTAACTCTTCTTCTTCTGAATAGGGGCATATGTTACTCATTCTCACCACAGATGCCAGTTTCTGCAATGAAGCATTTCCCCTCTCATCTAATCAAGTGGATTACAATATGCATTGTGCCTCTGCATCCTTCGCTCCTTTCTTGCAGCACCCCTCCTACTTTCTGATTAGGATATCGGGACTCAGAGATCTTCATTCTGACTCATATCCAATGAAGAAAACCTTGCCTATTGGAGGCCTATGCCCTGAACATCTTGATGGTTTCTAAAGTGCTAACTGGATTCCAGTCTACTTACTCTACACACTCAATGGCTCTGAGCAGGTAAAGCAGCTGGTGGCAGCAGCAGAAACTGAGTGCAAGAGAGATTACCTCCTTACACCTCTCCCCCCCCCCCCCGCAGGGTGCTTTGCCCTGCAGGTGCAAATCTGTTGGAGGTCCCTAGCCCGAGGGAAATGCACCTGGCCTCAACCAGGGTCAGGGCCTTTTTGGTCCTGGCCCCGATCTGGTGGAATGAGCTCCCGGGAGAGCTGAGGGTCCTGACGGAACTTTCCCAGTTCTGCAGGGCCTGTAGAAAGCTCTTCCACCAGGTCTTTGGTTGAGGCAAGGGCAATAAGACCTGGGTCCCTCCCTGAGCCAGCTAGGTCATTGGGGAGCCTGGGGAGTTGGGGGAGGGTTATTTTTTTCACCACCAATGGGTGGATTTTATTGGGTTTTACTGGGTTTTATTGTATGGGGGATTTTATTGTGGGCTTTTCTTGTTGTGACTCGCCACAAGTCACTGTGTGGGAGTAGCGGGATATAAATAAAATAATCAACCAATCAAGGTAGTTTCTCCTTGACTCTCATGTACATCTGGTGCAACAGCACATTAATGACGAGTAGGGCACACTGGGGTACAGTGTGGCCACTCTGATGCAACCACACTGGGGAAAGGAAGAGGAGGGGGAAAGACAGGGGGAAAGAGGGACTTTTGGTGAAGAGTTACAGACTCCGTGCTTGAGAGTCTGCAGCCATCTTAGCGTTAACCTCTCCTATAGCTCTCCCTTTGTGAAAGTTGGCCCACCACCAAGTGGTGCCTGGAGATCCCAGGGAAGTACAATTTGTCTCCAGTATCCCTGGAGAAAATGGGTGAACTCTATGACAGAGTTATCACTGATTGGGTACTGGTAAGGTTGCCAGCTCCAGGATGAGAGACTACTGAAAATTTGGGAGCAGAGCCTGGAGAAGACAGGGACCTCAGTGAGGTATAAAGCCATGGGGTCCACCCTCCAAAGCATCCATTTTATGGCTCTCCAGATGTCCATGAGCCCCTGCCAGCACCATGGACATCTGGGGAGCCACAGTTTGCGTTTCATCCATGGGGAGTGAAACTGATCTTTGTTGCCTGTAGATGAGCTGAAATTCGAGGAGATCCTCAGGCCCCATCCAGAGGATGGTATCCCAATGGCATTATACCCTCCTGGAGTCCCTCTCTGCCACAAATCCTGCCATCTCCAGATGCCACCCCCCCCCCCAAAATCTCCAAATATTTCCAAACCCAGAGTTGAAAACCCTACTACATGACTGATTTAAGTGTGCAGCTGATGTCCCCAATAAGCAGATTCTTGGTTGAAGAAATCTCTTTATTGAAATGATTAGCAGAACAGGTATGATATGTTCTTTGCCGAAAATCTAGTTAGCGCAAGCCCATCTACCTTTGTGGCTGTCCCAAAGCTGACTCCCCACGCACCCTTTGGCACACAAAATGCCAGGTGTTATAATGCCACAAGGCTACCAAAACAAAAGCAATAAAGCAAACTATACAAGGTATACCAAGAGCCGCCCAAGGTCAGGAGATAACCAGGAGATTCAAAGGAGGCTTCTTGGAAATTTACCGCAAGCCTCCTCAGGGTTGGAAAGTTAAGATAACAAAGCTCACAAGACATTTCCCAGCAGGCCCCATTCCTTAGCAGAGTAAGAACACCAAATAAATGGCATATTAACACAGAGATAAATGCAACACAGACAGAGAAACGCAACACAGATCATTAAATCATCATGGCAAGAACATGTGACAACAAGATCTGACAGAAAATTGCTCATGTCTCATCTGGTTTTGCCTTTTAGTGATTTCATGTCAACTTCTACAAACAAAACGCAGGCCTTGGGCCAGTTGATGCTGCACCAAGGAGATCAGAAAAGTGTGTAAACAGGAGTCTCTGCACAGTTACACAAAAATCCGGTCCCTTCCTCCAAGCCTGCGATTGTTGTTGGGATCAGCTGCAAAATCAATAGGTGACTCCGCAGACTGGCATGCATCTCTGTCATCGGTTCTATATATGCTGAGTCACTCTTTCCTTCTCCCTCTGAATCCAACTGCTGAGCAATGGATGCCCAGACATTACAGAATAATATTCATTTCAGGCCAGTTATAATAATAATAATAAATAATAATAAATAGAGCCTCTTGTGGCGCAGAGTGGTAAGGCAGCGACATGCTGTCTGAATCTGTCTGCCCATGAGGCTGGGAGTTCAATCCCAGCAGCCGGCTCAAGGTTGACTCAGCCTTCCATCCTTCCGAGGTCGGTAAAATGAGTACCCAGCTTGCTGGGGGGTAAACGGTAATGACTGGGGAAGGCACTGGCAAACCACCCCGTATTGAGTCTGCCATGAAAACGCTGGAGGGCGTCACCCCAAAGGTCAGACATGACTCGGTGCTTGCACAGGGGATACCTTTACCTTTACCTTTATAATAATAATATTAATGAATATTAAAAATATTTTAAAAAGTTTAGATGTTGATTTCTTAAAATGTAAATGCCCCTCCTTCTTGGGTGCTGATGCAAACAGCAGCAACCAAGCAAATGCTTTGGCAAGGCCACTGGATTGGGCTGCCAGCACCCCTCCCAGAGTGATACCAAATGCCATTCACTCCATGAAATTAATGCTTCCAATATAGTTTTCAGCATAGCAGCCATTTATGAATTTGTAGGAATATTACGGTTATATATTTGCAACCGGCTGGCAAGTCAGCCCTACTCCTTATTGCTCCCCGAACCTGGGTAGCTATTTTAGGATAATCCCATCCTTGGTGAGATATAACGTGTTCCGCTAATATATCCTCAAATGCCTGATAAAAGGACTTGCCCCAACAATGTATGAATATTTAAACCACTCTTAATTATTCACAGCACTGTTTTATGAATATTTGCCAAAATGGGGAGACACACTGGGAAAAAAACTCCTTATGCACTGAAGAGGAATGCATGGGAAGAAAAGTGATCCTGGGATGACAGAACTGCTATTGGGCCCATCTATGACACTGGTGAGAGCCATGGGGTGGAGAGAACTAAAGGAGACCCAAATGGGCAGGAGAAGAGTGCTTGCAGAGATTCCAATATGGAGATATCAGAAATGGCAGGAGGATTTGGGCAAACGAGAAGAAAAAAGGGTGGTACAATAAATTCTGTAAGTTTCTGAAGAATTTGTTTCACCTGTATAGTCTTATATTTCCACTGGAGGTCAACATTAAGCTGAGCAAAAAGAAAAGTATTTTGTCTGGGACTGAGGTCCCTGTCCATTTTATACGAACATCAGAAGAACCCTGATGGTCCATCTACTCCAGCATTCTGTCTTACACAAAGGCCAACCAGTCGCCCTCAAGGGCCAAACAAACTGGACCTTTGGCCAAGAAGTACCATGACAGGAAGTGAAATCAGAAAATGACATCACTTCCCTCATGGAGCTCTACCCCCAGACATTGTCCCCAAATCACCAGGATTGTTACAAGCTGGACAGCCCTATGCCATGGATGTTTAGTGAGAACTGTACACCCTTTACAAGAGTGAAGTGCCTGGCACTGGGCACCTCCAAAATACATGGCTGAAGATGTTGTGGCTCTTCGAGTCTGTTTTCTGGAGATCAGTGGTCATTCTGGGAGATCCCCAGGCCCCACCTGGAGGGTTGGCAACCCTACATGGTGGTGGCAAAGATTTTCTCATATGTGGCCTTCAAGATTGTATGGGGTCTTCAGGATTTGCAGAAAAAACAGGAGCAATCTCCATCCATTCATGTAAAAGTGGACCTTTGATTGATCCAAAGGCAGGAATGCTTGAAGTTTGCTTCCACGGAGGAAGTGTTGGAGAAGACGGTGGTTGAACAGATCCAGGCATTTCTGGATGAAATTGGCTATCTAATTTTTTTTTCCAGTCAGGGTTGGCCTTGTTTATGATACAAAATCACTTTGGTGGCAGATTTTTTTATGCCAGTTAACCCAAAGGGAAAATATGTCCCTAATAGTCATCTTGGACCTCTTAGCAATATTTGATATCATCCATCATGTTTAGTGCATTGTTCTCTAATTTTGTAATCTGGTTTTATTCCCCAATGAGTGTATGGTGGACTACACTATATTTCTTGACTCAAGACGCAGGAGGGGTTTTCCTCACAAAAGGGGTTTTCCTCACACAACCAGCCGTATCCAAAGGTTGGTTAGTTGGGACAAAAATGAAGGCCTTTTAAGTTGCTGTCCTCTCCCTCTCATGGTGTCCTGAACTGGTTGGCCCATGCTAGTTCAACCACATCAGATTTTGGAAGCTAAGCAGGGTCAGCCTTGGTTAGTACTCAGATAGGAGGCCACCAAGGATCTCCAGGGTTTCTACACAGAGGCAGGCAATGGCAAACTACCTCTGTTTGTCTCCTGCCTGGAAAAAATCATAATGTCATCTATATGTAGGAGATGGCATTTTCCACAACATATAGCTGTAACCTGTAGCGTTGCCAGACTCCCTGGTGAAGCAGGGATCCCCCACCACCAGGCTTTACCCCCCCCTGCCAATCAGCTGGCCAGTAGGGGAACTTCTCAGTAGAGAGAAGGCCCAGACTTCATCATTGACAAAGTGGCAATGTCACTTCCAGCATGCATAGAAACTCATATCATCACAATGGTGATGTCATGGCACTGCTCTTGTATCTGGGCAAAAAAATCTATGGTAGAAGCCATTTTTACCATAGAGTTGTTGCTAAAGCCAATGGTGTTGCCTGGTGTCATAAAGTGATGACATCACTTCTGGTACATGCCGGAAGTGATGTAGCCCAAACACCAGCAATGTTAACCTGGATCTCCCCCCACTCCTGGTAAATCACCCCCATGCCCTGTCAGTTGCCAGGAGGAACCTGGTAAGCCTTTTCCTGTGGCATCAGAACACAATCCCCTGGCCTACTTTGGTTCCTGTAAAAGTTTGCTGGGTGCCAAGTCTCTCTCAGTTCCCAGCATGCTTCAGATCATTTGCAAGTGAGGATGGGGGGGGGCATGTTTGCCCAACACCATCGCCTGCAGCACCATAGTTGGCTTCTTCTCCGATGAACGAAGGAACAGCAAACATGTTATGCTGGCCTAGTACCTAATTGCCCAGGTAACACTTTTGTCGATCTTCTCCTCATTTTCCCCTGGACTGGCATTTCTGTGGCTGAATCCTTCTGGGAGGCAGGGCTGGCTGCAGTGTTCCTATACCCCTTCTAGGAGTTTTGCCTGCAGCGCTCAGAGTTCAAAATTCGACATCGGTGTTGACTGCTGGGAAGCCACCGAGCGGGACTCGGCCATTTTGCAAATCTACCTCATTAGACATGTTTGGGGGGGCCTTATGAGCGAGCTGCAAGTATAAATATTATATTTGCCTCCAGGTTATCTTTAAAAATGGATTTCTTTCCTCCTCTCTCTCTGTTTCTGTTGCTGCTTGTCAGACCCCTCCGTTCAGCAAGTTCCCAACTTTGCTGGCCTGCTAGACGGTGGCCGAGCTGCAGACGCTCTCCTCTCGTAAGGGCCTTGCCTCGTCTTGCCCTGCCAATTAGCCAGGCCTTCAGCCTACAGAATATGTATTGGAGTTCATTTGTAAGGAGGACAGGCAGAGTAAACAGAGCGGGGAACAGATTCTCCTGCTACCTCTGCAAACTCACAGCGGACAGACAGCTCCGTTCAATTCATCTTTCTCTTCCAGGATGATGAATTCTCAAGCAGGGAGGTGAATGAGAACACACTCCTGTTCCTCAGCTGCTGAGTCAGGCATCATAGCTCATTTGGAGGCACTCATGGACTGTGCTCTCCAGCTCCTACACACTCAGGACTGGCTCTCATCCCCTTTCCACTCTCTCAAAACTTTGCCCCAATAGGGATGGTTTAAGGATTTGCAAGGCCCGAACCATCAGAGCCAGTTTTAGCATTTGTGAGGCCCTAGCAGAGTACAATTGAGACAGGAGCAGCCAGCCTGGGGGCAGAGAAGCCCTCCACAGTGGGAAGGAGTGTCACTCTGATTGTCCTTAAAGAGGGGAAAGCGGGGAGAAGGGAGGCTACGGTCCTGTTCCATGGGGGTACGGCACTGTGTGGGGTCCCAGGAAGCACAGGGCCTGTAACATGTGCTACATGGATAAACCGGCCCTGGGGCCACCCCCTCCCACCAGGATCCTTTCAGCAATCCAGTGTGCATTTTGCAAAGGTAAGGTGGGAGAGGGGAAGCACCTTCTCTTAGTTCTTTGCTCACTTCCCCAGATTTCTCAGAGACCTCCTAAAGAACCCACAGACTGTCTCCAAGAATGCATTGCTGGTTCTTATTGTTGCTTCATGAGAGCTACCACATGGTCCCTGAGAATATTTAATTTGCTTCATGTTTCTGTGGTCACAGACTGGTCCTTTAAGTTACCAGGTTTCCTGGAAGGCTGATGCTCTTGAACATCCCTGTAAGCCCAGACTAACCTGATCTCATCAGAGCTTAAGAAACTAAGCAGGGGAGGTCCTGGTTAGTATTTGGTTGCCACCAAGTTAGTCCTGGAAGGTAACCTCGGGACCAAGTACACAAGGGTGTAACCTAGACCTGGCTCCCAGTAATGAAAGTAAGATTGTATGCCAGAAATCAAAGAAAGCATTATTGTTGTTGTTGTTGTTGTTGTTAAGATTTATTGGCCTGGCAAGAGGCTTGGAGTAGCTAACATCAATAAAAACAAATGAGGTAGGTATGAAACATTTATAAACAGCAGTTTGACATTTTAAACTACAAACCCAATTGAGTGCTCCAGCTCTGGCCACGTAGGTCAGAGTAATTCTGACACTGATGTTATAATCAGCTTTCAGATGGAGAGTGAGTTGGAGGGGGGCCCTTTCTGATGTCATGCCATGCTTGTGTTAGCCTCAACCATATGCCTGGTAGAAAGCCCATTGTAAATTTGTCAGCTCCAATAGGACCCAGATCCCAGCTGGCAACTTATTCCACAAGGCTGCAGCCAGGGCCGAAAAGGCCCACCAATCACACTTCTTTGGGCCAGGGTGGGACTTTCCTGGTTCGTGCCCATTCCTAGTTGTTGTTGCTGTTATTATTAAGAATAAAAATGTTGATGATGCTCTAGACTCTGAAGGGCTGCCACCACTGTCATTTCCCTGTTCAAATGGGAAAGTCCCAAGCGGCGAGGCTATGGGATGCTCTGATGCTCTATCCTGCCGAGCCATGTGTTGTTGTGAGCAACTGTTTCTTGGAAGCTTTTAACCTTTTCAACCATCAACTGGCTGAGCGGGCGTTCTGAGGAAAGCACCCTGCAGCCATCCAGGCTCACTTCTGCCCACCGGCAGCAGCACTGAGGCATGGAAGTCAGCCAGAACCACGGAGAAGATGAACATGCCAGGTGCAAGCTTCCACTTCCCTGCAGAAGCACTGGGGGAGCCTGTTGGCAGAGTGTAAATATGAAAAGGAGTAGAGCACCAGCTGCCTAAAGAATAAATAACTTTACTGAGAATTGTAACAGCTTTGTAAAGAAGACAGAGGAAAGAATCCTAGCAATCTAAATTACTGTTCTTCATCTGAAGGCGAACGAGGAGGAAGTGTGCTCAAAGGAGCAAGAAGTCTCCAGGTGAGCCAATCAGAATGCAGGAGGAGATTATTTGAAAATACCAGGAAGATCCCAGTATAAATGCGTTAACTATACATCTCCTCCAATGCTCCCTGTAGGATATTTATCATACACGCTGTTGAAGCATGCACGTTGACAGTTCTTCTATATTCTAACAGAGCCTAGAGAAGGGCTAGACTGTGCCGGCCACTGAAGGTGATGGCCATTGTGGAATTTTTAAAATTGTATGTGTGCTGCTGCTCCTCCATCCTGGTACAGCTACCTGGTACAAGGGGGAAAATGTGTGGTTCAATAAATCCTATAAATCAGTGATCCCCAATCCCCGGTCCGGGGACCGTTACCGGTCCGTAGATCAGTCGGTATCGGGCTGCGGCTCCCCCTCGTACTCCTCCCTGGCTGCCCCCTCGGGGGCTACCCTGCCACTGGCTCACCTTTAGTGCTCTCCAGTGGCCGCCATGGCTGGGGCTCCCCCTTGGTGTGGCACTGTGCAGCTGCTGTTGGCATCACCCCCACAGTGGGTGGTGGGAAGTCAGGGACACCAGCAGGAAACAAAGTGGAGCAGGGACTCAGGCGGCTGTGACATTCCTCGGCAAAAGACTACCTCCCCTGGGCCTCAGTAAAATTGTCAAGCATTGACCGGTCCCCGGCAATAAAAAGGTTGGGGACCACTGCTATAAATTATCAAAGAATTTGTTTAAGCTGCAGTAATATGGTCTTCTATTTCCACTGGAGACCCACATTAAGCTGAGCAAGAAGAAAAGTATCTTGTCTTCGGTATCTTTAATACTGAACCATCGAAAATAACCAAGACTAGTATCCTAGGTATAAACTAGTTTCGGTGGACTTCCTCAGTAGTGTGATTACTGCATGTGACCAAAGTGAATTCAGGCAGAGCTCATAGTCTCTTGGATAACAGAAAAGAGGTCATAGTTCTAACTTGTTATCTAGCGTCTTGGTTTTCCAACTGATCCTCAGACTAGAGAGATCTGTTCCCCTGGAGGAAATGGATGCTTTGAAGAGTGAGTTTTATGGTTTTACATCCCACCAAGGTCCATCCCTCCCTAAAGCCAACCTCTACCTGCAAATCTCCTGGAACTTCCTAATCTGATGGGACTCTACTTGCCATTGAGGCCAATGCTCTTCGCAAGCCCCCAAAAGCTAACGTTCAATTCCCCAAGACACCAAGGAGCAAGAAAGGAAGCCAGAAGGCAATTAAAAAGCAGAATTGATTGTCTGGCCACCCTTCGGGTTAATGAAAATCCCTTAGGGAATCGAAAGGAGATTTTTCTGAACCTGCGCTTGATCCAGCTAAGCAGTTTTTCAGCAGATTCCCTTCACAATATGCCAAGAGAAATGCAAAACATTTGTTATTTCTTTTTGAAAGGAAAAAAAATCAATGGGACAAAACATTCCCTCTAGACCGATAGTATTTATTTCAATGTTCTGTCAATAAATATAACAAGGTTAGCTTTCTATCAGGTGGGGGGGGAGTGGAATCATTGGAAGGAAGTTCTATTTGTTAGGCTTGATTACGGAAAGCAATCGATATCATAAAATTCCCCTGTTGCTCTCCAAAAGAAAGATTGCACTCCGAGGAGTCAGACTGTCATAGATATTTATGATTTGGTCCTCCATTTTGCAACTGGCTGCAATTCCCTGGAGCTCCCATCCTCCAGCTTGGATTCCTTCCTTGGTGCAAAGGAAACTGGTATCGCCAGCTCTGGGCTCCCTAGTTGTTTGGGTGGCGTCCAGGGCAGGTGAGCTGGCAAAACTCCCTGCAGGAGCTCCGCCATTCCAGCTGCAGAACACAGGCAAAGGCATGCCTCTTGTTCCCCATTTTAGTCACATCAGAATAGATCATGCAAAAGCATACATAGTAAACAGGTTCCCAGGCGGCCATTTTATTATTATTATTTTGTCCGGGGCGATCCAGCGGAGAGACTCCCTCGGACGGCTTTGTAAGCTGAAAGCCCTTTCCAGCGTCTCCCCCGATTAGCATCACTATGCGATTCATGGTGACAGACGAAGGGGAAAGAAATTGCCACGAGGTCACCATCCAGGTCACAGCCCACACAAAATGGGGCTAAGCTAGACAATTCCTAGACCGTGCAGAGGGAAAATGGACCACTTAGCTCATGTACCAACTTGCCTGGATAAAGGCCACAGAAGGGAATGGCTTTGTCACGAGAATGTCGGCGTTCCCCAGCACAACAGCTGTGCCAGCAGTTAACGTCCCAAATACATTGTTAGAGGCTTGCGTGCCAATGTTCTCCCCCCATCCATTGCAGCTTGACAGTGTAGAGCAATGGAACTGTTCCGGGTAGTCAGGTCCTTGCTGGGCCAAAATCTTATCTGCAGTGAGTTGAAATGGCTATCTCACTCCGGTCTCGGGCCATCTAAACTGGCTCCCAGTTTGGTTCCAGGCCTAATTCAAGGAGTGGGTCAGCAGCAACTTCTCAAATTAGGCCAGCAGGAAGCAAATAGTCCTATATGACTTGAGTCCAGCATATCTTCAGGACTGCCTTCTCCTCTATGAACCTGCCCTTCCACTGCTGTCCTGATCAGAGGCCCTGCTTAGGATGCCCTCCCCAAATGAGGCACCTGTGAAAAGGCTCTCTCAGTGATGGTGCTGAAACCATAGAACATCTTCCCCAGGGAGATTCCTCTGGCTCCCGCTTTCACTGTCTTCTGCCAACAGGTGAAGACCTTTTTGTTTGATTTGGTGCACTCCAGATAACTGTTAATGGGCCCCCTCCTTCATGTACATTGGTCTGTTTATACATTTCTACTGATTTATACTGGAAACAAAGCCTATTGCAAGTTGGAATGCAATGGGCACTAGGATGGGCTTTGAAGGGGGTGGGGCAGACCATATCCATCCCCACCCCCTGCCCCCCGAGTCCAGCAGCCCCCTCCCCCCAGGCTCAGAGCCCCCCGCCCTTCTGGTCTCACCGCCCTCCTCCCACCTGAGTCCCCGGCTTCGGCACGGGGCTTGCACCAAAGTCTCCCCCCCCCCGCCCCCCTCCCGCCCGAGTACCTAGCTTCTGGGTGGGCAAAGGAGCAGTGGTTATCTTCTAAAAGGGGTTATCTTCTAATTACATAGAGGTGTAACATTAACTGCTGTACCTTTAAGCTTGTTTTTAACCCTAAGCACAACTGTGAAAACAAGCTGTGATGCTTAGGCGATTCATCTGCCTATGTGGAAGATTGTTATTATAAAGTTCAAGGCTAGAATCTTACTAAGGTGAAAATATTTTGTCAATACACTGCCAATGGTTCACACAGTTTTGTGCCTATGTTATTATCGGTGTTGTTATTACATTTCTAGCTGTTAACATGCTTGATGCGTGTCGTTGGAAGAAGAAAATCAGCAAACTGAATCAAGATATTGAAACAGCCTTTATCTGGAAATCTGTTATTGAACGTTTCTATTTTGGATGCCATCTTCCATCAGCATTTTCAGAGCTGTTGTTATATAATCGTAACATTGAAGAGACGATCGTCCAGTTGAAATCACGCTACGGACAGTGTGGGGAATGTTTTAACATCCCAGCTATACAGAATTGTGTGGTAGTTATGTTCGTGTTTCATCTTCTAATGAAATGAATTTTATTTTGCCTAATACAGTTTTGCATTTTGCATCTGACTTATTCATGCTGTGTACTTCCCTTGTTGTTTGGTTTACTGCCCCTCCAAATGCCATTTCTAGAAGGGGGCCCAGCACCCCATAGGCCTCTTGACCTCTAAAATCAGCTCAGGCTATCCTACTCATATGTTAAAATATCCGCCTCTTAAAACTTCTAATTTCCTAAGGCTCAAGTGCATCAAGATGGCAAACACACTTAGCAGAAACGTCTTAACTCACTGTTTACCATAATCAAAACCAAATCTATGCAGATGCCTTCCACAGAAGCAGGGGAGTGATTTTCCTCCTCAGTATAACAATAGATACATGCCTCTGTATTGAAGAGCAGCTGGAAATTATTTGTAATCGGTATGTAAAATCTCTACATCTGCATTCTGCTTTTCACATTTTGGGGGATTACAGTGGAACAATAAATGCCACCTTGATTTCAGGATCCCAGCCGTCTCTAATGGCCCCATGGTATTTTTTTTTAAAAAAATAAACACCTGTTAAAAATGTGTTGAACTTTACATTAAACTTTTGATAACCCTTTATCCTGCTTTGACATTTGATGGCCAAAATGCAGGGAGGAAAAATGTTACCATGTATAGTTAGGGTAGCCAGCCCAACAGAGATTGCTTCCCCTAGAGAAAATGGCTGTTTTGCATTGGGATGTGCAAGCTCAGTAGTGTGCATATTTCAAAAGCATATGAAGAATATCCTACAGGGGGCATTGAAGGAGATGTATATTTAGCATAGTTACACTGGGCATTTTCTGATATTTTTCATTTGGCGATTTCCTGCTTCTTTGGACAAACTTCCTTCCTGTTTGTGTCCAGAACAGACAGAATGAATGCAAAATAACAGGGAGACAGTTAGTCAGAAGTCTCGCTCTCGGCTTTCTATACAAAGTTTGTTTCTCTTCACAATTAGACTATTTTATTATTTTAAGCATTCTGGTGCTCTGTACTCTTTGCATATTTAAACTCTGCCAGTAGGGTTATGAATGCAGCAGCCAGGGTCCTCACAGCTACACCATGGAGGGTCCACATTCAGCCCATTCTCCAACAGCTGTGCTGGCTTCCAGGTAATTTCCGGATCAGGCTTATGGCTCTGGTCATCACCCTTAAGGCCATATGTGGTCTAGGCCCAGTCAGTCCTGAGGTGATCACCTTTCAAAGAGCTTTACACTCCACTACCTCCAACTGCCTGGTGATCCCTGGCTCCAAGGAAGCTCACTTGACTTCAACCAGGGCCAGAGCTTTCTCCGTCCTGGCCCCCACCTGGTGGAACGAGCTCCCAGAGGGAATCAGGGCCCTGACGGAATCTGAACAATTCCACAGGACCTGCAAAAGGGAGCACCAGGCTGAGGTCGACCAGAACAAATCACCTTCCATTGGCCTTCGAGCCTTCTTCCCATGAAAACTATCGCTGATTTGTCCAACCCACGGGGCCGTCAGAACACTGTAGTTAAATTACTCTTCTCACCATTGTTCTACTGTTCCATCATACTGTTCTATTGTCATCACTGTACTGCTAATATTTACAACTATTAACTTATCTGTACCGTTCCCTGTTCGCTAAAGACTATGTAAGCAGCCCTGAGCATCAGGGGAGGGTGGTATATAATTAATTAATTAATTAATTAATTAATTAAAATCCAGTGAACTCTATATAGGTTGGCCCTGTCAGAGTCACACCAGAAACAAAAACTCTCCTTGGCTGTCCTGTGGTCAGGGGATCAAGTATAATTCAGGTGATCTCCAGATCCCACCTGGAGGTTGGCAATGTTATATCTTCTCGGCTGGATTTCAGGATTTTTTTTTTTTTTTAGGATGGGGGGCTATTTGCAAGCTTAGTTTTATAAATCATGACTGCCTGAGATGATGGGCAAAAGTGACTTCAGCTGTGATAGCTGTAATTCTTGGTTTCATTTTCTTCCAAGGAGCAAAACTCTGTCCCCTTCCCCCTCCCCTCCAAAAATAGAACTCCTCCTTTTTTAGAATGTAACATTTTTGGTTTACCAACTACTCTCTTAAGAGATGGGGCGGGGGAGTATCTGTTGTTTTAGATGTGACACATTCTCCTTAAAAAACCAGGAAGAAAGTTGAGACGGATGTTTGTTAAAATAGTAGTCATGGCCTTCTAATAATGCTTTGCTGACATGCCTTTGCTTAGGGAGAGAAATCATGTTAGCCATTGGCATTTTGCCATTGCCCTCTGCAGGAATAAGAGTCAGTACCTGGTCCCCACTCTCCATGTTACCTCTATGATTAAAATGTAAGAATTTGGATTAATCTTTCAAAACCAGCTATTAATTCCAGACTCTTCCACAGTTGGTGTTGCTATGATGAATCTATAAAATCTGTGTCACAAAGCCAGCGCTAGAAACATCAGAGCACCTGGCAGGTGACATTCACTTATGGGAAATTACACCAGCTCAGCGAAGGACAGATTTCTCAACCACTGAAGTATTAGATTACAAACCTGTGGGATGGAGTGAAGTCTTCGCAACTTGGTCTCAAGTTCTTAGGAGTCCATTTGAGAGGTCTGATTGGACAATCAGCTAACTGTGCCCTGTACAAAGTTTGAGTCCAGGAGTACAATTTAAGACCTATAAAGTGTTATTCCAGGTATAAACCTTTGTGGTGCACACTCACTTCATCAGATACAACAGAATGAAATTTACCACTTCATACCAGTCATATAGGTGAGCAGTCACTTAGCATATAGCATAATGAAGATGTTTGGTTACAACGTATTCCTTCAGATCAATGGTAAAGCACCCACATGGCCCCATGGTATGCTAACATCTATATGGTAGACTTGAACTGCAGTCACCCTGAGCTGCCACCAATGACCTCCTACACACATACAGCTATTTTATGCTGCATCAGACTATTTAACCCATCAGGGTCATTTTACAGTGCAATCTTTTACCGAGTTATTCTAGTCTAAACCCAATGATTACAATCAATTTAAACTGGAGCAACTCATCTTAGGATTGTACGGTTAGTCTCTTTCAGGGCGCACAGTATATTGTTTTTTCTGCTCAGTCCAATTCCTTTAGAACTCCAAGGAGGTGTCTCAACCACACTGAGGTTATTGATGTGCCCAGGAAATGCGTAGCTGCCTGTGCATGCCTATAAAACAAATAAACATCCCTACAATCCATGCGAAAGTGCCAATGTGGGAAGAGGAGCATACGTATGCCAAGGGGCAAGGAAAGACAAACTAATCCCCAATGTCAAAGACGAACTTGGCAGGTTGCAGTGCCCTCTTACCTCTCTTCCTTAAAGACTCTGTAGATGGCCTTATTATCGGGAAGAGAACAGAATCAACAGAGATTAACAAGGGTTTAGAAACGAGGGCCGCTCTAGCCCACAGCAAACGTCTGTTTCAGGCAAGGCAGGTCTGCATTTTGCGTCGCTATGCAAAGCAGCTCACTGATGCCATGTGCTTCTGGGCTTGATTACACCCAGCAGGGGACCCTTCTCGGTAATGAGAGGGGGGTGGGGGATTCAACAACCTGTTTCTACAATCACAGCGCGGAAATTTTTACAGGGTGCTTTTTTTTCTAAATGTTTGCAAGCTCTTACCCTCTCCAGCCCTTTCTGTTGAAGACCTATCGTCTCCCTTGAGCAGGCCTTCTCATCCAGGGTTTCGTGAAAGGCTCCTGAGGATTCTTTCAAGTGGGTAGCCGAAGCAGCACAACAAAACAAAATCAGAGTCCATTGGCACCTTTAAGAGCAACAAGGATTTATTTATTCAAGGCGTGAGCTTTCTGAGTGCTTGCCACTGGACTCTGGTTTTATTTTGCTGTCGTGGGGCTTCTTGACAGCCTGGAAGGGTTTCCTGACTCAATGGGAGTTAATTCATTGTGTGTGCGTGCGTGTGTCTGTGTGTGTTAAACATTTATCGGGTGATATGACCATATATGGTCATGTTGAGCTGGTTTCCACCCCGCTCCCAAAATGGCCGACGATGGGACTGGAGGCGGTGGGAAGGGGGGGGTGCAAGTCCAGCCCAAACCAGCTCTGAACTTTACCAACACTACTGCCAGCTTCAAACCAGCCTCTCCGTTGGGTCCTTACCTGTCTACTCTCTGGCAGTAGAAAAGAGCAAGAGTCCAGCAGCACTTTGAAGACTGCCCCACTGCCCCAGCCTCACCCATAGCACCTTGAAGACTAACAAAATTTGTGGCAGGGGAGGAGCTTTTGGGAAGTGAACCATGACTCATGAAAGCTCATCCCTGGCCAAAAATTGTGTTAGTCTTCAAGGTGCTATGGGTGAGGCTGGGGCAGTGGGGGGGAGGAGATCAATGCCCCCCCCCTGGTGTTTAGCTCCTGCCTCCACCCTCTGGAGGTAGCAGTAAGAGTTGGGAATGGGGGGGGGTTCTCCGCCATGTTCCTGGGCTGTCGGCAATCGTATCGGTATTTCATGTCTGTTTTAACGAGGTTTTTAATAGGAGTTTTAACTGGACACCTGTAACCTGCCATGATCTTACCCACCCTGAGACACACAGGAAGGGTGTGTTCTAAAAATAAAGATGCGTTTATTTTATTTACTATCACCTCTATGTAAATTTAATGAGTGCCGGTTCTCACCCTGCTGCATTAAATCCAGCGTTCAATGACGGTATCAAAACCATTCTCGGGATCAGGAAATGCTAAAAAGGTACAATGTTTGATGTTTATACTTTCAGCCTTGGGGGAAGTCAATACAACTTTTTAACATCTGTAAAAAAAAAAAAATAGTTGCAAAGCTTTGAAATCATTATTATAGTGTGAAGATTCCAAATCAAACTTCACACCTCGTGCAAACCAACTAAGACCCTCCAAGAGGCAGGGGAAGGCATGAGGTCATAACCCTTTGGGAGCATGTTGATGCCTTACAACATTTCAGCCTTGGTTTCCCCTTTTGGCTTCTTCTGTTGGGCAGGTCACCTTTTGGGGATGTCTAACCTGGACTGGCTTAGAAATTCACTGAGGGTGAGTGGGGTGTCGGGTGCCCTCAGCCCCACCATCCTTCCTCCCTGCACAGAAATACACTGCTCAGTCCCCGCATGTGGTCCCACAGCAGGGAAGACCCAGCAGGGTCTCTCCTCCCTCCCCCCCATCTGCCATGGGCAATGGAGGGCCCTGCTGCTTCCTCAGCTGTTCTTCACGCTTCCCCTCCAAGAGCTTCCCTGTTAAGCAATGTGATAAGAACATGCAGTCACACTTGGAATCAAGTGTCGATATGTATTTTAGTTCAGTCTAAAAAAAGGGAACCGGGTTGTACGGTGAGAATATGCAGGCTTTAATCAGCCTCTGATCGGAGCTTGGAGGAAGGGGAAGGGGGGTCACACTCTCCCAAAAGACGACGATTTCTGTAATCTCTAGGGTTTCCAGGCAGGTAAGTCTACCTGGGAGGCAACTTAAGGATGATGGAGGAAGCACTGAGCAGAAAGATGAAATCGGAAGCAAAGGATTCCTTCTTGCAACGGGAGAGGGACACTGTCTATGAAATGATGCATCCCATTTTCCATAATTAAACAAAAAATATTCAATTATATCTTGATTCTTTCCATAGCTGTTAAAGGAAGCCAGTTGTGTTAAGGCTGCCAGCCTCCTTGTGGCACCTGTAGACCTCCTTCTGTTATAATTGATGATCTCCAGACAACCAAAATCAGCTGCCTTGGAGAAAAAGGCAGCTTTGGAGGTGTGCTCTAGGGCACTGGACCCATTGAGGTTTCTCCCCTCTCCAAACCCTGCCCCCTTCCAGGCTCCCCACCCCCACCCCAAATCTCCAGGTATTTCCCAACTCTAGTATGTATGTATGTGCTGTCAAGATGCAACAGACTTATGGCAATGCAGGAAGGGGCTTTCAAGGTAAATGGGAAGCAGAGGGGGTTTGTTGTTACTTTCCTCTGCCCAGTCCTCCTTGGGGGGTCTCCATCCAAGTACCGACATTGCTTAGCTTCCAAGATTTGATGTTGTGGATTCAGGAGGGGACAGTACCTGGAGATTTTGAGGGGGAAGCCTGGGGGAAGGTGTGAGTAGTGAGATACTTGACAGGGTACAATGTCATAGAGTTCTCCCTCCAAGGCAGCCATTTTCTCCAGGGGAACTGATCTCTGTTGCCTAGAAATCAGCTATAATGGCAGGAGACCTGGAGGTTGGCAACTGCCAAAAATTATTCAGATGCTTTACAGGCTTTAGAGAAAAATGTTTTGGAAATTAAAACATGGAAACAGTGTGCATTTATTAACCCTTTTTAGGCCAAGATGCCTCCAGAACAGGCTGTAACAGGCATTACACACAATTGCACCATCAAAAACAGTGGGATGCATTACAGACACTTGAGAACAATATCTTAGCAATGAAAATGCAGAAATCTTGCACTCTTATTAGCCCTTTCCAGGCCAAAACGCCTCCAGAACACTATGGAACAAGCTGGAATGGGCATTAAACAAATAATAATACTGCAAAAAACAAACAACAACAAAAAACAATGGGCTGTATTAAAGGCATTCCAAACAATATTTTGGGAAATCCAAAAGCAGAAATATTATGCACTAATTAACCCATTCTTGCCCAAAATGCCTCCAGCACACCACAGAAGAAGTCAGAACAGGCACTATATAAATAATAGCATTAATAAAAACAGTGTGATGCATTAAAGGCACTCTAGAACAATCTTTTGAAAATCAAAAAGCAAAAATTGTGTGTGCTTATTAACTCTTTCTAGGCCAAAATGCCTCTGGAACACCATAGAACAGGCCAGAGCAAGCATTAAACAAATAAGACTGCAAAAAAAAAATCACAAAAACACAATGGTGGAACGCATTACAGACACTCCAGAACAATATTTTAGAAATCAAAACATGGAACTCTTGCAACTTTATTAACCCTTTTCAAGGCAAAATGCCTCCAGAACAACATAGAACGGGTCAGAATGGGCATTAAACGATAGTACTGCAAAAAAAAAAAAAAAACACTGGGGTGCATTACAGGCATTTGAGAACAATATTTCAGCAAAGAAAATGTGGAATCACTTTGATGAACCCCTTTCAAGCCACAATCTCTCCAGAACACCACTGTACAGTTTGAAATAGGCATTAAGGAAATAATAGTACTGGGAGACGGGGGAATAGTGGGGTGCATTAAAGGCTTTCCAAAATGGTTTCAGTTGTTTATATCTATTTGATCATTATTTCTATACAACACCAGGTCTTGCATAACTCTAACAAACTGGCTGAAGTGCAAGTGGGGGGCTGAAAACACCCTCGAAGAGCCCTTTTGCTGCCAGTCCCTGTGCTGTGTAGCTTCCAGGAAGTTGACCCCCATTAGCTTAAGGCCATGATTTAACCTCCAAGCTACAACCTGACTTTTTTTTGTGGGAGGGGGGGAGTGGAGATGAAAACATGGCTGAGGCATCTTCAGCCCTGATCCACTGCAGAATCATAGAATCATAGAGTTGGAAGGGACCATATAGGCCATCTAGTCCAACCCCCTGCTCAATGCAGGATCAGCCCAAAGCATCCTAAAGCATCCAAGAAAAGTGTGTATCCAGCCTTTGCTTGAAGACTGCCAGTAAGGGGGAGCTCACCACCTCCTTAGGCAGCCTTATTCCACTGCTGAACTACTCTGACTATGAAAATTTTTTTCCTGATATCTAGCCTATATCGTTGTACTTGAAGTTTAAACCCATTACTGCGTGTCCTCTCCTCTGCAGCCAACGGAAACAGCATCCTGCCCTCCTCCAAGTGACAACCTTTCAAATACTTAAAGAGGGCTATCATGTCCCCTCTCAACCTCCTTTTCTCCAGGCTGAACATTCCCAAGTCCCTCAACCTATCTTCATAGGGCATAGAAGACCCCGCTGCCTGCCACTCCCACCCAATCCTCTGCTGCTCTCCCGTCATGTGATCTGGCCAACTGCCCTTTCCCCAGAGCTCCCTTGGGTCATCCTTACCCTTCCATGGGGGTGTGGATATGGCTAGGCAACCCAATGTTCCAACAGTGGAAACATTGAGCAAGTGGAACGATTGGTAGCCAATTGGGATGGGCTGTCACCCCCATTTGGGGGATGGAAGGCAGCATGGAGCAGCAATGGCTCCTCACTAGCTTTGAAAACCCCTTGGTGGCATCTATGTATTCGCTGTGTCATAACAGTCAGCTTCCATTTTAAATTCAGATTTTCACATTTCCCCACAAACTGGGGTATCCCTCCTATTTGTAGAAACGTATCTCCTGTCTCTTAGGGGCTCCTAGCTCGACCTAGGGATGTTGCAGATATGTTACCTCCATGCCACGTAAAGCTTCAGCTGCCCTTTTTCACTACTAAAGGGACAAGATGTTTTCCTCGGGACCTGGGGTAACCCTAGCTCCAGGCCACTTTATCATATCAATTGAGTGAACTCTCAGAGAGTAGAACAGGGGTAGTCAAACTGCGGCCCTCCAGATGTCCATGGACTACAAGTCCCAGGAGCCCCTGCCAGTGAATGCTGGCAGGGGCTCCTGGGAATTGTAGTCCATGGACATCTGGAGGGCCGCAGTTTGACTACCCCTGCAGTAGAATCATATCCACAGCAGAGAAAAGGGGGGGGGAATGGCTAGGGCCTTTTCGCACGGGGATCTTTGTTGCAAATTGTTTGCGGAATGAAAAATTGCCATTTAAAATAGTGGAATTCATCGTTATGCATACCTGCCTTTGTAGTGGAATCAGTTGCGTTTTTTAGCGTTTCCCACAGGCTTCCGGTCTCGGCAGAAATCGCTAGAAAGGAAGCGCTATTGCCAAGCTCGTCCCGCCCCTGGCCGTCAAGCAGCCAATGGGCAGCCGTTAGCATGCTCCCAAACAGCCCCTTTCCCTTTAAGAAAGGTTTAAAAAAAAAAAACAGACCCATAGCAACGAATCTAGGTAGATTCGTTGCAACGGAGAGACCCATCCAGCTGCCTAATGTGAGCTGTCGTTTGATTGTATGATCGTTGGCACGCTGCCTCGAGTGATAAAAAAAAAATCCCCCCCCCCTCTCACGGGCCCGATTTTCGGCTGAATTAATGTGTAAAAAATAAAGGGACTTTATTTCAGCAAACGGGCTTTTATGTGGTTTGTGCTTAGTGACTAAAGGTGAAGGACTGAAGCCAGGGAAGCCTCTAAACAGAAAGAGGCTCGCTGGTGCGTTTATCCCCGCTCGCTCGGAGAAAAAAAAATGGCGATCGCTTCGCCGGAAGTTTGGAGGACAGGCTCAGGAGGAGGGACTTTGAAGAACCCGCAACAATGGTAACGCACAGGTCTTTAGCGCTAGTGTTGCAGATTGGTTGCAGGAGTGTATCGCTATCCGGAGGGTGAATCCACTTTTCTGGATTCCCCTGAAAGCGCTACAACGAAGCGCTTTTTGCTGATTGGTTTCAGGAGTGTTGCAGATTGTCTGCGACGTCGTGCGTTAAGGCAAATTAGTAGCGTTTTCAATTAGCAACCATTGTGCTATTTTGAAGCCGTGCGAAATGACCCCTAGAGATGCCGTGAAACGCAAGAGACAGAGTTTGTGGCATTTCTATGCAACATTCAGAATTGTACAGTATAATGACAATGATAACTGATGACAAACTTATATTATGCCATCGTATGCCTAGAGTAGGTAAAAAAAAACATCAATTTTATTTAAACTAATAGTACAAACTATTGGAAAATTTCTCTGGATTCTCCATGTGAAGTTCCTTTATATTTCAATAAATCTATTATCACGGCAACTTTTTTGCTGCAACAAACTAGGGTGGCCATTCGGCTTCTTAAGAACTATATATTTTGATTAAAAGGTAAAGGTAAAGGTATCCCCTGTGCAAGCACCGAGTCATGTCTGACCCTTGGGGTGACGCCCTCCAGCGTTTTCTTGGCAGACTCAATACGGGGTGGTTTGCCAGTGCCTTCCCCAGTCATGACCGTTTACCCCCCAGCAAGCTGGGTACTCATTTTACCGACCTCGGAAGGATGGAAGGCTGAGTCAACCTTGAGCCGGCTGCTGGGATTGAACTCCCAGCCTCATGAGCAAAGCTTTCAGACGGCTGCCTTACCACTCTGCGCCACAAGAGGCTCTATATTTTGATTACGCTATAATAAAAATAAGCTAAGAGTAGTTCTGAAAAAGAAGTCCTCAAAGCCTTTATACATATAAACATTTTAGCCAATATTCTTTAGAAAACACAAACTCAGTAATACACACACAAAAACCCCAACAAAACTAATTATTTGAAATGACAAAAACAAAATCCTAGTTAAACCAAACTATTAAAAATGCTATTTTTATGTATTAGTTTAAAAATTGAAAACGAATATTTTCACATTGTCTAACATCATCTAAAACTAATATGACCACCAGCTTTAAAAATATCAAAGGACACATCATACTTCTACCACGTCCCCCCCCCCCAAGAGCATTAAGTTAATCTGATCAAAACAAGTTTCCATCCCAAAATAAGTGAGACTGGCCTCAACCATAGGCCGGGTTTTTTCAGCCTTGGCCCCAGCTTGGTGGAATGCTTTGTCAAAGGAGATCAGGGCATCATGGGACCGTAATCAGTTCCGCAAGGTCTGAAAGACAGAGCTGTTCCACCAAGGGTATGGTTGAAGTCAGATGGAGCATTATGCACTTCTGATGACTGCAAATGGAGCCTTTGGACATTATTGCAGGGCAAGACAGATGGCACCAGCCCTGATATCTCTCCTGACAAAGAACCATGGTGCTCTTCTTGGGCTTCTTATATAAGTTACCCATCAAGCACAAAGCCCAAGATGAAGAGTAATGCTGTCATACTGCTGAAGATAGAGGGTCAGTAATGGATGGAGACCCTTTTGTGCCTTTCTGGATATCTGTGCTTTGACGTTATTTTAGACTTTCTGCTTTGTTTCTTTGTTCTCCGACAGTTTCCTTGCATGAAACTTGGTTGTTGAAGAAATTATTTCTGTCTGAGCAGTTTGGTGGTGATCAATTTCTGTACATGAACCATGGCTACTGGGAATGGGCCTGCTGATCCACTTCACAATGTGTGCCAACAGACACACAAAATCCTGACAGTGAATGAATCCTTCTGGACTGGTATGTTGACTGGTGAATGAATAATCCATTCCAGACGATTAATAAGTGCCATAGCCTGCATCTCCATTAATGTTTGCACTGTGCCGGTAGAATCAGTAGGAAGGCCTTGGTTGGAATCAAGATAGAATCAAGATGTATATCCATGCAGTTCCATGAAGCCCATGATAAATGGGCAGCTAAATACACTCACATTGACATTCATGGTGGTAACTATTACCAGGGTAGCTCTAGTAAGTAGAAAGCCCTCAATGATAGTGTCACCTAGCCAGTTATTATTCAAGAGAGACTTCATGTCCTCTGCACTGATACAGACTTTTTGTATATGCGTGCTTCTCATGCGTGGATAACCTTTTACAGAGTCCCATGGAACACAGTGGCTTATTTGCATTTCTTGATTTGTTTTTTGGGGGCTATTTAAAAATTGTGGGGATTCTAGCTCTGAACCAAGAGGCTGCCACCTTATTTTCACTTGTCACTTTTTCCTTAGGCATGACCTCAGTTGCACTGTAACTACTCATGAGAATGGAATCTGATGCTGCCTGTAGGATTAGCTCATCCTTTTGTCTTGGTCAGTATGGTTAGCTTAGGGGTTCCCAAAGTGGAAGGTACACCCCCCTCGGGGGATGATGGAAGAATCCAGGGAAGTGGTGAGGAATTTTGGTGCAGTAGGGGGGCAGTGAGGAATTTGGGGCCAGTAGGGGAGCAACAGTCTGACTCTTCCTGATGCAGCTGTGTTTACCTAGCAAGAGATGTTCCAACGTGACTTGCCATTGCCTCTCTCTGGGAAGCAGTGACTCTGGACTTCCTTGGTGGTCTCCAATCCCAGTGCTGATCAGGCCCAACCCTGCTTAGCTTCCTGAAGGAAACAACAGCTTCAGAAGATGAACTGGATGAGATCATATTCCTGCTGAGCTCCTTCCCCTCCCCAGACTCGGTCATTTACAGGCTCTGTGGTCACACCCCAGTTCCCCAAAGCCAAGTCCGCAGACTTTAGAGAACAGGGTGGCCCATGAGAAGACAAAACAGTTACAAAACCCAAGAAGGCAGATGGTCTATCCTCCTTGTTTGGTAGTCTGCCATCACCTCTGAATGGGTCCCTAGGCATCCAAGACACAAAGGCAGTCTTGAAGCCTATCAGGGAATTACCAGGGAGCTTGACCCTGTCCAGGGACAAGTCCCACAATCAAAAGGCTTAGTTGGTAATATGGCACAAGTTAGGCAGGCTAGGCTTCGTCTTAGCTTGTCTCAGAATCAAATGACAAAGTTCTAAAAGATAAACTGATATTTATTAAGGTGCACACATATAATTATACACTGGCAGTGAGAAAACAAAAACATTATATAATATTTCTGGCTAACACGTGATACTCACAAGAATGGAAGGATGACAAGACAGAATTTCAAAGTTGCAGGTTCACAAGGCACAGACAAGGGTTTCCCCAAAATCTGAACAATGGGATATTACAATAGAAAACTTTTAGGACTGATTCCCACGTGGGGTCTTGGGCACAAAAACCAATCATATCCAAATTAACAATTTATTAATTAACCAATAGGGTTACTAATGTCAAGTTAGATGAGCCAATCCTGAATCAGATGATGTATTGTCGGCCCATCTCACTCAAGGCCCATTTCTCACAACAAGTTAATTGGGAACAACTGAAGCCAGTTGTGAAGCTTCTCAAGGGCACAGGTGCAACTAATTGGCACTACATTCTTATACTATGAGAGCAAAGACTTTCTCAGGAGGCCCACTAAGGATTTTACAGGGCCAAAGCCTGAACCAAAGTTTCAGGAACAAGATTTTAAGCTACTATTTCACTACAGGCTCCACCCCAGATCTCCAGGAATTTCTTAGTAGCTCTTCCTCAAAAATCTCCATCTTTGGGAGACTGGAAAATCCCCTTTCTGCTTGCTCTTGGCCATCGGGTTTTCCATTGCTTGCTTCTCTCTGACTTTTTCTGCACTGGGAAATTTGCTGTACCAGTTTCCATGCAGGAGCACATATCTGGGGCAGATGAGGTGCACCAGGCTAAATGCTCTCCTGTGCAGGAGCAGGAAGAGGCGGGGCAACCTGCCCCAACTCAAACTCCAGCCTGCAGCCCAGCATGAAACCTCCAGTTTGGAAATATTCTCTCTCTCTCTCTCTCTCTCTCTCTCTCTCTCTCCTTATCCTTCTCCCCACTGAGGGTCCAAAATGACTTTTACAAATAACTTTTACAAATAACGTATATATTTTTTTCCAAACTAAAACATGGCTACTGTACCACAGCCAAAAAACAAGTGTGGGGCAATATAGTATGTTTTGGATTTGCAGTAGACCTAACACCAAGAAAGAGGTGGAGGGGGCACTAAGGATGTGGCCTGGGAGCATTCCCAAAAAGTTTGCGAACCACTGGGTTAGCTCATCCTTTTGCCTTCTCCCCTATTCTCCTTTCCTTGCACTCATTCTGAGTTTCCTCAAAGAGTACATCACTGTTGCTGGATGTAGACTTTTTCCTATATACATCTGCACTGCCATTATATGTTCTTTTCTGAAACTATTGCAAGTATGTGTTTTTGTTGGAAATAATTTTACTACATATTCCTTGTCAAGTAATCCTGACAAAAGATGCAAGACAAAATATGCAAGTTTGACTTAGTATTACATAAGCTAGACCTTCCATGGTCTTCGATTTACAGTCAGCTCTTTCTACTTGAAGCTCTTCTTGAACTGTCTACATCTTCATTTCACAATGTCATCCAAAGGAATATAGTCTGTTGGAAACCTTGTATCAGAACTTTATGCTGGTAATTTCCACTGATAGGTGGTAACTGCCAATATCATACAGCCCTCTCCAACATTCTTTCAGGTAGTAAGTCTGAAGGAAGTAAAAAGCCAGAATAATTTCATCCATATTTTGTTCTTTCTCATTGCACAGCCTCTTGAACATGATATTCATGCTTTCAAATACATTTGTTGTGATGCTGCGAGTTTCTTTATATAGTCCTCTTTTTTTACTACATCTATCTGCCACTGTTTGTCGAAAGAACTTTTTGTAGCTTCTGCTCCAAGTAACCCAGAAAGCTGGCACTCCACGTGACTTTCCATTTTCCCAGCAATTCCAGGAACTCCTTTTCCCTCTTACAATCCAACTACTGAAGGCTGTTTTTAGGATAAACCTTCCTATCAACTTGTCCTTCTTTATGTGCTGAAACACAGAAATCCATTTTTTCATAATGTAGTTCTAGCAAAGGATATGCATACAATGTGGAATACTCTTTTCTATGCCTTGCATAATAGCTGCTTCTCTGTCCATGGCTATAACGGTAGATTTATTATCTGAGGCACATTTCCCTATAAATGCAAAAAAAAAAATCTCATACACATGTGCAGTGCACTTGTCGCAAATCAAAATACCCAGGGGTATTGCTGGGTAAATGTATGCTGGAAAACTAGGGGGGAAATGTAGTAGTTCATAAGAAAGTAGTTTTATTTTGTGCTGCCACTTCTTCAAATATGTGAATGATTTCTGAGTGTCAAAATTCCACAGATTTCTGGGATTACTGAGTATAGACATACCCTTCCAGGGTTTAGTGAAGCTTATACACGACATATAAATCATCATGACTGAGTCTCTGCTTCTCATTCTTGAGTTTGCATTTTATTTGCTATATACCTTTAGGAAGCATCGCTTTTCCAATGTTCAGGTGAAGTACTACTCATAGCTATTTTCTTCTTGTATACTTGGCAGAGACAATCATATATCTGCCCTGCAGCCTCTTTCAGGACAGATGGCAAGGTACATGCAGAAGAACTCATGGGATATTTGTCCATATTGCCATGAGGCATAGACAGATAAGGTCTCTCATTTTGTCCAAGATAATGGACTATTACTATGTTCACACTTCCATCCGCAAGTTCATAACCATATCGGTGGAGCATCACTTGTTCTCCTTCAGCGGAGAGAACAATCGTATAACCATATCAGCAGAACATCACGTGTTCTCCTCCAAAACTGTTTAGGTCACACCTTGTGTCACACCAGGTGGGGCTACGTAAATTTTTTAATGCCTTTCTCGGATAAGAGGGGGCTGTCTCTCCAGTTTTGAAAGCCCTGCTGCTCCAGCCGAATGCTCAAAGTCAGAAGTAGTCGACCATGAGCCCCTGCCAGCAAACGCTGGCAGGGGCTCATTGGAATTGTAGTCTATGTACATCTGGAGGACCACAGGTTGACTACCCCTGCTCAAGATGACTTATAGCTATGTGGGTCTATTTTAGCTCTCTTTTTCCGGAAGAGATCTGGCCCGTTTCATTAACTTGTGTGAAAATTTTAGCTATTATTGGTGCCCACCATTCTAGGAAATCTTTAAACAGGTTGAGGAGAACCAAATCTTCCCCTGGGGGATTTATCAGAAGCCATTGAGATGATTAAGCTTTTAACTTCTTCCTCCCTCGCTGCTGACCAATCCGGAAGTCCTGAAATATCTATGGGGACATGGCGTGTTTGTAATGGTATCACCAGGGATGGAAATATGGAGGATCAAAAGGTCATATTAAAATAGTTAAACCAAATGTTGTCTGGAATTTGTGGTTCAAACTGATTAAAAATGTTACTTGTTCCCTTCGGAAAAAGGTCCTGTAATCATGTCTCATTATTTTCAGAGACGGCTAAATCTAACCAAAGCTATTTCTTTGGTTTAAGTAAATTTTTGTAGTGCCCTGTAACTTGGAAGAGCTGTGGTAACAGTGTTCCACCTTTGCTGCATCTTACCTGTTTCATACAAGTAACTAATTGTGCTTTAAGTAACACTCATGGTCATCCCATCCATTGTTTGCAAAAGATATGGCCTTTAACAGTCTGTTATTAATGAGCATAGATTTGAGGTAGGTAATTATGTCTTCAAAATATTTAACAGTATTTTTATCAAGGCCGTCTGCTGAGTCAATAATTCAGAGTTTGTAATAATTTGGGAGGATTTAGCGTGAAGTTGTCCAGAACCTTTGAATCTCCTATATCCAGGTACCGTATCCCCTGTAAATTCTGGATAGGTTTCCAGGAGAAAGCTGACATCAGTGTTTATTGATATTCTCAATGGACAGTGGTCACTCCATGAACAGTTAATAACCTCAAAGTAAAGCAGGAGGTACAGCAATATAATTGCTTGTACTTGCCCGTGAAATTGAATTACACCTCTAGTTGTATCATAGGAGGTACTATGGGAAACATGCAAATTAAATGCAGAGAGCAATTCCAGAAATCTAAGTCCCTATACTCAGGTACGAATGCAACCACTCACCTGTGGAGCACCCCTCCCCCCTTCTGGAGGACTGAAAATGAGTGCATAATATTTTCACATTTTGATTTCCAAAATATTGTACTGGAGTGCCTTTAATGCATCACACTGTTTTTAGTGATGCTTTTGTTTAACGCCAGTTCCATGGTGTTCTAGAGGCATTTTGATTTCTAAAATATTGTTCTCAGGTGTCTTTAAAGAATCACACTGCTTTTTGTGGGACTGTCATTTGTTTAATGCCTAATCCAAGGTGTTTCAGAAACACTTTGGCCTGGAAAGAGTTAATAAAAATGCAAGAGTTCTGTGTTTTCATTTCTAAAATATGGGACAAGGTAAAAGCCAAAATGGTACGGAATGGG
This sequence comes from Paroedura picta, assembly GCF_049243985.1. Lineage (NCBI taxonomy): Eukaryota > Metazoa > Chordata > Lepidosauria > Squamata > Gekkonidae > Paroedura > Paroedura picta. The sequence goes on from NC_135373.1 coordinate 36,424,761, forward strand.
CCAGAACAGATTAAACAAACAGGAGTAACTCACAAAAACAGTGGGATGCAGGGGTAGTCAAATTTCATTTAGAAATGAAAAAGTAGAATTCTCGCCCCTTTATTAACCCTTTCCAGGCCAAAAAGCCTCTGGAGCATCCTGGAACAGGCTGGAACAGGCATTAAACAAATAATAGTACCTCAAAAGGCAGTGGGGTGTAGTTAAGGCATGCCAGAATAATATTTTGGTACTCCAGATGCAGAAATATTGTGCACATTAACCTGTTTGGGGCCAAAATACCTCCAGAACACCTCAGAACAGACTGGAATGAACATTAAACAAACCATAGTACCTCAAAAAACAGTGGGATGCATTCAAGGCACTCCAGAACAATATTTTGGAAATCAAAACACAGAAATACTGTGCACAGATTAACCCTTTTCAGGCCAAAATGCCTCCAGAATGGAGGAAAGGGGAGGAAGCATTCAACAGTTAAATGGCTGCATTCCAAACTGAGCAGAGGTTTCCAGAGAGGTGCTGGGTAGTTGTTGCTCATGGATTCAGGAGTGGACAGAAAAAACCCAGGGCCAACAAGAAGCTTGAAATTCACAGTGCCACTCCTCAGAATGTAAAGCTTCACTAAACTTGCTGGGCATGTAAGGGGGCGTCCCAGGGAGAGGAGCTGCAAGTGTCTACATTTAGAGTACCAAAATATTCTTCTCAGGTGGCTTTAACACGTCCCACTATTGTGTTTTTGCAGTACTCTTTGTGCAATAAAAACACTAATGGTTGTGCAGATGAAAGTCATAGGACATACTCAGAAATAACATAGTAATTTTGTTTACATTGGATAGTACAGCATCAGAGCTTTTTAAATCCAGAGTCTTTTCATTTCCAATATATGCTCACCAAAGATTCTCCTTCTTGATAATGCATGCTGTAGAGTCTCCTAATTAGACTGGAGGAGTAAGTTAATCCCTTTTTAACAAAAGCTCTCCAAACGCTTTAGCATGTCATAGGCTGACTTTTGTCTTAGTAAATCACGGTATTCAGCTGTACTCACCATACGCCATAAAATGAGCTGTGCCCATAACCTGAAGGATATTGATTGGTAGACTTGTGGTAAAGTTTTAATATCCTGAAAGTTAGCTGAGTACCTGGTTTGGCTGATAAGTGCAGTGTGCAGCTGAGTGCGTGTGGTCAAAAAACAACAAACAAAGAAAAACACATTGTCCAAGGTTGTGCTTAACTAATATAGAAACTATTTATTAGTAGACTTAATTCTACACAACCTTGTAGAAGAGAAGATTCCTATTCTGATCTAAATAGCTGGATGGGGAGAGATGCTGGAGGCATCTCTGCACTCACCACGTTGTAGGCTTGAAGGAAGAGGAAGAAAGTATCAAGAAACAGGAACTTAACCCTCTAAGTGTTCCTAGCTATCTTACTAACTGTGTGATAAAGAGAGTTCCTGTTTGCAGGTAGAAACAAAGCGGCATCACTTTGGAGAGAGTTGTTGTCCTTGGACAATCAAAGAGGGTATAAAAGAAAGGGAGTTACCTAACTCAATTACTTGCCTGCTGATCTATTCTGATCAAGAGAAGACTTGCTGAGTCTGACCCCCAGATATTTTGCCAGTGGGCTTGTTGAGGCTCACTGGATTCCCATTGCTGTAGAAGACTACACCAGTTTGGCTGGAGGGAATCTCTGAAAAAGTTACATTTCCTTTTTTCTTCTTTTTATAAAACTTATTTTTCATTTTTTGTCTCACTCTTTGAGTTTCTACAAGTGTGTGGGTGGCTGTGGGTGAGTGGGGTTTGTGATTTTAAATTATCTCTCTCTTCTGGGTTTTATGGCTTTTTAATTGTTTATTTTTTAAAAGCTTAAAATTCTATTTTGATATTCTCTTTGGTGGAGTCTGCTGAGACAACATTCCAACTAACATGACTCTCAGAATATTGTTTCCCTCTCCCCTCTTATTATGGGAGAGCCAATGTATAGCATTTGCACGTGGTTTTACTTTGTTGAATGTTGCTCTAAATTGGGAGTCCTAGATTAATTTTCAAAGAAAATCCCCAAATAGGAGAAGATATTAATCTGCTCAGTATTGCTTCTTAGTTATAAAGATTTCTCTTTGCAGTGGCTTAGTATTGGAGACCTGTTAAAGATCTTAAACTTTTGAGTATAGCCCTCTATCTTGACAGCTATTAAAGTTGATCTGATTATTTAGTGGTTTGATAGCTGCCAAAGATGATCTAATGCCTACTGGTTTGACAACTTGTTTGCAGTCAAAGCTCAGGTGATTGGCTTCAGCTGTTTACAATTAACTCTTACTCCATTCAGCTGAGTATTATTAGCAAGTTGTATTTCACTATGGTGCCTTGTGGGTCTACATAATGCAACAGACTGGATCCATGTAATGCAGGTTATTACACTGCTTGGGAGCAAAAGAAATTTCTGTGCTGGTAAGCATTTGGAATGTATTAAATGTTTGGGGAGTGGTTCTTCTAGATATTGTAATGGCTCTGTTTGTATTTTCTGTATTTATCATATTTCATATCTTTTCAGATGAAATGTGCTATGACAAAGCAGAAGTGAAACAAGGTATTCAATACTGGACTCTTGTTGCATATTATATATTATTACAAAATAATATGTGCAACTGGAATAAAAAAGAAGACAACTTTTATATGCACCTTTGAATTTTTTTTTGTTGGTTTTGTCAGCTATGCCATGGTGTTTTTTCTTATACTTATGTTGTAACCGTTTTCTGTAAAAGGGATCCCTTGTGCAAGCACCGAGTCATGTCTGACCCTTGGGGTGACGCCCTCCAGCATTTTCGTGGCAGACTCAACAGGGTAGATTGCCAGTGCCTTCCCCGGTGATTACCATTTTACCCCACAGCAAGCTGGGTACTCATTTTACCGACCTCGGAAGGATGGAAGGCTGAGTCAACCTTGAGCCAGCTGGTGGGATCGAACTCCCAGCCTCATGGTCAGAGCTTCAGACAGCATGTCGGCTGCCTTACCACCCTGTGTGACAAGAGGCTCTTAACAGTTTTCTGTAGCTATCTGTAATTACCTCGTTGGTGCCTTTTCCACTGCCTGTCTTAAGCCAGATTGTTACAGTGGTTGGTGTTTTCAGTTTATTTGTTAAATCTAAAATTATAGTTTTCACCAAGACCAGGAAATGGGACCCACTTCAGTGGTCAATTCACAGGTTCAATATTGAGCAGATTAAGACCTTCTCCTATTTGGGGATTCTGTTCTTGGCAAATTAATCGTGGAAATTAGAAAGCAAATGGAAGAGACCATGAAGTGTATGGTATTGGTGATAGTGGATAGAATAATCTATGAAGAAAAATCAGATGAATGTCGAAATTGAGAAGAATGAGGGGGACTTGCTGATTATGCAGTAATGGTAAAATTAACAACTTATTCATAAAATAGATCAATTTTGAAATTCAAAGAGAGGTGGGGTGTTTATAATTACACAAGCAGGTGATAAACCTAGGATGATAAACAGTTTCAAAATTATATTAACATGTATTAAATTGCAGAAATAGAATGAGAATAAGTTTTGAATATAAAGATATAAGAAAAATAGATTTTGAACAAAAATATCCTTATTTACAATGTGAGATAAATAACGTATTATTTATCACCTCCACCACCCCACCATTCTATATATTAGAAGTTGTGGTAAATATGTAGAAAAAAATAAATATAGAATACAGTATATATGTTAATGATGAAATTAATAATATAGATGTAAAACAAATTTATTATGAAATTAGAAGTTTGAAAATGGCTGAAGTTTGAAATATTGTATTTCATAAAGAATGTTTTGAGGATTGTAATGAAGGGGATGTTGGGAAGAAAACTCTTTCTATTTTATATTTGGCTAGTCTTTCAGTTTCTCAGACTTTTGCTTAAGAAGGGACTCCTGAGGGATCTCATTTGCCCTGGCTCTGGCTCATTTAATGATTTCAATTGGGTGACCCCATTCAAGAAATGAATCCTCTAAGGTATCTGCAGATTTTTTACAAGAGTCCTGGCTCATATTAATTCTTTTATGTTGCAAAAGGTAAGTTTCTTTTGAGATGTAATGGATGGTAGGATCTGAAGCTTAGGAGTGTATTCCTATCTAATAGTTTTCTATAGGAGTTAACACTTAAAGAGCCCTCATCAGAAAGCAAAACCAAAGTGGCTAAAACAGTAGTTGTTTTGTATCAGTATTGGCCATAAATGTAATAGTGGGGTGCTGCTCATTCACCCATTTTAGAAAAGACCCTAGGGCTAATTTGCCACTCAAAATTAAGAAAATAGCATCCAAAAACCATTAATAGAAATTAACAAAATGATAAGATGAATTAACTTCTGAATTGCGCAGCCAGTTAAGTTCCAACATAAATTAGCAATTACTTTATGACTTGTAAACATGATCATATGAATTTAAGATTTAAGGTTCTTTGATCTGAAGATAATTTCTCATAAGATAAATCAGAAAACCAACACTGCAAAGATTTTGCTCTAACACAAAGATTTTTGATTTTTCGTTTGCATACCTGGACATTTGAATAACATTCATCTATGTCACTAATTAGATTATGAGGCATTTGGCTATGTATACTAGGGCTCCAAAATTCTCTTTCTATCAAATTAAAGACACTAATGGTCTGCCCATTGTACTTTAAAAACCATGTCATTTCTTAATGACGACATCATGACCATGACATTTCGCAATAGTTGGTATGTACGATATCTATAGATGTAATCATTATGAGAATCCCACCTTGTTCACACACAATTTAATAAGGAGGCTAATCCTCAGTGATTGCCAATTAATTCAATTAGAACTTAGGATGGTCTTAATTTAAATCATTAAAACCTCATGTTATATAATTTTAAAAAAATTAAGATTGTATTAAACATAATAGACCATATGTACACTATATACAATATCCCAAAATAGGTGCAGTCAAATTTTGCTGGTCTGCATTCGCCACTTTTATCATCTTGCTATCAATTGTACCTCCACTCATGAATATGTGAATCATATCTACTGAACTCTGTAGAGTCCTTGTACTAATTCTCTGAACAATATCTTTCTGCTGGTTTCCTGGGATATCCAAGATAGAGGCCTAGAGGCCTCTGACAGATAGACATGTTTCCTTCCCTCCAACTACCCACCCCCATCACAGACAAGAGTGGGTCAGTCCTGTTTCCTGAATGGACCAGTGAAATGTGAAGAGTTGTTTTGTGGTGCCTCACTTTTTTCTTTCCAAGTGCTGTAAAGTCACCTGCCCTGGCCTCTGGAGAGAATTGATGGACCTATATACACGCTTTCCAGCTGTGTTTGAGTAGACTGAAAACTCACATATTAGTATTGAGGGGGGATTTGCCTGAACTGTCAGCATGGCCCTTGTTCCTACTAGGATGTATGTTTTAGATGGAGGTTTGCTTCTTAGGTGCCACTCTGCAGTGTGATTTTTAAATAAATCAACAAATGGTAGGTAGGTATGTAGGTTGGTAAGCTCTGTTTTATGATTTTAACCTTCGTACAAATTTTATGAGGTAAGATGCCTTGAGTCTGCTGTGCAAGGAGGGGCAGCCTAGACATTTAATAATAATAATAATGATAATAATGATAATAATCAGCCAGTTTGGTGTAGTGGTTAGGAGTGCGGACTTCTAATCTGGCATGCCAGGTTCGATTCTGCACTCCCCCACATGCAACCAGCTGGGTGACCTTGGGCTCGCCACGGCACTGATAAAACTGTTCTGACCGAGCAGTGATATCAGGGCTCTCTCAGCCTCACCCACCCCACAGGGTGTCTGTTGTGGGGAGAGGAATGGGAAGGCGACTGTAAGCCGCTTTGAGCCTCCTTCGGGTAGGGAAAAGCGGCATATAAGAACCAACTCTTCTTCTTCTTCTAATAATACAGACAACCTTACTTTGCCTACCACAGGCCTCTTGTGATAGAGGTGAAGCTCAGAGAGCTCTCAGAGAACTTTGGAAACCCTGGGGGTGGCATGTGGAGGGATGGGGAAACCAACCTGCAAGATGAAGGTGAAGACAGCCAGCCATTGCCAGCCACTTAATTTCTGCTCCAGGGTGTTCCAGAGGCATTTTGGCCTAGTAAGCATCCTTGAGTGTCATAATGCATCCCATAGTTTTCCGTGGTACTGTTGTTCTTTTAGTACCTGTTCTGGTGTTTTCCAGGGGCATTTTGGCCTGATATAAGGGTTAATTAATGGGTGAGCATTACACTTCTTCATTCATTAAATATTGTCCTTGAGTGTCTATAATGCATCCCACTGTTTTTCGTGGTACTTTTTCCCCATTTAATGTCCATTCTGGGGTGTTCCAGAGGCGTTTTGCTTAGAACGGGTTAATAAAGGGGTGAGAGTTCCGCCTTTTCATTTCTAAAATATTGTCCTCAAGTGTCTATAATGCATCCCCCAGTTTTGTGGGGCACTCTTGTTTGTTTCATGCGCGTTACGGGCAGTTCTGGCTTTTACCCTGTTCCCTAAAATATTGACCTCTAGTGTCTGTAGTGCATCCCACTTTGTTGCTGTTTTTTTTCTTTGCCGGGACTATGTTTATTTAATGCCCATTCCAGCTGATTCATGACTATTCCTGTAAACCATACATTAAAGTGGCTGGATGGGACAAAATCAGGGCCACAAATGAAAGCGGAGAGGCAGGGAGAAACTCACAGCCTGCCATTTCCCTGCTGTGTAACCAACATGCTTGTGAGACGGAGCAGGACTCAAAGCCATCCCTATTGCAGGACCTTTGGAGCTGTCTCCCCTCCCACCAGACCCTGCAGTCTGTCTCTCAAACAAGGACAAGTCCCAAAAGCTCTTCTTTTGCCCGTGGGGAGAGGTGTAGGGGGGGTGTGCTTTTGAGAGCCTCCCTGTCTCCTTGCTGCAGGGGACAGATGGCAGCCTGAAGCCCAACTGAGGTGAAACCTTTGTGTGTGAGAGAGAAAAAAAGGGGGGGGGAACCTCCCAGCTCAGCTGCTCTGTGAGAACCCAAGAATGCTGGCGAAAAGGCCTAGGGGGGTTGGGGGGCGGGGTGGGAGGCAGGGAGGGGGAGTGAAGAAAAGGCAGGCGAGAGAGGGCTGGAATCAACAGAAGGGCTGCCAAGCCGCCAACCCCCCCCCCCCTCCACGGAGGATTCCTCTTGCACACAATATCATGTCCGCATTCTCACACAGGCACACAGCAGAGCTGATCTCCCCTCCCCCTCTGGCCTGATCTTTAAGCCGCTCTTTCACAAAATCGTTTGTCATGCTCGAGCACCGACAAAATAAGAATTCCAGGTCTCACATGGCTTTAGCATGGCTAAGGCACAGTCCTTGGGGCTACTTTCAATGCCAGGCCTCTGTGACGGCGCATCCGTGCCAAAGAGCCTCTCAAGGTGTGCATTCCTGTTACCCTGCGGTGGCTGACATGCCAACAATGTCCTCCTAAGCAGAAATGACAGTAGACTTAGGCAGGTGCAGCTGGGTAGGATGACCCTTCAAGGCATTCTCATTCTCGCACAGACTGCTTCAGTGACTCCATCCAGCCACCTCATTCTCTGTCGTCCCCTTCTTCTTTTGCCCTCAATCGCTCCCAGCATTAGGCTCTTCTCCTGGGAGTCCTTCCTTCTCATGAGGTGGCCAAAGTATTTGAGTTTCATCTTCAGGATCTGGCCTTCTAAAGAGCAGTCAGGCCTGATCTCCTCTAGGACTAACCGTTTGCAATCCTCTAGGACAGCCCATGGCACTGAATTGCTAAAAGCAGTGGAGTGCCAGCCTCCAGGCCGGCCTAGGGTATGTCCTGGAATTACAGCTTATCTTGAGATATGGATGCCAGTCTCCACTTGGGACCTAGGGATCCCCCAGTATTGCAGGTCATCTCCAAGCTACAGAGAACACGGCTGCTTTGGAAGGTAGACTCTCAAGCCTTGTACCCCACTGAGGTCCCTGTCCTGCCCAGGTTCCATCCCTAAATCTCCAGGAGTTTCCTAACCTGGAACTGGCAACCCTACCCCCACCGCACCCCTCAACAGTGCCCAGGGGAACCTGGCAGCCCTAGAAGTTCAGGCTACAGGCATCTAGTAAAGCCAGCTATCTGAAGCCCCTGAAGGTAGGGTCAGTTGCTTAGACCCATCCTATTTGATTAGGTGCCTAAAAGTGGGATTTGCTGAATGAATAACAAAATGGCCTGGCCACTGATATAAAATCTCAGGATGTTAAAATGGGGGGAAATCATTTATAAGCCACCTGTTTTCTTCTTCATTTATACCCCCAATAGAGTCCTGAGGTAGTTTATATCACTCCCCTCAACTCTATTTTATCTTCACAACAACCCTGTGAGGTAGGTTAGGCTATGAGCAGGAGACTGGGAGGCATCCAAGACAGTGTGAGGATTCAAACCTAGGGCACCCGGATTCTAGTTTCTTGCTTGTGTGGTGCAAAGGCATTGCCTCTGAGCACGTTATGCACATTGGAGGTGTTGAAATGTCTGTGTGTCAAGAATTTGGTGGTGGTGCAAATAGCATCACTGTTTGGGTTTGGACTGAGTGGTCCATGCACTGCAGGGGCTATGCTAATTTCCAAGCCCAGTGCTGCTATGAGGTCAAGTGATTTCGTGGCTTTATTGTTTTCCCACCCAAATGGGGAAAATGAAAAATGACATGTTTACAATTTGCTAATGAGGAAAAACCTGAAATGTGAGAATTCGGCAAGAAGACTTTAGGTTTTACAAAAATTGAGAACAGTCTTCATATTCTTGAATATTGAATCATAGAGTTGGCAGGGGCCAGACAGGCCACCTAGTCCAACCCCCTGCTCAATGCAAGATCAGCCTAAAGCATCCATGAGAAGGATCTGTCCAGCTGCTGCTTGAAGACTGCCAGTGAGGGGGAGCTCACCACTTCCTTAGGCAGCTGATTCCACTGCTGAACTACTCTGACTGACATACTTCCTAAAGTGAACAGTAAAGATGTTTGTTTGTTTTTAATTTAAAAACTCCCCACAAATTAAGAAAGCAAAATAAGCAGGTGACCGTTCCGGGCTTAGAATGCAGAATCTGGGAGGAGAAGGCCAGCCGTCAGTCCGGTCAATGCAACATCTGGCAGTTCTGGTGATCATTTGTCAGTGGATTGGGGCTGTCAGAGACCCACCCCCTTTCTTTCTAGAATTTGTAACTAAAACCGGTTTGGGGGGAACTCAGCCTGAAATTTGACATGCAGGTGGTTTGCAGATTCAATAGTCGCTAATGTAGTATTATTGTTCTTAAAATGGCTCTTCTCACTCCATGGCTTCTGGAGATCAAAATGAAATTCCACTAACCAACTTGTTCCTTGCAACAAAACCAGAAACCAAAACGGGACGAAGAATTGCAGGGGGGAACCATATGCAATGAGTTCCACTTCTGACTCTAGCTGTATGGCAAGAAAAACAGTTTCAGTGAGTACCTTTTCCAGTTCTCCTCTCTGACCCTGTGTAATATTTTGAGTCTGCAGATCAAGGACTACCCAAAAAAGTAACGGTGCGAGACGCCTTCAGTGTGAAGAACAACTAAGCTAGAGCATTCAGTGGAGCGTGGATTGCAAGAATTTTAAAATCTCCATGGCTATTGTAGACATCTTTTGTCTTTTGCCTGCCTCTTCGTCTCCCTAAGTTTATACCATTATTGAGAGGGCACTTTTGGTGGTCAAATTCCCTGCCCCTGCCTCTTGTGGTTCCATTCCAGACTGGTGCTGCGCACAACCGCAATTTAAAAGCCGCAGCAAATCCAGTTACAGAGTTCTTATCTTGTCCCAGTCTAATGGGGCCATTGTCGTCTGACCTCCACCCATCCCTGCCTTTATACCTTTCTTTGTGTTTCCTTTTCTTGTCCAAGAAGAGGATGTTCCTGCCTTTCCATCTCCGCTTCTCCTCCCCCCTGTGTTTTTTTTTTTGTAAATGCCCACATTTCACTGTCAAGGAGGCTGCTTGAATGGCTGTGCATGGGAACAGTTGCGCCTCCAGAAACGGCATTAGAATTGCGGAGCTGAATGTGTTAAGAGACACTTGACAAGGATACCCATCAACCTCTGCTCTTTTCACACCAAACAAGCAGGCAGGACTTGGGAGGAGACTGTTCATAGAGGGGGAGGGGGGGAGGTTTTAATTAAGCCTCTTAGCTGAGAATTGTTCCCCCTGCTTCCTTTCTCCCTTTAATAAATCAGAGGCGACTTTGATGCAATATTGTTTCCATCTAATCAGCGGCATCCCAAAATTACCATGTTGTTCTTCCATTCGAAATCCCACTCGCAATCTCACAATGTCAGGTAGAAAAGTGGCTCTCCTGCCTTTTGCCTGCCTGGGCTCACACAAACAGAAGTGGTTGGAATCTGAACTGACACCGGATTCTGTAGGAAAGGAGGCCCGCAACGTAACAATTTGGCGTTCAATGAGGATAAGCAGTGAAGGTCTGAAATACCTGATACATATTGGGTGACTCATGCCTGCCATTCACAGAAGCAAGAGGGGGAAGTGGGCCAAGAAAGGACACGCCAGTTCGGGGGGGGGGGGGCAGCACTTACATTGGTCTTCCCCCTCGCTTTGCCTAATGCAAATTTGAATTTTTTGCAGCCTTTCCTCCCCCCCTTCTGCAAGGAATATAATAAAAGTCCTCTGGCTAGTTGTCAGATTGGGGTTTTAAGTGAGTTTTAAAAAATGAGTCTGGAGCTCAGCTTGGTGTGAAGGAAACCCATCTACAAACCTGGAGTTTATTGTGGGAATTATGCATTTTTTCCTATGCTGGGATGATAACGACAGACTTCTCTCTCACTCTCAGCCAGCACTGAGCTTGGCTTCCACTTTGGCTGCCGCGCATGAAATGTGGGGAGAGAGAGACGCCGGAGATGCAGCTGGGTGAAGGAAGCCTCTTGCCTAGCAGCTGGGCCAACTCCTCTGTTTGGGCTGCATTCTTCTGGGCAAGTTGGGTGGCAAATGTGATACAAGACTATAAGAAGGACGGTCTAATAATTAAACCAAACAGAGAGAGACAGACCTATCCACTGGCAATATAATAAATGCATAAAAGAAAGAAAAGCGTCCTATTTTTGTAGTTTTCCTTGTTTCTTTATTCTGTAGGACTTCTGTCAAAACGAAATCCAAGTAATATCCGTTTGCAGTGAGATTCTTTCATCAGTGACAAGTCCTTATATATATTAATAGTATAATACTGGCCACAGGCTCACATAGGTATGGGGATACCTGGTCTGTATTGACACGTCTGTTTCTCTCTGGGTGGCTCTGCCCAATGCCTGTATAAAGGTGCTGAAAGGGCTGTGCTTTCCAGGCCAAAAAGTGCTGAAACCCCACAGATTTCACTGCCGGTGGTGATGGGCCTTTGCATTGTGGCAGATTCTGAAAGCAAAAACCAAAAAGGAGGGGGGGCACCTGGAACTGGAATCATAAAAACCCAACCAATGACAGTTAGGACTTTCAAAGGTTATATGTCTGTATTAATGTTAAAATTATATGACTTTTATTGTGCACAATTCTAAAACCTTTAGAAATTAAAAACATCTATATTGCAATGAGTGAAGTCACTCATTGAAATACATGCACTAGTAAGAGAACACACTATTGAAATTTTGGGCAACCTCTTCATTAATTAAATGACTCTGATACTTTCCAGCTCTTACTTTGGAGCTTTTATTGGATGCTAAACATACATGTGATGAACTGGTGCGTGTTAAAACCATACCTTTGAAGAAGACCCTATAAGGGCCGAAATGCGTCTGTCTGTTGGTTCTTCTAGTGCATAGCACACTGTTTTGCAATAGCCTAGGGGCTGCATATATGTTTTCAGTTCCTAAAGTTTTTTTTTAATTGTGCACAATAAAAGTAATATAATTTTAACATTAATGCAGTTGGGTTTTTATGGTTCCAGATTCTGAAAGCAGGAGGATTGCTGCCCCACAGGTACAGTTCTCCATATAGCTTTCATGGTACTGACAATGGAGCATCCATGTGGCTGTTTCCCTGCACTTCCCTTGCCTCTCCCCCACCCCGTGGTCTCCAGTCTTCCCTACCCTTGTGCCACCAAAGTGCTTCAGGGGGGTTGAGAAAAGAAACTCTGGCTATTGACATATCACTAGGGGTGCCAGCTTCCAGGTGGTGGCAGGAGATAGCCTGGGGTTACAACTGTTCTCCAGGGGACCAAGATCGCTTCATCTGGAGAAAATGGCTGCTTCAGAAGGTGGGCCCTTTGACATTATACCCTGCTGAGGTCCCTCCAAGCCCTGCTTTCCTCAGGCTCCACCCCCAAAATCTCCAGGTGTTCTGAGTTGGCAACCCTACATCTCACTGTAACACTATAATACTGCAAGATCTATCAGCAAGATCCTCTGAAGCCCCTTTCATTGAAGAGATACAAGGGGAAAGGCATATCTCCATGGCAAAAGGGAACAGAATTTTTTTTTTAATCTGGCAATTCAGATGCAGTTGTTTATGAATTGCCAATTTGTAGCTATGTTGCAGTTGTTTATGAACTGCCAATTTGTTTTCAAAAGCCGTGCAGTGGCATGGCAGCCAGGCGAGGGGCTGAGGGAAGGGAAATGATGCTAGCAGGAGGGGGGTTAAAACTATGCATCTTCCTATTTATACAGCATACAGCTTTCCTTTGACTGCGATCTTCAAAAAAACCCAAAAAAGATCATACCGAATCAAAAACTAGGAGAGAACACAGTACGCTTGGATCAAAAACAGCAAGTAACCAATTTGGGACAGTATCATGGATACTCTTTTAAAAAGAAGAAGAAGGAAAGCTCAGTCTAGTTTGGATGTCAATGAGAAGTAACCACCCATTTGGAAGCAGCTTTGCTAAGATCAGTTTTGTGCTCAGGGACTCGGTCAGTGAAGTGCAAACAGCCGTGCTGGCAAAACTCCTCCTTGAAGACCTTTTTTACCTCCCGTATGCTCCATCCCCACTTCAGTGCAGACTCCCCCCCCCCCCCGCCCCCCAGTCCCTTGCTTGGAAACTGAGTCGAATCCTTTATGTCAAGATTTGCCCATGAAAGGCCAATAGTCCTTTCTCCCTGGGGAGGCAGGAAGGGAGCAGACTTTTGGGGGCGGAACCGGTCCACCCCCAATCTGCTCCCCGTTCCATCCGCCCGTCACTTGCCTCGCGTGTGAAATGAAACGGCTGTTCCAGGACTCCACAAAGGGAGGCCCAGGCAATGGGAAGAGGTCAAAGGGCAGGTCTGTTTGGGGAAGGGCCTGGCAACTCTTCCACCGCTGCCCCGCATGCCTGGGAGAAAAGAGACTCGGTCACACCGCACACATACGGATGGTCCTCGTGTCACCAACGTAGCAGGCAGCGGGAATTGTTTTCGGAGGGTCAGTCGGTGAGGCAAGGGGGGGGGAATCATGTCTGTCATGGAGGCTTCCTCTGCCATGGGTTATATGGATCAGAATAAGCATGATAAAAATGAAAAGAGGGGATCCCTCTCATGTTCAGGAGGGCAGATGGAATATACATACACATCCTGGCCTGATGGGGGATCCATTGCCTTTATTTTCTTCCGTATTCCACACTGGACAGCTACTGCCCTTCTTGCCCAGTCAGAATATGTTTTTTCTCAGAATAACCAGGAGCTGCTGAGGCTAGAGTTGCCAACCTCCAGGTGGTGGCCAAAAATCTCCTGAGCTCCAGACACCAGAAATTAGTTCACTGGCAGGAAATGGCTGCTGTGGGAGGGGGACTCTGTGGCATTGTCCTTTTCTGAAGTCCCTTCCCACCCAAACTCTGCTCTCCTCAGGCTCCATCTCTCCCACCCACCCCCAAAAAACCTCCAGGTGTGTCCCAACCCAGAGCTACCTCAAGCCCTTCAAAGTCCAACACATCTGTGCATGAAGAGCTGGAACCTTCGGATGGGGAAAATGGCAGGCAGGGAAATGATGTCATCACAATGGTCAACCAGTCTGGAAGACCGGGGACATCCTATAACTACACTCAACATGTAAGAAAGCAAGACTGGGGAACAAACAAAATGAGATGCTGTAGAAAAAATATGGAGACCCAGAATAGACCTGCTTAGTCTGAGCTTGTCAGAAGTTAGAAACGAAGCTGGGTCCACTCTGGTTAGCACTGGGATGGGAGACCACCTTGGAAGTCCAGGAAGTCTATGTGGAAGATACAGTAGCCAACCACCACAGCTTATCAGCCAACCACCACAGCTGGAATGCCTTGTAGAAGAGGTTCCCATAAGCTGATGATGCATTCTTCTTGGGGCTTCACTTTGGAAGACGGATGATGCTTAACACAAAACCTCCTGCTTGCCCACTATTGTCCCTTCACAGCAATAACTCCTGTGGAATGTTCTTAGTAAAAAAAAAAGGAGGCAAGTACTTTGTCTTTATTCTCCCTTTGGAGAGGGAGTCACTTTTGCACAGAGAAATCACTGCTCCCAGTGTCATAGCTGAACCTTCATTCAGAAAAACAAATGGCCATACCTTTGACCATCCCCAAATGGTGATGAATCGCCACACCCAATAATGCACTGGAGGTAGAGTTGCCAACTGGAGAAATGCCTGGAGATTTGGGACCTCAGCAGAATACAACTTCATGGAGTCCACCCTCCAGGGGAACTAATCTTGGTCATAATGGGAGGTGTTCTCCATGTGAAACCTGGAAGTTGGCAACCCTTATTGGAGAGTTTTGCAGCAGGTGGGGCAGAGATGTTGGGGAAGTCCTGGCCTTCCTGGGAAGTGCTCTTCAAGTGACTGGCACTGGGGTGTGCAAAAGGAGAGGGAGACCCTGTCATGAAGCTAAGCCTCTGCATGGCAAACCTCCACATTCAGAGGTAGTCAAACCCTGGATCCCAGGACCAGGAGCAACATTGGGGGAAAGCCTCAGCCTCTGTGTCAACATGCACTTGGGAGGATGGCTGCCAGGGCTCAGGGGTTCTGGCAGGGCCCACAACTGCTATCCGTTCCCTGCCTGCTTGTTGCTTGTGCTCTGCCACCCATGCAGCCATTTGCATACTCTGCCCAGTGCCTTAAGGCAGGGGTAGAACCTGTGGTCCTCCAGATGTCCATGGACTACAATTCCCATGAGCCCCTGCCAGCAAACGCTGGCAGGGGCTCATGGGAATTGTAGTCCATGACAATCTGGAGGACCACAGGTTGACTACTCCTGCCTTAAGGCAAGGACTTCAGGCAGTGGGAAGTTTGCACACAAGACAGGGAGAGGATGCACAGGCAGGCAGGGAAACACATGGGGGAGTGAGCAGGAGGGCCCTCCCCTGGGAACACTCTGCCCAGGGACCTCCAAAACCTGGAACCAACCCTGGCTGGCCTCGGTTGACCACCAAGGGATCTGGGATAATCAACATGCTTGCAATTAGCCCGTCAATCCTCTTTTATATTCCTTGTGTTTCTCGTACAAGCTAAGGACCTATGTGGCTCGGGAGGGGGGAGGTATGAATCCTATTATTTGTGCTCCTCACCATTTGAGCGGCCCAGTTGCCATTCAGCTCACCTGCCCAAAGCCCCAACAGCAACAGTTGTCTGGTGGAGGGCAGTAGCCATGGAGGTCATGGCTCAGCCACCCCATCCTTCCTGCCTGCCTGCTTGCCTTCCACAGCACTGCCGCTGCCTACCGTAATAGCTCATGTGGTGGGAGGCCTCCTGCTCTCTTCTCCATCCGTTCGTCCATCCTTCCCACCCACTATCTGCAGCATGGCACCACTTCTAGAGTGGCCACGTTTATTTGGTGATTTATTGGTCTTATAAACTGCCCTTCCCCGTGAGCAGGCTTGGGGTGGCTCACAACATGCATTGCATGTGCATCACTATAAAGTCACAGTTCAAACATCTTAAACCTTATGGTGCTCTATTGTTCCTGCCTGTTAGTTGATCGATCCTCCACCTAGTTCACTTGATGGAAGATTAATTTCATGGAGGGAATAGCCCAGAGGTGGATGGAGGGAGGCCTGCAGGTTTTATTGGCTATATTAGCTTGTACCGAAGGCCTGATGGAAGAGCACCATTTTACAGGCCCTGCAGAACGTAAGTAGTTCCGTCAGGGCCTGGGTCTCAACTGGGAGCTTGTTCCACCAGGCAGGGGCCATGGCCAAGGAGGACCTGGCCCTGGCTGAGGCCAGACTGGAGACCACCAACATGTTGAGTCCCAGGAGAAAGGCAGGCTATAAATTTCATAAATAAATAAATAATAAAAATAATAATTATAAGATCTTAACATTCTTCCGGGGAGCATACTGAGAGAGGCGGTCCCACAGGAAGTGCCAAACTTCTGCTTGGCCCCTACCAGGATGCTCTCTTAACACTATCTGTTCTTGTCTCCATCTCTGTGTCCTCCACTTTTTCAAAACTGTTCACATTTCCCTGCACATCTAAAGGATCCTTTAGAAGCCTGGATAGCCCTGACTAGTTTGAGCTTTTCAGAGCTTGGAAGTTAAGCAGGGCAGGCCCTGGTTAGCAGTTGGCTGGGAGGCCACCAAGGGATTGCTACTATTACTATTACTATTACTATTACTATTACTATTACTATTACTATTACTATTACTATTACTATTACTATTACTATTACTATTACTATTACTATTACTATTATGGCTTATTATCTGCCACTTTGGCTCGTGGCGGGTTACAATTTGTCCATATAAAAACCCAATAAAACACCATTAAAAAATTCCAGACACAACGTACAATAAATTCAGATTCCTAAACCATGGCAGTCTTCAACCCCCTAACACCCCAAAAAAGCATCTTCATAGAGGAGTGGGAGGAGGGATCATGGATGATAATGCTAACGCCTACCCTCTTAGCACCGGGGGGCCCATCAGACCTTCCTCGCCACGCTGGCCTCAACCATAAACCTGGCAGAAGAGCTCAGTTTTGCAGGCCCTGCAGAATGCCAGAAGCTCCCACAGAGAAGGACAATGACAAACCACCTCTCTCTATCTCTTGCCTTGAAAACCCCATGGTTGGAGTCACCATATGTTGGCTGCAACTTGATACTATTTAATTA
The DNA here is from genome assembly GCF_049243985.1 of Paroedura picta. Lineage (NCBI taxonomy): Eukaryota > Metazoa > Chordata > Lepidosauria > Squamata > Gekkonidae > Paroedura > Paroedura picta. The sequence continues at coordinate 36,441,788 of NC_135373.1, forward strand.
TTACAATTAACTAGTCCTTCCCTCACCCCAAGGTTGGAAGAAGAAGAAGAAGAAGAGTTGGTTCTTATATGCCGCTTTTCTCTACCCGAAGGAGTCTCAAAGTGGCTTACAATTGCCTTCCCTTTCCTCTCCCCACAACAGGCTCCCTGCGAGGGAGGTGAGGCTGAGAGAGCCCTGACATCACTGCTCGGTCAGAACAGCTTTATCAGTGCTGTGTTGAGCCCAAGGTCACCCAGCTGGCTGCATGTGGGGGAGCGCAGAATCAAACCCGGATCGCCAGATTAGAAGTCCACGCTCCTAACCACTACATCAAGCTGGTGATGGTCGATAGACCTACTTGTGAGGAGCAATAGGGTAATTAAATCCTCTTTGTCTGAATTAAAACAACTCATTGGCCACTATAATTCACAAGAGTATATGATAGGAGAAAACACCACTAATTTCCACCCTTTGTAGATGTCATCCTTCCAACTTTGAGCAAGGTCAGGAGTCTGTTTATTTAATCCACATTTGGGATGAGAAGCCATATATTTCCCAAGTCAATGATCACTCAGTGGTTTCGTTCAAACATTTATTTAAAATAAATCATTATTCTTCAAATGATTAGATAGGCAATGCTCCCAAATATACAGATTAAACTTGCATAAATCAGAGCAATAAGGAACAGATTAGCATACATGACATTTCTACGCTGTCTGGCTGAATAAATTGAAATGTCTAAGATTCTTACCCAGAGTTCTATCATGGAGAAAGAAAGCAGCTTTCACTGAATTTCGGATGATTCACATGTCTCACAGGATGGAACCAGCTATATAGGCTACGCTTACATAGGCAAACACGTCACTCTAATAATGCATCGCCTGATTTTTTGCAGCCAGGGCAGGACATTCCTTGGTGTGGGGATTGACGCTTTCCAACAAGTAGCCATTTCTATACTATTCCATCCAGATATTTTTTTCTTCTTCTGGGCATAGAACCAACCCTTTATAACTCACTGGAACAGTTAACAATCGCCTTTTCAACTCCCTCCAGGAATGTATCTGCTTGAAAGCTAAACAGGGAATGTTGAGACAATAAGCTATGTTGGCTTGTTACAGGAAGAAACAAGCTGAGCTGAGCAATAAAATAAACCAATGTTCCAATAGAAACAAACTTATGGGGGGGGTTAGGTGTCCCCCCCCCCAGTTGCAACAGGCTCCCCCCTTGGCCAACATCGCCTGGTGACACCTAATGGAACATCACAACTGTGAACAGAAGGGTTGAGGTGCTATGGGGTCAGTGGATAGAATACTGTTGCCGCCATCCATTGTATAGTTTTGTTGGCAAGATGGTAGTTTTGCCGGTTGTATGGGGATTGTATTTTAGTATTTTATGTTTTTAATGTAAACCACCAGCAGCCGGCTGGTCCGAGAGTGGCAGTCTATAAGTCTAATAAACAAACAAACAAACAAACGAATACAGATACAAACTATATAACATACATTAGTAACATGAAATCCCATTGCATCACAATGTTATTTTGTAGTACAATGCCTCAATCTTTGCATCTAAGGATCCGCAGCCAAGGCCATGTTAAGAATATAATGACACTCAGATTAAGCAACCGTCGCAATGGGTTATCCTTGTCTTACTCCTCTATGGACATGAATAGCGTTATCTGTTCTTTAAAAAAAGGACAGTGGCATAAACTGGGTTCACCGTTTTGTGCTACCCAAAGACAGCGGAAATTCCCTCCGAAATTTGATCCGGTCAAATCTATTTGTTGGCCACAACAGAGAACCTCAGGTCAAGGCTGGAATTAGAGCTGATGTCCAGACTACATGGATTGCTTATTTTATTTTTTGTTTAAGATATGGATTCCACTTCCTTAAGAGGAAATGAATGCTTTGGAAGGTGGGCTGCTTGGCCTTATGGCCTACTAAGGTGCCTCCCCTCCCTAAAGCCCACTATTCCAGGCCCTACCCTCAAATCTCCAGGTATTTCCAACCCCAGAGTTGGCAACCCTAAGCAAAATGCCAGTATGCCTTGCATTTTTGCTAGGTGCAAAGTCTTGCTTTTTCTGATTGTTTGTTTTACACATAAACAGTCCTCCTGGGATAAAACCCTGCTGATTTCTTTCCACAATGTTTGAAGTTCCCCTGTTAATTCTCTTTGCTGGCATCTTAGATAGCATTGTAGAGTTTAAACCAGAGGCACTTTGATAAGATTCTGCCTGTTGTTGGTCTTTCCTTTTGTTTTGGGATCACTTCAGCTGTTTCCCAGATAATGCACTTTCTCCCAGCATTGTAATTTGGGTGAAGAGAAAGAGAGAGAAAAATGGCTACTTCTCCGCTGAATGCATGATAGAATTCATTATGAAGCCCATCTGCTTCAGGAAACGTACCACTCTTCAGGAACTGAATCACTTCCTAAACTCTCTCTCTCTATGATTTACAGAAAGTTGAGGGGTTTCCAAACAGTTTATATAATTTTAAATTTCTCCCCCTGAGTTTTATATAAAATTATTACAATAATTTAACACGGCAAAAGTGATTCACTGTCACGGGCATTGTACTTTATCTTTGGCTTCTTACATTTTCTTAATTTTTCCTCTTATGATAAGAAAGAAAGAAAGAAAGAAAGAGAGAGAGAGAGAGAGAGAGAGAGAGAGAGAGAGAGAGAGAGAGAAAGAAAGAAAGAAAGAAAGAAAGAAAGAAAGAAAGAAAGAAAGAAAGAAAGAAAGAAAGAAAGAAAGAAAGAAAGAAAGAAATGAACTTTGGCCACCTAATTAATTTTTCCCCGACCTCTGTTTGACTTCTGCACTACTTCAGCATGTTATAAACCCCACAGCTTTATATCTTTTGCCAATGAATCTCTATTTATTTATGCCCTTTGGCTCTATCCACGCCCGGGTTAAATACCTGTAATAGAGAAGGAACAGAAATTCAGACCAGATCTCATTCAGCTGGCAAGAGTATATTCTCAACCTTCCTTCTTAAAGAAAATACCTCCTTGTACGGACCTGAAATGGCCCCCCGGGCATTTCTTGCCTTATGAGATGCTGCATGCATACTGAGGGGCTATTCTTGCCATCACCCTTCATGGGTCAAATAGGACTCCCCAGGGTCATTTTAGGTCAGGAAAATGGAGGGTGGATTTTCTCCCCCTGCATCATTGCTCTGGTCCAAATCAGGACCCAGTATGCTTGGGGAATGAATTCCCAATTGCATGATGCCACAGCTGACAGTCTGAGACCTGAGTTGGGGAACCACAGACCTGACTATAAAAAAAAATCCCAAAAACCTTTCTTCCAGATTGTACCTCAGGTGTCAAATGCAAAGGCATCCAGCACACATTGGATAATGCACTTTCAAAACACTTTAGAAGTTTCACACATGTTTCACACATGAAAATCCAGCTGCAAAAGCACATTGAATGAGCCTGTACAGATTCCTTAAAAAATCGAGAGCGTAGGAAAACTACAGCAAGTCTTTATTTTGAGAAATATCTTGGAGATTTAGTACTTTCAGCACTGTTTGGCACTGGAGAGACACCTGAACCCTATATCATTTTTGCTCCCAGCATACCAAGAGTACACTTTGACAGCCATTCTCCACACACTATGCCGGGTGGGGGCAAACTATGGTTCTCCAGATGTTCATGGACTAGAATTCCATGAACCAGGGGCTCTTGGGAATTGTAGTCAATGGATATCTGGAGAGCCACAGTTCACCCCCCACCCCCGGCTCTATGACCATTGAAATCAACCAAGCGTCCTACATGTGATACAAACTGAGAGGCCACACAGCAGTGGCCTAAAAGCTTCCCGCTTGTTTTATTTATTTATTTTTTATTCTATATATCTTCCGGCCCAGTGAAGTGCTCTGGAGAACATGAACTGTACAGTGGGTTGTGGTGTTTGGGTTGGTCTTACCCAAAGGTATTCAGTGGCTTTGTTTTTGGATTTCGCTATGAAACATTGGCAAGGTTAGGGGCATCCATATCTGTCTGTTCTCCAGAGCTAAACAGGGTTGGTACTTGTATGGGAGGTCACCAAGGAAGGCTCTGCAGAAAATGGCAATGACAAACCCACCCCTGCTTCTCAGTTGCCTTCAGAGCTCTTTGCTTGGGTTGCTATAAAACATAAATCAGCTGGCCTTTTTGACCCATGCTTTACGGCGGAATGGGTTGATATTTTATTGTCCGCCATTTTGTTGTTGTTAGGTGCGAAGTCGTGTCCGACCCATGGGGACCCATCGCGACCCCATGGACAATGATCCTCCAGGCCTTCCTGTCCTCTACCATTCCCCGGAGTCTATCTTGTTATGTCATGTTATTATTCTAGTATGTTCTAATGGGGTAGCGTTAGGGGATTTTATTGATCTTGTAAACCGCCGCGAAACATTTGAGAGCGGCGGTATATAAATATAAATAACAAATAAAAAATCACTTGCATACATTAATTTTTTGCCTACAACAGCTGATGTATTTTTTAACAAAAGAAAACCAAAAAGGGGAATAATGTTACAAAGGACAAAAAGCGACAAACCTAAGCCACAAGTAGTTAGGACCCCAAATGCAAATGATTAAATTGTATTCACATTTATAGTGCACAATTCATAAAGTTAAAAAGTTAAAAACATAAGCAAAGCCGTTGGGCTAATAATATACACCATACAATGTGATAACTAACCCATTTTGACCCCCAAAAATCTGAACACCATGTAATACAGTAGAGAGTGCCGGTAGCAGCCAGTGAGATAAAAAAAATATTTTTCAGTTTATTTTCCATGTATCACAAGGTCAATTAAAATGGTTCTTAGTGGTTCTCAACCTGGGGGTCGGGACCCCTTTGGGGGTCCCACGACCCTTTCACAGGGGTCCCGGCAGGGCGAGCAGCTTGGCTGGGGAGGGGGTGCCTCCACTGTTGCTGCTCCTCCAGCAGGTGCCTGCGATCGGCCACCAGCCGCTCCAGCAGTGCCTCCAGCACAGTGCGGTCTCCCGCCAGGCGCTCCATGTGGTGGTGCAGCTTGGAGGGACAAGAGGAAGAACTGAACTGAGAAACCCGGGGGAAAAAACAATTTATAACCAATCATGAACAATGGATCTTCATGCCATTGGTCAGTTTCGGTTTAATTTCTATGAAAGAACACTGGCATAATTTTATGGTTGGGGGTCACCACAACATGAGGAACTGTATTAAAGGGTCGCAGCATTAGGAAGGTCGAGAACCACTGCGTTGGAAGATGTCCGTTTATCAACTATATATCTCCTTCTCCAAGCTGCTAAAAAGTTCTGGTGTGTGTCAGTAGCTTCTGTGCATGTACGAAAGAAGGTGTTTTCAACAAAACCTGTGACTTCTGTAGCCGTATTGATAGCCGCGGACTTACCTCTGAGCTAATGATAGAGATACAACGAAATTGTCCTTAGAAATCGTCAGTCCCAATTCTGACACTTCAGGGACCTTGGCTGGATCAGCATTCACTCCCCCCCCTCCCATAGAATCATAGAATCATAGAGTTGGAAGGGACCTCATGGGTCATCTAGTCCAACCCGCTGCACTATGCAGGACACTCACAACCCTATCGCTCATCTACTGTAACCTGCCACCCCCTTAACTTGACACCCCCACTGTCCAACCTGTAAATTTGGGGTGAGAAAATGCTTCTGCCCTTCTCCTCCCTGACCATGTCTTCTCCCTGCTGGGCGTATAGTTCTCTCTACCCTCATACCAAGATTTCTCCCCCTGATTGCACTGAATGGTCTCCATACCCACAGATGTTATTGCATGAAATACAGTAACCCAATCTGCTGTTCTTCATCCCCTGCCAAGGAAGCCCCAATGCAAGGGAAGGGAGTAGAGGGAAAGAGGGGCTGGTGGTAGCTTTCCTCTTGCTGCCCTACCCATTTCACAGCTGCTAATCACTTGTCATTTATAGGGTTTCCAGCCTCCAGATGGGGCCTGGAGATCTCCAGAAATTCCAACTGGTCTCCGGACTTCCCCTGGAGAAAATGGCTGCTTTAGAGGGTGATGTCTTGGGCTGACGCCCTTGCATATACATGCACATATTCAGCTGGGGCCCTCTTCTCCCCAAATCCCACCCTTCCCAGGTTCCTCTCTGAAATCTTCAGGAATTGTTCAACCTCTAGGAATCACCAAGAATTTCCCAAGATCACGCTTGAAGACCACTAAGTTGAGTTTTCACAAATGTGAATAGTGTTTTTGTGGTCTCTATTTTTTTCATTGAACCGTAAAGGTCAACAGAAATTCCTTTTTACAATGGGAATCATGGCTCTGCATGTGAGAGGATACCGGTTCTGAATCTAGCAGGATTCAACCCAGATATCTTAGAAACAAATGCTGTCTCTATTCCACGGGTCACGATGACGATGACTACATAACAGTACAAGTCTCTGGGTGGTAAACGATCCAATCAGTGGTGGAGCTTTTTCTATTACTCAGTTTAACCTCTCCACTTCTCACCTCACTTATACCTTTCCGAGACTCCTTTGAAGCACCACACCCACCTGGAGCTCACAGGGAGCTCCCCAGGTGGCCTTTTTGCCTCTCTTTGTGAAGCCGCTCCAAATTTGCATTTTAATCTTCTCCCTGAAGAAATTCTTGGCCTTTAAAAAAAAAAATCTGGTCTGTTCTTGCAGTTCTGTTTTTCAGGATCACCTTGGCTGGGCTGTGATTGCCCTTGAGCTGAAGGGCAAAGGAGGAGCAGCTGCAGCTCCAGCATAGGTGTGGCCTGTGACTTTCCCGCCTGTGTGGTGATCCAGAGGCCTCCCCCGAACAAGAGAGGCCAAATACAGGTCAATCCCTAAGAGGGAGGAGGACTTCACACCCTTCCCTTTCACACCCTGAACTTACAGGAGAGGTTGGAGAACAGGGGAAAGAGTGAGTGCTTCACAAAGCCAACGCTAAAAGTAAGTGCAGCTGACTTACAGGAACTCTGTAGGGTTTTCAAAACACAAGGTGAGCAGAGGTGGTTTGCCAACACCTGCCTCCGCATAACAACCTGTGACTTCCTGGATGGTCTCCCATGCAAGTCCTAACGTAGGCCAACCCTGTTGAGTTTCAAGATCTGATGAGATTGGGTCGGCCTGGGCCATCCATGGCCATCTTTGCAAGTATGGTAGAACGAAGTCATTTTGGGGAGTTTGAGAACTCAAAAGAACCTGGAGGAAAGGTTGGAAACACTCTCACAGTCTTTGTTGAGTGGTCTACCCAAAAGGGATTCTATTTTATATAGCCACAAATTCTGCTTGTTTGATGACGATGATGTCATCCATTCAGTCGTGTCCAACCCTCGGCATTTCTATAGGAAAGTCTTCGTCATGTGCCCCTGTCTTTGACTGCTTCTTTTAGTTGGTTCATGGTCATCCCTGTGTCAGCTTTGATTGTGTTGAGCCAGCGGATCCTTTGGCTACCATGTTTCCTTTTGCCGCTGACTATGCTGAGCATTAATGATCTCTCCAACAAGTTTGATCGCATGATGTGTCCAAAGTAAGTGAGCTTCAGCCGTAATATCTTCTCTTCTCTTCTCCTCTCCTCTCCTCTCCTCTCCTCTCCTCTCCTCTCCTCTCCTCTCCTCTCCTCTCCTCTCCTCTCCTCTCCTCTCCTCTCCTCTCCTCCTTCTTCTGATAGTTTAGGAGAAAGCAAAAGTTGCAAATATAATAGAAAATATATGAAGATACACTAGGGTGAGAAATGTCTTTTGTAGGTATGTGCTGTCAAGACACAACCAATTTATGGTGACCTCAACCAGAGGTTTTCAAGAATAAATGGGTTGCTGCTGCCTTCCTCTGTGGAGCCTTCCTCAGTCGTCTCCCATCCAAGGTCTAACCCTGCTTAGCTTCTGAGATCTGATCAGAGTGAGTTTGGCTACATCATCAACCAAAAGGGAGGCTGCAACCAAGAAATCAAAAGGGTGCTGAGAAGGACGACCATGAAGGAACTAGAAAAGATACTTCAGTGTAAAGATGTTTCACTGATGACCAAGGTCAAGATAATTCATACCATAGTCTTCTTCATTACTGTGCATGGACATGAAAGTTGGGCAATGAAGAAAGCAGACAGGAAGAAAGCAGATTCGTTTGAGAAGAGAGGTGGCATTGGAAGAGTGTTTCATGAGTACAGTGGAGTGCCAACAAGCCAAATAAGTGGGCAGTAGATATAAGCACTTTAAAAGACAATAATGCTAGGAAAAGTTGAAGGTAGCAGGAAAAGAGGAAGCCCCTTGAGCCTGATTGACTCCATAAAGACTTATGGTCTTTAGTTTGTAAGACCTGAGTAAGGCTATTAATGATAGGATGTTTTGGAGGTCATTAATTCAGAGGGTCACCATAAGTCAGAAGCAACTTGATGGCACTTCACACACACAGGCCAGGCAAAGTTCAATAGTCTTAGGACCAAGTAAAATGCCACTTAGTAGAGAGCAAACTTCTAAGTATGCCAGACCTCTTAATCAAGCTGAAACAGGACTGTTCAGTGGCCTCCCCATTGTTGAGACAAATTGGACAGGGTGCAGTTTGCCAATATTCACACTGTACTCGGCTTCAAAGAAAACATATCAAAGAGCAGACAGGAAAGAGCAGGAAACTAAGGGTTATAACACTGGGCTGAAGCCTGTAGACCAGGGTTTCCCAACCAGTGTGCCAGGGTCCAGCACCATACCTCAAGGGCCCCTCAAGTGTAGCGTTCCATGGGGGATTCCAAGATGGTAGCCGTACAGAGCCAGCAGTCATCGCCACAACAGCACTGCTGCTTCCCCTATGGGGTTAGTTGGCCTGGTGGGTCTTATGTTGGGCATCAGGGCTATCTTAAGTGGGGGGAAGCATATTCTAATTTTATTTGGGCATCGCCCGCAAAGTGTGGTGAGGTGAGGAGATGGGGGCTGGTTTTTATGTTCATTTGCATATTATATTTGCATATGGGGCATGGCCAGCTGACATCACTGCCGTGGTACTTCAGAGCCTGAAAGTCAAAAGGTTGATAAAGTCTGGTCTACAGTGAGTGCTCTTATATGGGACAATGTCCAGCTACACCCCTAGGGCCATGCCACTGATGGGCCATCCCTCCTTTGAAATGGGTCTCAGTGGTTGGAGCTGCATGACTGAATTGAGAGCCAAGGAAGCACAGATGCAGGGGGGGGGATGTATCCATTCCACTAATTGGCATGAATAGTTCCTTTGACCCTAATTAGCTGCTTGCAATCTCCCTAATTTGCATATCAGAACAGAAACAAATTTGCATAGTTGTAACTGAGAAATGTTTCTTTCTCGGTAGGGTGTTTAGCAGCTTGTCAGAGAGCATCAGCGGCAGTGGCAGTGCCTGGCAAGATGGCTGGAGTGGCATGCCTACCTGCAGGGAAGGTACCAACCATGTACAGCTGCCTGGGCCAGTCCCGTGAAACACGTTGAGCTGGTGTGGCTAGGATGCCACATCAGACCATGATCATGGAGACTCGAGTTCAGATCCCCATTCTGAAAAAACCACATCCCTGTTTCCAACCAGCCATCAGGAACGGAGGTGAACCCTCAGGCGTTTGAGCGTACCTGTGAAGCCCGTAGGAGGCAAGACGGAAGGGGATAGCCTGATCTTGTTGTATCATGGAAGCTAAGCAGGGTTGGTACTTGGGTGGAACACCATCATGGAAATCTGGGCAGAGGAAGGCAATGACAAGCCTCCTTGCCTTGAGAGCATCTTCCTGGGGTCACCATAAGATGCTATAACCCACACTCATCAGATCTTGGAAGCTAAGCCAAGGCAAAAGATATTGGGTATTGTGACACAGTTTACTAATCCTTATCCATTGTTGTTCCTCTATATATTTCTGAAACAGCCTAGGGAGTGGGACGTGTCCGGCTGTCCAATTTAGAATAGGCCCAATCAGGGTGCAGCCAGCTTTGTCCCGATTGGCCCTGCAGCTCCCGCCCTCTGTACCTGGACTCTAGCCTCTTTGCTCTCAGATGCCTCAGTGCCTGGAGCCAGCAGCAGGTAAGGGGAGAGGGCCCTGGGCAAAGGGTTGTGGTGGAAGGCTTTCTAAGGAGGGCCTATTGGCCTGTTAGGCAGGGCCTGCTAATGAGGGCCTGCTGACTGCCTGCTAAGGAGCTCTGTTCTGGCCCTGCTAATGAGCTGTGCAGCCCCCGCCCACCCCACTTGATCTGGCTGCCCAAGGCCACCTTAAGCTGCCTGGCTAGGGGCCAGGGGAGGGGACCTTTTCAGGGCCCATTCTAAGGAACGGGCTTTGAAGCTAGTTTGCCATAATTTGCTTTTGCCTTATACCTCCACAGTTATGATGGTTGTTCATTTTGTCTGAAGAAGAGTGCCTGCACTCGAAAGCTCACGTCTTGAATAAATCTTTGCTGGTCTTAAAGGCACCATCAGACTCTCTTTTTGTTGTTTCTATTCCAGGCCCCACTGGAGGCTGGTGCAGCCTTAGCCTCCCTTCTCTTTCCAAAGGCCCAATGGACTCTTCAGCCAGAACAGACAGAGATAAGCAGACACTAAAAAAGAAGAGTTGGTTTTTATTACCCCTATTTTCACTGCCAGAAGGAGTCTCAGAGTGGCATACAATTGCCTTCCTGTCCCCACAACAGACATCCTGTGAGGCTGAGAGAGCTCTGACAGAACTGCTCTGTGAGAACAGCTCTAACAGGACTGTGACTAGCCCAAGGTCACCCAGCTGGCTGCATGGGGAGGAAGAGTGGGGAATCAAACCCGGCCGATCTTAACCACTACACCAAGCTGGCTCGTTGGAAATTAGAACTTGAGCTTGCTAGAACTGTTTTACTTTCGAAGCAGTCCTGCTGTTCCCAGGGCGCCTTTGCAAAAATGCCCAAATGCCTCTGCCTTTCCTTGGGCATCAGATTCTCCAGTCCTATTATGCCACCTCCCACACACACACACACACACACACTGCCAGTTTGTGAGGACCCTGGCTGGAAGGGGGAGGGACGGGGGTGTTGTTTTCACTGCTCCCACCCCCGCCCGCTACCTGACACACACAGCCTTCTGCCTGCCTTGAGCTTTCTGGCTTAATATACAATTTTTTAAAGTCAGATTGCTAAAAGGGTTCTACGTTTAAATATAGCATCGCGCAGAACTAATACCTCACATCAGGAGGAGGGTGAGAGGGAAGGGTGAGGAGAGAGTCTGGCTAGTACAGATTGCTCGAGTCATGAATATTCAAGTAGGGAAGGAAAGCCAGACTTGGTATCGCAACTCCCACCCCCACTCCCACCAACAACAACAACTAGCATTGCTACCTTTGCCAGGATGGTGCCAAAAAGAAGAGGGCAGATGCCCTCAAGTAGCAAAGGGTGGGGTCAGCAGGGCCTGCCTCCGCTGGGTCATGCCAGGAGCAAACGCAATGCCTTCAGAAGAAGTGCCCGATATCAAATAGTTATGCATATCACAACCCCCGTCAGCAACTTTGGCCTTTTGCTTTATTTCCTGGTTACATGAAAACTCGTGTGGCACTCCTGAGCATCATGCAGCGTGTCAAAACATCACATGTGGCTCCTGAGCCACTGAGTGAGCGTCCCTGCTATAGGGTTCAGCTATAAGCTACAGCTGCGTCATTTCAGATTACTCCTCTCTTAGAATTCTGCCAAGACAGGAGATGTCAAGGGTTGTTTATTTGTTTTCAAGATGTGCAAGGGGTCTGGCTAGTCCGAATGATTTATGCTGTTGCCATCCCTATGGAGGGAGGCAGCATAGTACATCCCGGTCTCATCAGATCTCAGAAGCTAAGCGGGGTCAGTACTTGAAGAAGAAGAAGAAGAAGAAGAAGAAGAAGAAGAAGAAGAAGAAGAAGAAGAAGAAGAGTTGGTTCTTATATGCCACTTTTCTCTATCCAAAGGAGGCTCAAAGCGGCTTACATTCGCCTTCCCTTTCCTCTCCCCACAATAGATACCCTGTGAGGGAGGTGAGGCTGAGAGAGCCCTGATATTACTGCTCGGTCAGAACAGCTTTATCAGTGCTGTGGCGAGCCCAAGGTCACCCAGCTGGTTGCATGTGGGGGAGTGCAGAATCGAACCCGGCATGCCAGATTAGAAGTCCGCACTCCTAACCACTACACCAAACTGGCTTGGAGATCAGTTTCCAGGGGAAGGTGAGCCTCCTGAGCTTCTCAGTTGCCTTGAAAGCCCCTTGCTAAGATCCCCCTAAATCAGTTGTGATGACCTGATGGCCTGTACACATATACAGTCCATCTGACATACTTTTGCTACTGCCATGGCAGATCATAGAATCATAGAATCATAGAGTTGGAAGGGACCTACTGGGTCATCTAGTCCAACCCCCTGCACTATGCAGGACACTCACACCCCTGTCACTCATCCACTGTCACCTGCCACCCCCTTGAGCCTTCACAGAATCAGCCTCTCCGTCAGATGGCAATCTAGCCTCTGTTTAAAAATTTCCAAAGATGGAGATCTTCATATCTGCTCACAAAGTCCTGAACAGGTGCCATGGCGGTGGTAATACCCATCATGTCCTGCAAAAGATCGCAGTGTGTTTTCCAGGTCTGATTCCCTTGGGAAGCTCTGAAATGACCCATTGCAGAATTGCACAGAGGGAAGTGTGGCACAGATCACATCCACCTCAAGACAAACCAAGTGCACAAAGGTGTGGGAGCTGGTCCTGGCCCCCAGAAATGAAAGGCAGAATGCATGCCAGAAATTAGAGAAAGTAGGGGGAGTGCTTTTTGAAGCACTCTGCAAATGCTAACGCAGACCTCTTCCCTCTTCTCTGAGTTCTTCTCACTTTAGTCACCATCCTTTTTGGAAATGAGGCCTCCAGCACTGCACACAGTATTCCAGGTGCAGTCTGATGAATGTGGTATGCAGCAGGACTGTGATATCTTGCAATTTTGATGTGATGCTTTGGCTGATACAGCCCATGACTGCATTGGCCTTCTTTACCACTGCATTACACTGTCTGCTCATATTTAGCTTACAGTCCACAAGTATCCCAAGACCTCGTTCACACACACTGCTACCCAGAAGTGTATCGCCCATCCAGTATGCATGCTTCTCATTTTCGTGACTCAGAGGTAGAACTCTACACTTATCCTTATTGAATTGCATCTTATTTCCTCATTTGCCTACTTTCCCAGCATGTTCAGACTTCATTGAACACTTTTCTATTGATACTCTTCCCAATTTAGTGTCACCTGAAAATTTAATGAGTAGTCCCTCCACTCCTTCATCCAAATAATTGATTAAATGTTTAAAAGTACTGGACCAAGTACTGTGCTTATGGCACCCCTCTGCTTAGGTTCCTCTAATCTGATGAAACACCATTGACAGCTTCTCCTTGGGTGCATTTTTCTAACCAGCTCCCTATCCACCTAACCATCAACAAACCCAGTCTGCAGTCCTCCAGTTTACCCATCAGAACATCATGGGGACCCTTACTGGAAAAGCCTTCCTGAAATCCAGGTAAACAGCATCAGCTGGGTTTCCATGAGTTTGTCTTAGCCTCTTGAATGTTCTTCTATCATTTGATAAATGAAATTGTCAGAAAGTTACATGACTCTGGAGTAAGGTGACCAGATTGTCCCACTTTTGGAGGAACATCTGGGGGTACCTGGCAGATTGTACTTATGTTAAAATTAAAAAATATATATATTACAATACTATTTTTGCATTCTATACGTTGTATGAAACTTTTTGTTGTTCCATATAGACCAAATTTTTAATCAAGAACCCCACCCCCACCCCCACGGTCAATGGTGTCCCACTTAACCAATGTTAAAATCTGGTCACCTTACTCTGGAGGCTTAGAAGAGTTTGTTACCCAGCCCACATCAAAGAAAACAAGGCCCTGTTGCCTGGATTTTCTATCAAGTAGGTAAAGGAGGGCAGCATCCACATTCTTACCCTGGTCTGGCAGTCTGTAGCATAGAGCTCATTCCCCGAGAGCTACCACTTCCTCCAGCAGAGCTGATCTCTGTAGTCTGCAGATCAGTTTTCATTCTGGGAGGTCTCCAAGTCCCACCTGGAGGCTGGCAACCCTTATTTGTAAGGAGCCAGAGTCACCAGGAGACAGTCAGGGGAACTTAGCTATGATGTTTGATGGAATGTAGCCCGATATAGCTCAAACAATGGAGGCCCTTGTGGATCTTCTTTTAATCTAGAGAAGGGCCTCCAGTTCGAGACCAGCGAGGGCCAGAAGAAAGGTACGCCTGAGTTCTGGGTGTAGATGAGAAGCTGGCAATACCCATTTAAAAAAAAAAAAAAACCCTTGTGGCGTCCTTGAGACGGATGCAGGCATTTGACCCGGAGCAGTTTCTTGCCAAGCAGAGTTGAGCGCGAGAAGCACTGAAATGGAAGAAATCCTGTTGAATATGTTCTTAATTTCTCCTGGCAGCTGCTGACACCAAATAAGCCTCTTCTCCCTCACTACTCATATGGGGAAGGGGCAGGAGACACCCCCGCTGTTCCCCTCCCCTCCCTTTCCCAATTTGCTTTCCGTGATGAGATTCACAGTAATAAGGAGCTTGGTTGTGGGGAAACAGGAGCATTTGCCGCAGCAAAATGCATGGATGGAGGCAAATCCTTGAAGCATATCCGGATACCCCCTCGGCAAACAGAGGGCTGTGTCAACAACACATGCCAAGATTATTATTGTAGTGATATCTTTACGAAGAGATCATGCTGCGCACGATATTGGAGCTCCAGGCCTGGAATTCTAGATGTGAAACTTTACCACGGGAGGGAAGGCGGAATGGCATAGCGGTGTGTTCAGATCATCAGATTGGAGGGGGGTGAGCAGCAGAGGGCCACAAGACTCAGTACTGGGTCAGGTACTTTTCAACATTTTTATCAGTGATCTGGACGAGGGGGTAGAGGGACTCCTTATTAAATTTGCAGATGGCACCAAATTTGGGGGAGTAGCGAGCACCCCAGAAGAGAGAGAGTTCAACAAGATCTGAACATGCTTGAAAAGTGGGCAAATGAGAACAAGATGCAATTCAACAAAGAGAAGTGTAGAGTTCAAGATCTGAGTCACAAAATTGAGAAGCAGGCCTACTGGATGGGAGATACACTTCTGGGTAGCAGTGCGTGTGAACGTTACCTTCGAGTACTTGTGGACTCTATGCTAAATACGAGCAGACAGTGTGATGTGGCAGTAAAGAAGGCAAATGTAGTCTTTGGCCGTATGAACAGAGGCATTGCATCAAAATCGCAAGGTGTCATAATCCTGCTGTATGCAGCATTGATCAGACCCCACCTGGAGTACTGTATGCAATTCTGGAGGCCTCTCTCCACAAAGGACATGGGCCATCAAGGAGAGCATCAAGGATGATCCAGAGTCTGGGGACCAAACCCTATGAGAAAAGGCTGAGGAACTGTATACCAGCTTATACAACCAGCCTTCTTTCTGAGGAACACAGAGGGGTGTGAAGTGCCTCAAGTATTACACCTCAACAGGGGCCGTTGCAGGGACATTTTGTGGCAGAAAGACAGGCCACATTCGGGTAAGGACAATACCCCAAGGAGGATGGCTCAGCTAGTCTGCAGACTTCCATAGTCTGCTCTCCTGGGAGCAAGTGATTAGGCAGGAGCAGGCTGAAGACAAGGCCAGGCATGGAGACTCCAGACTTCAGAGGACTGAATCTAGCTGGCTATACATCTGATAGGTAAGGGGTTCATTGGCTGCTTTGCAGGGAGAAGGTGTTCCCCTGGGGATGTGGGGGCCTGACTGGATCCGGACATACCTGACAGCGAAGTACAAAGAGCAGAGTCAACTGCACCTAGGAGGTTGGCCACCTGAGAGGGATTGACACTCTGTAAGTGGCATGTGTGAAGATAACTGCAGCCCAACAGTGCTGTTAACTAAAGATGGCTATTGGGTTGTAATGATGTCATGGTTAAGAGCAGCAGCCTCTGATCAGGAGAGCCGGGTTGGATTCCCCACTCCTCCTCCACACGCAGCCAGCCGGGGGACCTTGGGCCGGTCACAGTTTCCAGAGCTCTCTCAGGCCTGCCTTCCTCGCCAGCTGTCTGCCGTGGGGAGAGGAAGGGAAGGTGCCACTTTGAGACTGCTTCAGGTAGGAAAAAAGCGGGATATGAAAGCCAACTCTTCTTCTACCCGGGAGGGAGCAACGTCACGCTTGCCTGCACATGGAGTCATGTCCTTTGCCAATTCCACTCCAGCTGGCCCTTGTCCAGGCGAATTAGGAAACAACAGGCCCCACAATACACTGGCTCATTTTGCTGGTCCTTTTACCCTCATCTCTACCTTCACTGGTCACAGGAATACTGAAGCAACGGGGTAGAATTCTACTCCCAGCAAAGAACCTGGGCTCAATTCATCGGAATGACAGCAGCAGACAAATCTTGTTCCGGCCCTCACAGTCTGGCATATGCTCATGGTCATTGCCTGTGCTGCTGAGGGCAGAGAAGCATGGCACTGCACATACTTGCAGATCAGTATGGGCTCACCTTCCTATGCGTTGTGTTACATGTTGCTAAGTCGCTTCTGACTTATGGCAACTTGTTAGCCGACAACAAGGCCCCTCCTAAGGCTATATGGTGACATCTATCGTAGCCCACCTGGGAGGCAGATGGCTGCGGGAAATGGGGGTGGGGCGGGGGGGGGGGGTTATGCTGCCAATCTTGGTTTATGCTGCTCATTTTAACGTGCTGTCAGCATTGTTATGGGACTAGATGGGGTTTCGTGTGTTTGATGGGGATTTTTATATTGGAAATGTTTTTATTTAACCCGCCACAAGTCTCTAGAGAGTGGCAGGCTAAAAATCTAATTCGATGATAGATAGATAGATAGATAGATAGATAGATAGATAGATAGATAGATAGATAGATAGATAGATAGATAGATAGATAGATAGATAGATAGATAGATAGATAGATAGATAGATAGATAGATAGATAGATAGATAGATAGATAGATAGATGACGGACGGACGGACGGACGGACGGACAGCTTATAGCTGGAGCAAGCTAATAGTGTCAATAAAATCTGTGGCCCTCCTCCATTATTCTCTCCCATCCTAGAAGGGAGCTATTTAACCAAACCTAGCAGCTATATCAACTCAATATATTTTAATGCTTTTACTCTTGTGAGGTTTTCTTATGATTATATATTTGTTGTAACCCGCCCTGAGATGGCTGTGCCAAGAGGGACGGTCATAGAAATCCAATAATCAATAAAATCGACGGGCCTCCCTCCATTCATCTCCAGGGTATTCCAGCCACAAACTGAAAAATAAATTCAAAGCAAAAATCAGAGCACTACAAGGTTTTATTTATGTTTTAATTGTAATTTGAATAGTATACATGTTGTGTGAAGTGAACCGTACCGAGCCTGGCTGCTGGGAGGGGGCGGTCTATAAAACCAATAAATAAATCATATGAATTATTTCCCTCTTGGCCTCCTGCGATGCTTGCTTACACTTAATTGGGGGTCTAACTGCACATTCTGCACCGGAATCAGCACGTTTCAATCAGAACCAAATGGAACTGAAAGAACAGAGAGGAAGCAAAAACTTGCCCCAGTTGTACCATTCCCCTTCCCTGCCTGGCTGAATTGCCTGCTCGTTCCTTCCTGCATTGCCTGCCAATATATTTGTATCTGGGGATAAACTTCAGAATCAAAGGGATCCTTAAATGCAAGAGTATTAATTTGGAAGCTGAAATGAAGACAAAAATGCACTGCTGTCTAAGTGGAGCATCGGGAGGGAAGATGTCTCTCCCGCGTGAGCTTACATACAAGTCACAGTTGGCTTATGGCAACCTCAGAGTGGTTCTCAAGACAAGAGCTAAGCAGAGGTGACTTCCCGTTAACTTCCTCTGCGTAGCGACCCTGGTATTTCTCCAGGGGAACTGACCTTTATTGTCTGGAGACTGGCTGTAATTCTGGGAAATCTCCAACCACTGATGAGAACCACAAAGGTTAGTAATAAAACCATATATAGAACAATAGAAACAATTAGCAGAGCTTGAAAATGTTTCAGTGCCATAAAATAATAGCTGATCTATCAAATACACGTAAAACATCTTGGTGTGTACACCACAAATGCCAGCAAGTTTAGGCCTAACACATTTCGATCATACGGCTCTTCCTCAGAAGTCAATATACAGATAAACATGGTTGTATATAACATTTTTTTTCCAATTTTCGACAGATGGGTAAAAACTTATTTAATCTGTTATGGGCTGGTTCTGGTCCTATAAAGTATTCACAGTGGCAGAATCCTTGGCCAGCCAGTATTTCTCATTCCTTCCCTGGGTATTGGAAAATCCTGCTGTGTGTTTCTCTGCAAAAAGGTCCAAAATGAGATCTTTTAAGGGCAAGAGACGAACAGAAGTGTCTTGCCATTGCCCTCCTCTGCATAGCAACCCCAGTTTTCATTGGTGGTCTTCCATCCAAGTAGTAATAATGGCTAACCCTTCTTAGCTTCCAAAATGACAAGCTCAGGATAATTGAGGCTATTCAGGCCACTGCACAATTCACTGAAGTATTTAAGTAGCTTTCAAGTTGCGACCTACTTTTGTCAATCCCATCAAGGGGTCTTTCAAGGCAAGTAAGAAGCAGAGGTGGTCTGCCATCATCTTCCTCTGTAGAGGTGATCTCCCACCCAATTGCCAACCCAGCTAAGCTTTTGAGATCTAAGCTATACCATGCCACCTCCCATCCAAAAAATAAATATTCTGGAAACTGATTACTTGAGTGGGGAATGACCCAAATTTGACACCTGGGAGCACTCCACGTCTACCTTCCTCCAGAATGTAGTTCCCGGATCTGAGTGCCGTCACTGATGTTTCCACCTGCCAAACCCAGCAATGCTGTAGGCACTTTGGGCAGATGTGCTTCTCTCTGGAACAACTTGACCCCCTATGCAATGGAGGGAACGTCTTGGAGGTTATTGACGTAACATTTCACTTGGCTTTCTGCAAAGCTTTCCAGAAAACCAGGCTGGCATGACCAGGTGGGTAGGGCCTCTGTGTGTGTGCTCACCCTTGGCTGACATTGTAGTTTGGATCACCTGCTGATTTTCTTCCTGGAAGCATGATGAGAACTTGAACCAAGTCTGAACCAGCCTTTACCCAGAGGTTCTTGGGATCCTTATTACTCATGTTAGAAGGACAAGCTTTTTCTATCAGCATCGCAGGAAGAAATCTTGCAGTTCTTGTGAATTTCTCACCACTCTGTTCACATCTACTCCCTCTCTTCACTTCTGCCCGCTATAACTTCAGGCTCTTGTAAGACAAGGGCCAGTCTCTTGTCCAAAGAGAATTGCTCAAAAGGAAAAAAAAAACTTAAGGACCGTTTATGCACTGTAGTTTTCATGCCGGGCTGCAGGCTGGAGTTTTAGTTGTGTCAGGTAGCCCCACCTCTTCCTGAACCCACGCAGAGGAGCATTAGGCCCAGTGCTCCTCATCTGTCCCCGATTTTTGCTCCTGCACGGGAGCTGGGGCAGTGAAGTTCCCAGTGCATAAATGGTCCAAGTGAATAATTAGGTGGAGCTGTAAGGGAACATCTGCTTGGTAAGCAGAGAGTCACAGGTTCAATCCCTGGCATCTCCAGTTAAAGGATGTGGCAGCAGATGATTTGAAAAACCTCTGTCTGAAATCCCTGAGAAGCTCTTGGTGGTCTGAATAGACAGTAGTCTTTACAAACAGATCAGAGAATCTCCCCCCTCATCATAGGAAATAGAGATTGGATAAGGGCGTCCTATTTGGGTGTCCCTAGAATTGTACCCCCAAAGCAGCCATTTCTTCCATGGGAACAGATCTCTGTTGTTTATTGATCAGCTGCCCCACCTGGAACCTGGTAACCCTAAACTTGCACCCACAGGGCTATCAGTTATTTGCACATTTTCATTTGCATAGTCTTTTCTATAAGAATAATCACGTACATTTTTAAAATGATATGAGCCTCTTAGTCTCGTCCTACAAGGCACTGTAGGGAAAAGGGAGAAGCGGGGAAGGGAGAGAGGAGAAACTAAGAGCCTGAAAACCACATGTGGAAACTGGCTTTGCCCCCTTCCAGGGAGGAGCAATCAATAAGAACTAATTGCAGGAGGGCGGTAAGCCTCCAGGCCAGTTAAAGCTGTTCTGCTTTGCCCCATTGTTATTGACATTGCAGACTCCGCAACAGATTTACGGGAAGAAGAAGAAGAAGAAGAAGAAGAAGAAGAAGAAGAAGAAGAAGAAGAAGAAGAAGAAGAAGAAGAAGAAGAAGAAGAAGAAGAAGAAGAAGAAGAAGAAGAAGAAGAGGAGGAGGAGGAGGAGGAGGAGGAGGAGGAGGAGGAGGAGGAGGAGGAGGAGGAGGAGGAGGAGGAGGAGGAGGAGGAGGAGTTGGTTCTTATATGCCACTTTTCTCTAACAGGAATCTCAAAGCGACTTACATTCGCCTTCCCTTTCCTCTCCCCACAACAGACACCCTGTGAGGTGGGTGAAGCTCAGAGAGCCCTGATATTACTGCTCAGTCAAAACAGCTTTCTCCGTGCTTCATTAAAAACCAGGTTGTCCCGTTCTGCTCCAGTTATACCTCTGGATACCTTTCCAAGGAAGCACTGCAGAGTTTGAGCATAGCCAAGGAGTGTATGGCTGTGACTGGGTTTTGTCTTCACCAGAAGGAAGCAACCAGTAAACCAAGCTGAGCTGGTTTAACATGCTCCTGGACCCCACTGCCGTCTGTGCATCCAGGACGTACCCAAAACAGTGAAACTTGAGTCTGAAAATACATAGTTACAATCAACTTACCACAATACCAGCAAGGGGCTTCCAAGGCAAGTGTGGAGCAGATATGGTCTGCCACTACCTTCCTCTGCAGAGTCTTCCTTGATGGTCTTCCAAGGAAGCAACAATTTTGCTTTAGCTTCCAAGATCTGACAAGTTCTGGCCATATCATGTTGCCTGTGCTGCCATTACGGACACTACTTATATAGTTTTAAGCATTTTAATGGCAATGCTAAAGCATCTTCCTGCTGTTGAGAGATTGCATGTTCTTCTTCCTCTTCGCATACATACAGGAATAAGTGCAGAAGGCCACTGTCGCCTCTACAGAGAGCACCGTAGGCTGGCTGGCTTGTGAAGGACTATATGCAGGGAACGTAAACAGAGGCTGGCAGGAAGGTGCCCCTGATGCCGCTCCTGGACTCTGAATCTCCTGGAAGGATTTGAAGCCGTCTGGAAATGACGAATGTGACAATTGTTTGTACATCGGTATCATCAAGTCACAACTGATATTTGGCAACTTCAATAAGGGGCTTTCAAGGCAAAAGAGAAGCAATGGGAATTTGCAGTCACCTTCCTCAGTAGAGCCTTCCTTGGTGGACACCCAACCACCCTGGTCTACAGGAGAAGCATAAGACTAGAATCCAGAAGTACCTGGAAGACCATTAAGAGGTTAGAAGCTTTCAAGAGTCATTAGTAGCAGCCGCTAGTACTAAAATTCTATGTGAGAGGTATAGAATTCCTGCATGGGACATTCCAAGCCATACACAGTCTGGGGATGATCAGAGATTCCTAAACCTTTCATTTCCACCACACACAACCCCCACAGTTTCTGCTGCCTTCCCTTCCCACTGCAATCCAAGAATCTGTTCCTGCCCACCTAATTCCCCAGGGCTGGGCACAATTCAGTCATTTGTTCCCTAGAATTACTTCCTAATATGGGAGAAGGGGAAAAATTAACTCTTCTTTGTTTTGGTTCTTCAGAATCCAGTTTCTCAGGCTCAAAGCACGGGATGGAATCTGGAGAGGATCAGGGTGACCTTCTGCCTCCAGGGTTCCCTTGGGGTGTCTTGGGAGATCTCTCTGCCTCATCGCCTTAGCTCTCGTTCCTGCCTGCAGCTTCCTCCCCCCCCCCCCAATTTCCTTCATTGCCAGCTCTGTTTGCACCGCACAGCCAGGTCTCCGCAGAGTAATTTACTGGCAGAATCTCTCCCAGAATCCAGCTTGAAACCAAGCTGTAAAAACAGCTGAGAGTGTAAATAATTCATGCCGACAATATGACTTTTTTATGTAAATTCAGTGCATTAACCCTCTATTATAATGATGGACGACAGATATGGGCGACGTTGCCTTGGTAAGAGCTAATGGATGGCCGCCATAAATTCACTGCACATTTTATTGTGTTGCTGGAAATTGTGCCTTCAGGCCATGCTGTTTACTTTTATGTAAAACTCTGGGTTCCTTAAATATTACAAATATTTTACATCTGACTCCTCAGCATTTCGGCAGAGGGCACAAATCAACCTTTCTTCCTGCGAGTTGTAATTAAAGGTTTGTTGTTTTCTTTTCTAGGGACAATTATCTAGAACTAAAAAGAGAAATATTTTTCCCTTTAGATGTTCAGTCATTGGCATATTAAAAAAAAAAAAGCCCCTTTGAGTGGGTGGGGGGGAAGGAACTGCGAAACATGCATTATAAGGTCAGGTGTCCGACGCGCCGGCAATTCAGGAGGGGCTGCTGTTTTCCAGCATTTAATTGGATTTGGCCCTTGTTTATTTATACAGACAACATGCCCTTCCCAAGTCCATCCCATTTGTTCTATAATTCCTAGCCACTTTGAAACCGAGAAATACTTTGACACATGTTCTGGAGACAATCTCAATAACAGTGAAAATGTAAACTCTCTCTCAAGTGGAATTTTAAATTCCACAGGGTTGGCTGAGGTGGTTGGACACCTCTGGATACATTGGCTTTTGGTCTGAGGACCTGAGAAGAAGAAGAACTGGTTCTTATATGCCTCTTTTTCTCTACCCGAAGGAGTCTCAGAGCAGCTTACAATTGCCTTCCCTTTCCTCTCCCCACCACAGACACCCAGTGAGGGAGGTGAGGCTGAGAGAGCCCTGATATTACTGAAGAAGAAGAAGAAAAACTGGTTCTTCTATGCCACTTTTCTCTACCCGAAGGAGTCTCAAAGCGGCTTACAATCACATTCCCTTTCCTCTCCCCACCATAGACACCCTGTGAGGGAGGTGAGGCTGAGAGAGCCCTGCTATTACTGCTTGGTCAGAACAGTTTTATCAGTGCCGTGGCAAGCCCAAGGACACCCAGCTGGCTGCAAGTCCACACTCCTAACCACTACACCAAACTGGCTCACAACAATACACAAGCTGGCTTTGCTTTCCACATTGCGTTGGTTTACCTTGCAACAGAACGGTTTGGCTTTCTCACGTCTGCTCTGTGGCTGGTCAGGGGGAAGGAAAGATCAGACATGGATGACTTCAGTTTCCACCCAGGTTATATCATAGATTGAGGAGGCAGAGGGGCTGTGTGTGGCCTGGGGTCCTCAGCAAAGACCTTTGCCTTTTGTCCTGTATGTAACCATGTTCTTTGTTTATAATTGCATTCTGTGTACCCAGTTTTTGATTATTGTTTCCTGCAAAGCACAGGGTAAGCTGTCCATTGTCAAAAGGGACAGCATTGAGAGGGCATCCTCATCTGCTTTACTTCTGCTCTATCCATCTACAACTTGGGGAGAACTGACCACCTAAATGCAGCCCTCTCCTTTGCCTGCTTTCACCTGGATGGTCCTCAGATGCTAAGCAGGGGTGACCCTGGTGAGTACTTGGATGGGACGCCACCAAGGAAGTGGAGGGTTGCTGTGCAGAGGCAGACAAGGGCAACCCACCTCCTCCAGCCCTTTTCAACCTTTTGACTGTGGAGGACCCCCTGAAATAATTTTTCAGGCTTGGAGGAGTCCCGGAAGTGATGTCAGCTGGCCACACCTCGCTGTTACGTGGCATCTCTACCCAGGTTAACAGGCAGGTTAGAGGAGGACTGATGGGGAAGAGATGGGAGGCAGTTCGAGCCCAGTTCATTAAAGCAGGATGGGAAAGGCCATGGACCCCCTCTGGAGCTCCCGTGGACCCCTGGTTGAGAGTCCCCGTGCCTTGACCCGAAAACCGTCCAAGGTTGCTGTAACACGCCTATGACTTATTGGCACCTCCCACCCTGGCCCAATAGTTGTACCTTCTAAAAGGATAACAGCAGTATAATAAAAGCTACACTAAGAACTTAATTCCTTGAGAACTGCCATGGTGAGTCTGCCTATGGGTACAGTGAGCATGGCAGTCAGTTTCCAGCATTGTCCTTTGAAGACAGCATCTGTTATTCAGACAAATACTTCCTGTGGGGATGCGGCTGTGAACTCAATCCCAAACAAATGAAAATTGACCTGAACAAACCCAATTGGTTTCTTTCATTCGGGCATGTGGAATGAATAGATGCCATTGGTTTGTTCACGATCGTTCCTCCTCTTTCTCCTTTCTCTTCTCCCAGCAGCCCTGGTTCCGCTATGATAGCAGCTATTACAGCTAGGTTTGCCAATTCTGGGTTGGGAAATTCCTGGAGGTTTAGGGATGGTATCTGGGGAAGGTGAAGTTTGGGGTGGGGAGGGCTCTCAACGGAGTTTAATGCCACAGAGTCCATCCTCCAAAGCAGCCATTTTCTTGAAGAGAACTGGGCTGAATCTGCTCAGAGCTTTTATTCCAATCCCAGGTCCATTCAATCCCTGCCCTCTACACTGAATGCGATTTCCATTTTGATTTTGGGCCATTTAAATTTTCCCTCTGCAACAAGCATAATTGATCCAGAGTGACCCTACCTTTTCCCTGCCATATCCTGGAGTGGCTATAACCCTCAATATTTGGAAAATCGGCATGAGTAAAGGTGCAGCTCCCTGCTTTTTCAGAACTAATTTGCTGCCTTGAGCCTCCAACACTGTAGAAAAGCCCTGATTGGCCAGGGCCTCAGTTCAAAGGCTTCCTCATTCCCAGGTTGCAAGGTTTCCCTTATAGGGGAAGCTCTAACTTCTCCCAGCAGACACTCCCGAAGCCCTAACTTCTCTCAGCAGAGATTTGCCTCTTGGATTTATTCCCCTCCTCTGCTGTCTCCAATCGTCTCCCCCCCCCCTTCAGAAAAAGAAGGAAAGAGGTTCCTGCTGTGCTTGGCTCCCCTCCCCCCCCTTCTGAGCTTCCCTAATCACATGCAGAACACTTTCTGTTTCAATGGGGGGATAGAGGAATACCTGAGTTCCAATCAATCTGAATTCAGCAGGATCCACAACGGAATAAACAAAGTAAGACCTTTGGTTGGTAGAGTTGGTGTTTGGTCAGTGCTTCCTAGCTTGAAACAGTCACCCCTGGTGGAATTGGACAGTGACAAGCTTCCCCATGCCATAGATGGAGGCAAATATGGCTTTTTAGGTTGGTGATACCTGTGAATGTGTCTCTCTATTTTTTGTTGTCCCTAGTTTTCTCGCTCCAAACTACCAGAAAGGATACAGTTTTGCTCAGGACTGCATTTTTATGGATTTCGCTTTTATTCTTGGCAGCTCCAATTGGAGTTTTTTAAACAACAACTTTTATGGATTTTATAATCATTGTTCTTTTGTGTTCTTTAAAAAAAACAGTTTGATTTATATGGTAAGCTACCTTGAGCTCTATGGGGAGAAAGGTGGATAATAACTGCTTTAAAGCAAAAAAAATACAGTCAACTTCTCTTTGCTGATTGCACATTAAACATCCCTTCACTAGTGCCCTGGGGGAAGGGCTGTGGCTCAGGGGCAGAAGGTCCCAGGTTCAATGCCAGAGCTCAAACAATGCCACAGGGCTCGGAAAAGGGAGCTCTTCCACCAGGCTTTTGATCAAGACAAAAAGACATGTGCATTCTCAAAATAGCGGTAGAAAGAATGTCCCTCCCTAGCTCTCACCCCCGAGCTTCTGGAGACGCAATCGCCATTTTTTCCCCCTTAAACCTGCGAAAGCAACAAATAAACAAGTCTTCTTCGGCTGAAGTCCCTCCACAGGCAATTCAGAAGTGCTTAACAGTAAAACAAAGCTCCCTTCTGCAATTGTCTTTAAACTTTCCGAGCACAATACAGTCCCCTGTTTGACACCGCCTGTAATTTTGGCCGTCAATTGCACTCATGGGGGGGGTGTTACTTGAAGAGCATGTAAACGATTAAGCACCAGCTCCTACGCCAATGAAAAAGGTCTTTCTGAGACACTGAATGAACTGGTGTTTTGGGGTTTTTTAAAAACAGTATTTAAAGGGAAAGGGGCTTTTTGGGAGCACGGACACAACATTTCATTGGCTGTTCTGTTTGATTGACGGCCGGGGGCGGGAAGAAGCACGAAAAAATATTGCCTCCTTTGTTGCAATTCCGGCGAGACCAGAAACTTGTGGGAAACAAAAACAGCGCTAGTGGGAGAGCCTTTTTTCCGGTAGGAACGGCTGTGTGCATTATCAAGACCTGCCGTTATTAACTGTAGCACATAGCGCTTACATTTGGCTACAGAGGCAGTTGTGCAGAATGGCTCTCAGTATGTGTTGATTTAATGTTCTTCATATTACCCTATTTTTCTACCATGGTCCTAGCCATTATCACTGTATTATTGTTAAACTGAGTTATCTGTATCGTTTCCATTTCATGGGGCGGGAGACAGACAGACCAACAGACAGACCGACCAACCGACCGACCAAGAATAAGTGTTTGGCAGCTTGATGCATTACCATCTTCACATGGATTTCCTCCTGAAAACTCATCTGTCCCTCTTCCAGGGCTGTTTTCAAGGGAATCTGACCCCAGGAGGAGGAGAAAGCCTTGAACCACCGCCAACCCGTTGTACAAGCCAATCTCATTTGCTCCCATGCTGCCCTGGTAGACTTGTGTGCCTTAGCTAAGTGTTGGGTGTTGTTGAGGTTCGAAAGAAGGCTGGGAAAGAGAAAAGAGAGTGGCTGTCATTTGTCTCTCCTCTGCTCAATCCTCAGTGGCAGCTCCGTCCGGGCCCTGCAAGCATAAAGCGCCCCCAATTTAATACCACTTAAGTAATGCACTCTCTGCTCATAAAGAGCAGCTCCACGCTTCCAAAATTATTCCGAGGCTTCACGTTTGAATGAAATGTGTTGACAAGAGCTGAAGTAAACTTTTTGCTAAGTCTCGGGAGTTTAGCCATGACAAGCAGTATTAATGAATTGAATTAATTAAAAAGCATTTGGAGATGAAACAGGGCTCCATTCTATGTAAAACGGCCGGTACGTTAGAAAGGTATTATGGAAATGCCGGCTTTGTGATGGGCTGTAATGCAGCCATTAAGGAAAGCTGCTCCAGATTCGTGGAGAGCAGGAATGGGGAGCCACTCTGCCATTGCTTTGAAATTCATGGACTGTTGTGCGAGGTCTTTCAAGACAGGAGACTGGGATGGTTCTATTCTCCCATTCTGCCACTGATTTCTGGAACCACTGATTTCTGGCATGTGAGAATGGGTCCCTGGGATTCTGAAAATAGGTCCAGACAGGGAGGTGACTAGCGAGGTCTAGATGGGGCATTGGTAGGATGGCCAACTTTGGGAAATTCCTGGATATTTTATCAGGCATGTTCTTTTATTATTGAAAATTTCACACAACTACACACACACACAAAAAGACACAAAACCTATAAAACACTACCACCAACACCACCTCAATAACCCCCCAATGAAAAATAATAATAAAGACGCTTCCTCCAATAACCAAAAACATACAATGACAAAAAATAAAAACGTTTAGAAAAGACCTCCGACCATCTACGAATCAGGTTCCTCAGTTTTCTAGTACCACATGCACAAAAAGAAATCAAAATTTCACAATTATGTCTTCATTGACCATTCATAATTATAATGTATGTCCTTAATTAAAAATAATATAATCATGAAATACATATTTATATCTATTAAATCTTCACCTTGGAATACATTTTACTCTCTTCTTTCTAATAAAGATATACTCCATCCTTGTCTTAACTAATTTATTCAACATAACCAATAGTAATACTCCCATTTACCTTATTACTTTTAAGATAATTTACAAATGGCTCCCAGTTTATTATAAAACTATCTAGCATTTGGTCCCTCATTAATATTGTTAACTTATCTAATCCTGCACACTCCTGAACCTTATCTAACCATTCATCTACAATTGGTATTTTTTCATTTTTCCAGTACTGAGCATTTGAGGATGGGGCTTGGAAATGACACAGTACGGTGGGGATAGGACTCTGTTATGCCATCCAATCCACCCTCCTGAGCAGCCATTCTCTCCAGGGAACTGTCATCTCTGTAAGTTTACCTCATCAAGTCACATCTTGAAATTACATTTCCTCTATTGTTCCTCACCACCACCACCACCACCACCACCATTTTATATCATGAAGTAGTGTGGCACTGGGCCACGCTGAGCCTTCGAGGAAGGGCAGACTAGAAATCTAATAATATATTAATAAATAAATCTGGAGAAGAGTGGTAAAGGCTCCATGCGGAGGTCTGCAGACCCAGGCCTTAGAAGCATGATAGCTCTAACTGGATGCTCCAGACCATCTTGGAAGTCAAGCAGGGCCAGCACTGGTATAACCAGCTTGGTGTCGTGGTTGAAAGTGGAGGCCTCTAATTTGGAGAACCGGGTTTGTTTCCCCACTCCTCTGCATGCAGCCATCTGGGTGACCCTGGGATAGTCACAGTATGGCTAGAGCTGTTCTTGCAGAGCAGTTCTGTCAGAGCTCTCTCAGCCCCACTTACCTCACAGGGTGTCTGTGGTGGGGAGAGGAAGGGAAGGCGACTGTAAGCCGCTTTGAGACTCCTTCAGGTAGTGAAAAGTGGGGTATAAAAGCCAGCTCTTCATCTTCTACTTGGATGGGAGACCACCCACAAAGTTCAGTAGGTCATGGCAAACCCTACAAATTCACCATAAGTTGGCTGTGACTTTACAGCACTTCCCACCACCAGGCTGATAGGAAACCTTTTGATGGCAGGTCTTTTCTGATAAGAGCCACCCACCTGCCCTGTTAAGAACTTGGATGGGAGACCACCCAGGAAGACTGGGGTTGCTACGCAGACGGTGGCAATGGCAAAGCAATTCTGACCTGGACACCTTCATACCCACTAGATCAGGGGTAGTGAACCTGTGGTCCTCCAGATGTCCATGGACTACAATTCCCATGAACTCCTGCCAGCGTTTACTGGCAGGAGCTCATGGGAATTGTAGTCCATGGACATCTGGAGGACCACAGGTTCACTACCCCTGCGCTAGATAATACATTTTCAGCGCATTCTGCAACTGGGTTTGGCCATGCGACACAGCAGCCTCCCCTTGCAAACAGTTGCTGAAGCATTATCCAACGTGTGCAGAATGGGCCTAACTTTCCTTTAAAACCCTGAGGAGTTTCATACATACAGAGAGGCAGCCCCCCCCCCCATCCCACCCTCTAAGGTGGACACCCTTGCCTCGACTCTTCCGCAGGTTGCCGATGCTGCTGAAAGGGTTATTTCCCATGCAAAGCTGTTTGCAGGGAAAGCTGGCGCCTCTCCCAGAGGCCCTCTCAAACTGTGCAATCCCGCTTTCCCTCCTGCCTGTGCTCCCTTTGTATGGCATCTACCCCACCTCTGCCATGCTTCCCCCGTGCTCCTGAGGCTGTCCGACCCACACGCGCACGCTACACCGTCCTGCAGTCCCTCCCTCCCAGAGAAACCTAGGAGGAAATGTCTTTGGGAAACTTAATTAGCTGCTCTGCCTTTTACTGATGGGCTGCTAAGGGCTAGCTAGCCCTTGCATTAGCCTTCCCATTTGGAGGTTTAACAAGCTGCCCCAATGGGGCCACTTCGGGAAGATGCTAATTGAAGGTGGCAAACCCCAGTTACCTGGGCAGCGCTGGCATCCAGCCGTCACGCATCAATATTTAATTTAATTACTGCTGTTGTGGTGCAGGAGTCACATCTGATTTAGGAGATAAATCGGGCTCTTATTAATGAACATCCTCCCCCTGTCAGTTTTGTGGCTTGGGCACTGGAGGAGGGCAAGGGGGGCATTCATAAAAGGAAAAGCCTGCACAGTGGGGGGGGGGGCGATTTCCCATCACATGCACTTTCCTTTGGGGCGGGGGGGGGTGATCTTTTTTGCCATCAAGGTTGCAGGAATGTACACAGCGGCGTTAGAAGGGAGACAAACTGGCCAGAGTATCTGTGGGAGGGGGGGTGAATGGGGGAGGCACCATTTTTCAATATAAAGATGCACTTGTGTTTTAAATAATTTATCGTTTGCATTATTTTGTTACATCGGTGGTGGGGGGGGAGGGGAGTCCTGCCATTAACGTTGCAATGTGGCTATAGTTAAGTGCAGGGGAGGGGAGGGGGACATGAAGCCTCCCTTGGCCCCAGTTGAGAACAGAAAAGGATTATCCTTGGGGGGCCTCTTATGTCTTGACTGATATCTGCTGATCGATAAGGCAGGTCAAGGGTGGGGTGCACGAGGGGGGGCTGGTCTTTTGAAAGTGGAGGTTTTTGCTATCTGCATTGTTTGGGTGAGGCTAGGGGGGGATGCTGGTCTTCCTGAACTTTTGCATGGGCTGGGTACAAATTGGGACCTTTCTGGATATTTGGGGGTGAAGCTGGGAGATGTCAGGGCTGGGGAAGAGGAAGGACCTCAGCCGGGTATCATGCCATGGAGTCTATCCCCCAAAGCCACCAATTTTCTCCAGGGGAATGGAGCAGTGTTGTCTGGAGATCCCTTATAATTTCGGGAGATCTATAGGCCCTACCTAAAGGCTGGCAACTCTACTTGGGCATCTGTGAAGAGTTGCTTGCCATTTGCCTGTATCGGAAGCCTCCAGGAGCAGAACACAGGCTGGATGGTACTTCTACCATGGTCATCACAAGCTTGGGTGGAGATACTTCTAATCTGGTTGGTCTGGGCCTAACACAATTATTGTTATTATTTATTTGTTATTAAATGTATACCCTGCCCCTCTCCTCAAGTCTGCTCAGGGCGTCTTACAAATAAAAGGCAAACTGCCTTTACAATAATAAATACAAGCAAAACACTAAAATCAACATCCCCCCCCCATTAAAACATAACAATCAAACCCCACAAATGACAAAGCAAGGAAGATGGCGGACAAAAAACCCCAAACAGCTCCAAAGCTTCCAATGCCCAATTAGTTTCTTGGCCCCACGAGTGGGCAGAGATTCACCTGCAGACCCTACTTGCTCCAGTAGGTAAAGGTGGCAGATGGCAGACACAGGTCCCAATTCCCATAGCAGAGGCAGAAAGACTCTCTGACCATACACAGCAAGTGCTGTGGCTGCTGACTGGAGATCTCTGGAGCATTGCAACTGCTCCTCTGGAGTAAATGGTTGCTTTGGAGGGTAGAGTCCACTGCCCAAACAACACTCTCCCCTCGTTCCACCTCTGAACCTCCAGACATTTCCCAACCTGGAGCTGGCAACTAGAGCACTGAAGCAGAGGTCTAGGTGTGGGTTAATGTGCTGTATGAGAGCTGAAAGAGCCTCTTGTGGTGCAGAGTGGTAAGGCAGCCGACATGCTGTCTGAAGCTCTGCCCATAAGGCTGGGAGTTCAATCTCAGCAGCCAGCTCAAGGTTGACTCAGCCTTCCATCCTTCTGAGGTCGGTAAAATGAGTACCCAGCTTGCTGGGGGGTAAACGGTAATGACTAGGGAAGGCACTGGCAAACCACCCCGTATTGAGTCTGCCATGAAAACGCTGGAGGGCGTCACCCCAAGGGTCAGACATGACCCAGTGCTTGCACAGGGGATACCTTTACCTTTACCTTTACCTTTACCTTATGAGAGCTGAAAGACGAATAAGTAAATGAAGGTGAAAAGGTGGAGGAAAGAGAGCAAAAGAGGAGGGAAAGAGAAGAATGCAGAGAATAAAAGCAAGGAAATGCTGGAGAACTTGGAAGATGAAGGCTGAGGAGGCACCAGGTGAAGGGGAGGACGTCCCCGTAGAATTAGTGTTGAGACAGGTCCTATTTCATTCATTCATCATTGATCTAGAATGGAGGAAGAGCCGTTTTCCCATGACGCTCTGACCAGAATAGCTCAGGCTAGCCTAGTCTTGCCCAATGTCTGGAAGCTAAACTGGAACATCTGTGGTTAGTACTTGGACAGAAGACCACCAAGAAAGACCAAGGCAGGGGAAGAGAGCAGCAAATCACCTCTACTTGCCTGTTGCCTTGAACCCTCCATGCGATCATTGTAAATCAGCTACCACTTGACAGCACTCTCCACTCTCAGTTTGCAGCATGATGCCAAATTATTCAGGCTGGTGGGAACCAGGGTGGATTGTCAAGAACTCTAGAGGGATCTTTCTAAGGTCAATGAACGGCCAACGAGGTGGCAAATTAAGTTCATTGTCAGGAAGCATTACGGTGATCATCATAGGGCTGGCAGATCATGTATCTGCCAGGTGTGTACAGCTGTGAGGATGGGGTGGACTGGACCAGCCGTGTTGTACATGACCATTCTGTAACTCTCCTTTCTCCCTGCCATCAACACTGTTGGATGGACCGTTCTCTCAAGACAGCATGACCTATGGGGCCTGCTCCAACAACTCCTGGGGGAACAGCCCCAGACAGAACCAGAGATCAACAGTAGCAGGAAGGACCAAGAAGGAGCTGCACCAGCAGCATGACATCTCCAGGGATGTATTTGCCAGAATCCCCAATGGTGGCATTCAGGGACTTCACAAGCACCTGTCCTTTGTCAATGCCTTGGCCTCAGTGCAAGCTGTCCTGCAAGATATGTTTCTCCTTCATTTCTTGGTCCACTTTTATTCCTGCATCTCTTACCCTCTGTGAGCTCCAGTCAACGAAACAGAGACTGGGATGTGGAAACCACCCATAGTTTTAATGATCAGTGTTGGTCATTCTGCTTGGAGAGCACACCCAGTGACTGACTCCCTGTCTTGTCCCAGGGAGACTCATGTACCTTTGAAGAGGGATGAAGAGATGGCCAGGATTCTAGTAGAGCATTCTTGCATGTCCATATTACTATCTGTGGGGAACCTAGAATGTTTCAAGAGCCAGGGTCAAATGAGAGCCCCACAGCAGAGGGGTGACCAAACTGTGGCTCTCCAGAAGTCCATGGACTACAATTCCCATAAACCCCTGCCAGCATATTATTGGCTCATGGGAATAGTATGCACAGCTTATCTCAGGCTGGCTCATGGGAATTGTAGTCCATGGACTTCTGGAGAGCCACAGTTTGGCCACCCCTGAGCCAGAGGTTGGCCATGTTGCCAACACAGTATGTGGTAGCCTGTCCAGACCAGTTCTACACCTGTCTAGAAAGAGCCCAAAGAAACAACAGTAAGTAGTTCAGGGTGTGGAACCAGCTGCATGTTGGTGAAGTTTCCCTCCTCCCCTTGCTCTCACACCCTTTATGAGAGCCACCTGCTGGGCCAGGGTGCCTGTGGAGGGCTGATACCAGCTGCCAATAGGAGGACATGGTTTGTATACATAAGAATAAGTACAATTGCCAGTCCCTGGAAAGGGCCTGGAAATCTCCTGGAATTAATTTCCGGACTACAGAAATCTGTTCCCCTGGAGAAATGGCTGCTTTGGAATGTGGAGTTTATAGCATTATGCTCTGCTGCCAGGGATATAATGCTATCCCTTTCCCAGACCCCATCTTTCCTAGGCTCTCCCCTGCATAAAAAACAAAACAAAACAAAAACCATCCTCCAGGACCCTCCCAACGCAAGAGGTTCCTATGCATCATGAGGTGATGCTTCAACTGATTAGGGCTCCAAATTGCACCCCACAAGGGTGTGCTCTTTACTTAACAGCTCTATGGTGGTGGTGGTGGTGGTGGGGATGGAGGTAGGATATCCACTGGGTGATGGAACAGAAAGACAACATCAAGGCTATCCTGTAAGGAGGGAGACTTGAAATTGCAGATGGCACTGCCTAGTGATTTGTATGTGGGAGTAAACATGGAGCAGGTGGTGTGGGTGACTGTAAATGAGAAGGGCACCATGCTTTGTGCGGGTCCTACGCAGATTAAGCATGAGCACATGACGGCTGTTGGTATGTCATAACTCAAGGTTGAAGAAAAACTGGGCAACACCCAGAAGAATAAAAGGGCAGGAAGGGGGAATAGGTGACTAGTTAATTATTATTTAAAATCCCCTACGCATTTCTCTTTGCAAGCTTCATTGAAGGATCATTCACCTATTAGTGACAAAGCCTCCATGGTAAAATGTGTATAATGCTTTGTATAATGACAAACCCTTCACGTATCACCTGGCAGTTCCTAACAGTTAAACAATTTAACAATGAATAAAGGTGAAAATACAGTTTATCTTATCTCTTCTTGTAATAGTACTCAAACAACCAAAACGGACTCTAGATTCATACCGTTTTCAATGTAGCATTTTCACCAGTGGTTGTTTCCTCCTATTACTATTCTATGAGCATAAAGTCATGAACTGTCATTGTTCCTTTGATATCCAACCAGTATAAGGTGACCAGATTGTCCTACTTTTCGAGGGACATCTGGGAGTACCTGGCAAATTGTACTTATGTTGAAATTTTAAAAAATATATTACATTACTATTTTTGTGTTCTATGAAACTTTTTGTTGCTCCATATGGACCAAATTTTTAATCAAGAACCCCCCCCCCCCCCGGTCAATGGTGTCCCGCTTTACCAATGTTAAAATCTGGTCACCTTAAACTAGTATGCGTTGCGGATCTAGTCCTCCACTTGAAGCTTTCCCATACCTTTGAGCTAAAAGCCAAAATATATATTGTTAAAATTTAAGTGGAGAATAATAGATTATAGATAAGATTTCCTGAAGTAAATTATAGGTGTTGTTACTGGTTCTTCATGACCCTTGGAGTTTCAGACAGGAAAGTTATAAAGTTGGAGAAAAATGTTAAGTACTGCACAATTAGGGTAGATAAGTGCAGGGAAGGTGATACTGGAAACTGATGAGATTATTACCCAGTCCTTGGGAGACAAATTCTAATCCTGTTGCAGTTATTTGAGTCTCACCAATATACCCATTTTCTCCTGCCTCCAACCTGTCCTGCTCAGCACTGAGTGGATGCAAAGAGCAGTCACATGAATGCATGAATCTGCTTTACATGGAATCAGACCATTGGTCCATCAAGGTCATTAAAGTCGACTCAAACTGGCAGCAGCTCCCCAGGGTCCCATGCTGAGGTCTTTCACATCACCTACAGCCTGAACCTTTTTAAACTGAAGATGCTGGGGATCGAACCTGGGACCATCTGTATGCCAAGCTGATGCTCTGCTACTGCTTGGCATACATAGCCCCTCCCCAGTGCTCAAAAGACCATTGCAGTGCCATCATAAGCGGCTCGACACAGACTCCTACTCAGGATTGCCAAACTCGGGTGGGGACTAGAGAACTCCTAGTATCACAGCTGATCTCCAGGCTACATAGATAAGCTCCCCCCAGAGAAAAGTTAAACTTTTAAGGTTAGAATCAATGGCATTATCCTGCTGAAGTCCTTCTTTTGCCCTCTCCAAGTTCTACCCACCAAAGTTTCAACCCAGAGCTGGCAGCCCTGTCTACTCAGGTCAATTCAATGAGGCTTACTTCCAGGAAAGGATCAAATGGTTCTTCTTAACAGCGTTGGTGCTTGGTCCAACTGGACGCCGCATCCAGACGGGCATTCTGCTGCCAACAAGTAACTGCAGAGCTTGCAAGACCCAGAAAGTCTGCAAAAGGGTGGCAGACAAGGAGAGATGGAAGCCACCTGGAGTCTTACCAGAAGGCAAGTCAGATCTCTGCACCTGCTAGCAGTGGAGACTGTGCTGGGTGTGACCTGCCTCCCTGCTTCATCTACATTCGGCTCCCTCAAAGGCACCGCTGGCTGCTCGGAGCCAGTGCTTGGAAGAGCCGCTCCCTTTGCCTGTGTGTGTTCTGGACTCGGCTGCCAAGTATGTCCACACACAAGCAAAAGGACAGAAGAGATCCCACTGAAAGAACAGCTTGTCTTGCAGCTCAGGCAAAATGGCCATTTGTGCAATCCGGCTGAATAAAAACGTGGACGTATTTTCAAGCTCTGTGTTCAAGTTCTACCGTGTAGCTCTGGCCAAAAAAAAACCCCATCCGGTTTACATGAAGTCAAAAATAGTAAAGAACGATTCAGCAGTTGCCCTAGTGGATGAGGTATTGGGGAAAGCGAAGGAAGAAAGCTTGCTTTTGGAAAAGGGAAGAGAAAGAGAAAAAGCCCAGGGTTGTCACACAAATCATTGTGATCCCAAAAGGATAGATTCAAGTGGGTAGCCGTGTCAGTGTGAAGTAGCACAACAAAATCAGAGTCCAATGGCACCTTTAAGACCAACAAAGATGTATTCAAGGCGTGCACTCGAAAGCTCACGCGGCACCTTGAATATATCTTTGTTGGTCTTAAAGGTGCTGTTGGACTCTGATTTTGTTGTGATCCCAAAAGTCCCTCTTCAGATCCCCATACTCATCTCTTGCCATTCACACTCTCTCAGGGTTTCCAGTCTTCTGTAACATCTTGCAGACTTTTGCTCTATTCACACACACATACTGCTGTCAAGACATGGTAGGATATGGCAGCTGCCTCAAAGCCTTCCCATACGGTAGGGGTAGTCAACCTGTGGCCCTCCAGATGTTCATGGACTACAATTCCCATGAGCCCCTGCCAGCAAATGCCATAAGGTACTATATCCTACCATGTCTTGACAACGGTATAGGTGTGGGGCAGAATAACATCCATAATCTTCCTTTTTGCTTTTACAGATCTGAGTGTGGTTTTGTGGTATTTTTTTTACTTTGCTTCTGAAAATGCCAGAGATGTTTTTGCATTTTACTTGAAGGCATTATTGTTTGATGCACACTAGTATGCATGTTCCTGTGCCAGTTTAGTGTAGTGGTTAGGAGTGCGGACCTCTAATCTGGCATGCTGGGTATGATTTTGCACTCCCCTACATGCAGCCAGCTGGGTGACCTTGGGCTCCCCATAGCATTGATAAAGCTGTTCTGGCCTAGCAGTAATGTCAAGGCTCTCTCAGCCTCACCTACCTCACAGGGTGTCTGTTGTGGGGAGAGGAAAGGGAAGGTGACTGTAAGCCACTTTGAGCCTCCTTTGGGTAGAGAATAGCGGCATATAAGAACCAACTCTTCTTCTTCTTCTTCTTCTTCTTCTTCTTCTTCTTCTTCTTCTTCTTCTTCTTCTTCTTCTTCTTCTTCTTCTTCTTCTTCTTCATACAACTCCGGTTCCCCATCTGCCTCCTTCTCCATTTCCGCTCTCTCCACTCCAGAAGTGTACCATGAATTCAGCCCCTTCCTTGGCTCTGCTCTGTTGAGGATAGTTAGACTATCTATGCAGTGAGACGAGTTGTTAGGGAAGCTGCATAGCTTATCTTATGAAAACTGTGGCAAGATAAGTGCTTATTTCATGCTTGTGAAAAAGACAAGGTCAACTATTGGGGAGGTGAACCTGATCTCACCAGATCTTAGAAGCTCAAGGTCAGCCCTGGTTAGTACATGGATGGGAGACCACCAAGGAAATCCAGGGTTGCTATGCAGAGACAGGCAATGGCAAGCCACTTCTGAACTTCTCTTGTCTTGAAAACCCTATGGGTTTGCCATAAATCAGTTGTGCCTTGATGGTGTTGGTACTAGTGATATAGTAGCGGTCAGTGCTATCCCACCATACTGCTACCAAGTTGTGGAGATTAGGGTTCATAAAATCCCACTGTCCATTTTTTAACAGCGACCCCTGCCCAAGTCACTGTTTGCATGACCTATTTTATTTTGAATATGTAAACCTCTTTAGTAGTTAACCTGTCTATTCCACAGCCTCAGCTTGGTGTAGTGGTTAGGGGTGCAAACTTCTAATCTGGTGAGCCGGGTTTGAATCTGCTCCTCCCCCACATGCAGCAGCTGGGTGACCTTGGGCTCACCACAGCACTGATAAAGCTGTCCTGACAGAGCAGTGATATCAGGGCTCTCTCAGCCTCACCCACCTCACATGATGTCTGTTGTGGGGAGAGGAAAGGGAAGGCGATTGTAAGCCGCTTTGAGACTCCTTTGAGTAGAGAAAAGCAGCATATAAGAACCAACTTCTTTTTCAGTGATATCAGGGCTCTCTCAGCCTCACCCACCTCACAGGGTGTCTGTTGTGGGGAGAGGAAAGGGAAGGCGAATGTCAGCCGCTTTCAGACTCCTTTGGGTAGAGAAAAGCGACATATAAGAACCAGCTCTTCTTCTAAACTTAAAGGTAAAAAGCACCCCTTTCAGTACTGTAGGCCTTTGTTAGCATAAGCAGAGCATAAGCAGACACTAAAAGAAGAAGATACCATCAAGTCACAAGCCAAAGTGTAACAATATTAAAATGTTTATTAAGGAATTAAGGATTCAAAGGCTGACATGGATATTTAACTTGGCATTTGTGGTACGGCTACCCTCTTTGTTAGTTTCTTTAAAGTTGCTGTAATTAAGGGAGGCAGCAATCCTTGTGCTGCTCTCTCCCCATTCAATCCCAATAGCCAATTTCTTTCAGGCTTGTCTTTACCCCCCACGTGAGCCTTATAGTTCCCCTCCTCCACTTGCTTATCTCTGAAGCTTCTTCTGTAGTCAGGCTTTTTCTTGGCTACTGAAAGTAATGACATCACCGCTGGAGTGAGTGATGTATTCCTGCTCAGGAACAAAAAACCCATTGACACTAGGCCAGGTCCTGTTAGTGAGGACTCCTCAGAGGAAGAGTCCTGCCAGGACCTCCCAGCTTCACCCAAGGCTCAGTTGGACGAGAGTTCAGATGCTGAACAGGAAGAAAGCTATGACCAGCAGAAGGAAACTGAGCCACAGGCAAACCAAGGCTTAGACTCTAAAGTGGTTGCAGAAGCCCCTCATTCCTCTGGCCAGTCTCCAGATGCAGCTCCTGGCCCTGTCAGCCCACCTGGCTCACCTGAGCCCTGCTAGCCCACCAATGATTCTCTCCATCCTTTTCCACCCCACAGTTCTTGGCCTACCTTTCCTGGCTGTCTTTTCTGTGACCACCAACATCTACTACCAAATTCTAAGCAATTCTCTTTAGGTCTTTCAGTCAACCAGGGATCACCATGATTCAGACCACCAGCATATTCCTTATCTGAAAACCAGTGACAAATGATAAGTTCATCATTTGTGGCTTGTTCAGATTCTTCTGTTTTTCATATATATGAGGTGGACTTGGGTAAGCCTCAAAGAGAATTCTTCCCTGGCTTACAGTATCAGTGAAGCAAACCTACTTTGTGGGCTGTTCAGAGGCCTACATTTTTGTAGTCCTGGAAATCAACCTTGGCAGTAAAATTGCTGAGCTTTTACCTCATAACTTTGTGAATTCTTTTTCTTAAACAAAAACCTTTCCCTGTAGAGCCGTGATTTTTACATTTTATGTATATTATAAACTGCACCAAGGATTTGAGGTTGTTCCTCTCATATTTTCTACCCGCAACAGTACTTATTCCAGCCCTCCCTTGGCAAGGCTTTCTGCCAAGGACAGATTCAGTCCTTTCCTCAGGTAGCTGCTTAAGCCAGCCAGAACAAATATCCCTGCATTTATTCCCTACTTCCCTCCAGGAACAAAGAACTGTTCTTCAAGGGAGAGGGAGTGGAGCTGGCATCGTTGAAATATTTTAAAATAAGGGACAATCTCCGGTAATAATGATTAGTAATAATAGTTTAAAACCCTGGTTAAAGTGTTGCCAGCATGGACTTCAGAAGAAAATCCTGTTTACTGCATTCAGAGGCTAATTCAATGTCAGTCTGAAGATTTCCCCCCAGCCAAATCTTGCTTGGTGCAAAAAGGAGGAATTAAAAGCAGTCTGGAATCCATAAACCAGGTGCTTTAAACCCTCTGCCATAGCTGCAGGCTGGAATCAATGTAAAAAAAAAACCCCGAATAAACCATTGGTGCTTGTAGGAAAGGATCTTTAACATTGGTGAAATTCCAAATATTAAAGATTCTTTCCCATTTTTTTTCTATTTGTTGTATTTGGTGCAAAAAATCAATGGAATCAATGTCCACAGGTCTTCCTTTCCAAATGTATCGATTCTTTTGACATCTCACTGATTTCTCAGCTGTCTCTAAAATCCTCACTGACGCCAAAATTACCTGCAGACCGAAATCCAGGTACAGCAGTTATACATTGGTTCCTTTTTGGCTAGGAAATTGCAGGATCAGGGGGAAAAACCTAGAAACTTCTTGGTCAACGGGCATCGCATTTCCCTACAGTACCTGAATATCTTTTCTACTAAGCTAACAGCAATTCTTGACTTCAGCACCATGGCCAGATCCTAGAAAGGTATCTTGAAACAGATGACCGTGCTCAACAATTACATTGTGCCTTGTCCTCAGGAATCTTCCCCAGAGACTGCAGATTCCCCAAATGTATTATCTAGAATTTATAGGAAGGAGGGGGCTTGGAAGATCTGGAACAGAATCTTGAGGACCAGCCTGAGGACCAGGCGGGAAAGCTCCCCCTGAAATTGTTGGGACAGAGATTATCAGTGTTTGCCCAGCCCTACCCTTGTAGAGCCTCTTGAGGCGCAAAGCGGCAGAAATGCTGTCTGAAGCTGTCTGTCCATGAGGTTGGGACTTCGATCCTAGCAGCCGACTCAAGGTTGACTCAGCCTTCCATCCTTCCGAGGTCGGTAAAATGAGTGCCCAGCTTGCTGGTGGGTAAAACAGTAATGACTGGGGAAGGCACTGGCAAACCACCCCACAATTGAGTCTGCCATGAAAACGCTAGAAAGCGTCACCCCAAGGGTCAGACATGACTCGGTGCTTGCACAGGAGATACCTTTACCTTTGCCCTTGTACCAATGCTCTCCCAAGGACACATCCCCCAGCTTCCTACAGAATTAAAACAATTAAACCACTCAGTAACAAAAACTTGAACATAAGACACAACACAACTGCGGAGGAGGTCCAATAAGAGTTACTGGAAGGGGTAGGGGTTCTAGCAGTTTTTGCCTCTTTATCTTCCTCTGTCCAACTCAAAGACCTGTTTTTCATTATAAGGGGTGGCAATTTTTCAGGCTGCAGTGATGACTCCTTATTCACTGTTCCCATTTCTTCAAGACCACAAGCAGGTATTGTTTTTATTTTCTATTTATTATTCTTTTGTTACTGAGGCTCAAAGTGGATTTCCCAGCACAAGCCGGCGCAACCCACATGAAGAGACATCCAATAAGCAGTGGACTAGGTCTACAGAAATCTGGATAGGTTTTGCATAATTAGTTACAGTGTAGTTACAGTGCAGAAAAATAGCATTATGTCAGTACCGTAACAACAGTGCCATACGGGCAGCAAAAAGAGAATACAAACTAAAACACAGTAGTACAGTCTATAGCCCCTTCCCCCCCCCCAAAAAAAAGCACCTTCCTGAACAATTTGGTTACAACAGAATTAAACGGTGAAGCGGCTGGTAATGTTGCGAGGCATTCACTGGCCGAGCACCATTTGAGATGCACTTTGGTTTCCTGCAGCTCAGATCTCCGCTCTAAACCACAAATCATACATGACACAACTAAATTAATATTTAAAAATAATTACTCGGTGCCTGAAGGTAAACAGAAAAAGGGGCAAGTAATTGATAGCAGAGGGACCGGCGCGCTGGAAGTCTGTGGGGTGTTTAGCCAAGAAAAGTTCAAAGCAATGGGATCGTGGCGGCATCAAGGGGAGGGTTTTTGCAGACCCAACTAATCCTCCCCCACAACCCCCTACTGACACTCCGTAACACTCATGGAGTTCTGGGATTTAGAACGGAATTTCAGCTTGATTTCAGGCTATAGAAGCTTATTGAAGACAGCAAGTTTCCTATACTGATTTGGGTAAAAGTACCCAAGGGGAGGTGGGAATGGTTGGGGTGAGGGTCTCCCAGCCTGTTGACATCTAAAGAAAGTTTTCATGTGTTCTCTAAGATTATTATTCTTAAGAATTTCTTGAGCCGTTTTGGTTGCATAAAGTACTTTACATTCTGCAGCTGAAAGAATTGTGCTTGTAAGAATCCAGCAAAGGGAGGCTGAGAGGCAGTGATTTATGCATGAGGCCAATTGGAGGTCTCCAAATCTGATCAGGAACTGGAAATTGTGTCTCTCCCTCCCAATACCAATATGTTTTCCATGGCATTTAAGAGAACCATAAGACTGCTTTCTCTCACATGTCATCTATGGAGGCCCAGTCAACTTCCCCAGTAAGCAGACTCTTGGT
The DNA here is from genome assembly GCF_049243985.1 of Paroedura picta. Classification (NCBI taxonomy): domain Eukaryota; kingdom Metazoa; phylum Chordata; class Lepidosauria; order Squamata; family Gekkonidae; genus Paroedura; species Paroedura picta. Next base: position 36,483,796 of record NC_135373.1, read on the forward strand.
TGAAGAAATCTCTTTATTTCAAGGATTAGAAAAACAGGCGCATGATGTTGTTTGCCAAAATGAAACACAAACCTGCCCACCTATATGGCTGCTCCAAAGCACATCCTGCAGGCACCCTTTGGCATGCAAAATGCCAAGCTCTACAGCTCTACATTCCCACACCTCCCACACCGCTAGCCTTCCAACACAAAAACAATAAAGCAAATTGCTCAAGACATACCAAAAGCATGGACCCTGCTGCCCAAGGTGAAGAGGTAACCAGGAGATGCAAAGGAGTCTCTTTGGAAATTTACTGTGAGCCTCCTCAATAGTTAAAACAATGAAGTCCATAAGACATTTCCCAGCAGGCCCCATTTTTTGGCAAAGTAATGACAGCAAATTAATGACACATTAACACCCAGATAAATGCAACACAGACCACTGAATCATCATGGCAAGAACACGCAACATGCAACGACAACGTTTTATTGATTTATCTTTATTTATTTGTTCAATTTATTTCCCGCCACTGCTGGCGAACCATCTTGCAGCAGGTTACATAAACAGAAAGATAAAAATCCACATAAAATTAAAACCCATCTCAGACCCCCCATTCCATGGTGGTGAAAACAAAGCCCCAACCTCCTCCTCCTGTTTCCAGCAGCCCCCTCCCGGTGCCTCAGGGGAAGGTCAAAGGTGCCATCAATCAAATCATAGTACAATAGATGTTTAACCTGGAGCGGCCAGCTTTGGGTTCCCTTGCAGTTTGAAGCTGGATGGGTAGCCCCCAAACTTTGGTATGGCTTCCCCAGGGAGATTGGTCCGTCTCCCTCTGTCGTTGTCTTCCACCAGTGAGCGAAAACTCTTTTGTTTCATTTGTAAACTCTTCTTCCCACATTCCCTTTGTGCTGAGCTTGTGTGCCTGTGTTTTTATTATATCATGAAATATTTTACATATTTGAACTGGGGGTCCTATTTGGGCGGAAAGGCCACCAATAAATGTTTTTAAAAGATAAATTGATGGCTAAGAGGAAGAGCTTGAGCAATTTAGATTCTAGAGTGGCCTATGGCCTAGCCTAGCCTCATCTGGTTTTGGAAGCTAAGCAGAATTGACCATGGATGGGAGACTTCTGGTCCAGGGTCTCTGCACAAAGGCAGACAATAACAAACCACTTCTATTTGTTGCTTGCCTTTTAAGCCTCGTGGGTTTGCCGTTAGTTGCTGCAACGTGATGGCACTCTATGCATATGCAAACAAGGGGTATAATTCTGTATAATTACAGGTTATTGCTCACAAACTGTCTCACGGCTTTTTTTAATGCATTCCCTGATCTTCCATATCTTCGGATTTCTGCCTCTGTCCTCCTGATGTTTCCTGCTGTTGATTGTCCAGGGGTGTTTCTGTTTCTAGCCGTCATCCCAATGAAGGTTCGCTGTAGGGCGCCATTTTCCTTGAGCTAATACACTCAGATTGGGAGAGGGGGGTGCTGCTGGATTGTATAGTTTTGTCTACATTTCTACTGTTTACTGTCTGCAACCCACAGAGTCCCTAGTGAGGGAGAAAAAGCAATGAATATGTTTAGATACGTAGCTGCAAAGAGGAAACCCGATCTGGGTAGCCCAGGTTAGCCAGATGTCCTCAGTTTTTGGAAGCTAAGTAGGGGTGACCCTGGTTAAGACTTGGCTGGGCAGATCACCAAGGAAGTTTCAGGGTTACTGTTCAGAGGCTGGCAATGGCAAAACATCCCAAATATCTCTTTCCTTGAAAACGCCCTGGCAGGCTTTCTCAACCAGAGTTTTGTGAAGCCCTCGGGTTTCTTAATGGTCCTGGTAGAATTTCCTGAATGGGGGGGGGGGGAGTGAATTAATTTTTATGTAAATGTGTTAAACATTTATCAGGTGATATGATCCTAGATGGTCATGTTGACCCGCCCCCCATTCCAAAATGGCCAGTGATGGGTCTGGAGGAGGTAGGAAAGGGAAGGACCCTGGTGGACATGTACACAGCTATGTCTCTCAACCATATTCTGCATGACTGCGCCACTTCTGGGGTTTCTTGAAGCCTGAAGAATGTTTCAGGGGTTTCTCAATGGTAAAAAAGTTGAGAAAGGCTGCTCTATGGGGTCACCATGAGTTGGCTGTGACATGACAACAAAAATAAGAAAGCCTCATTTTGTTACCAATATGAACGGTGTAAATGAAGATTATTAGCGTAACTGGATCTGTAGGTTTTTCCAGAATTTCCTCTATTTCTCTGACTCTTTGGAAGGAGAGGATCCTGACTCCACCTCCTGGACCCTGTGGATTCTAAGAAGCCTCTGGATTTCGGGTTGCCAATTCCAGGCAGGGAAATTCCTGGAGATTTCGGAAGGTTATATTTTTGGAGAGAGAAGGGACAGCGGGGTAGCATGCCACAGAGTCCTCCAAGCAGCCTTTAAGTAAACTTATCTCAGTTGCTGGAGATTTAATTCTAGGAGTTCTCCATGGCCCAACTGGAGGTTGGCAACCCAAGTTGTGACATTTCCTCCACAAACAGCCAACATGTCCCTAAGCCTTGTCTAACTCCTGCTTGATGTGACCAGGGATGGCCAAACTGCCACACTGACCCTGAGCTCTGTTTAATAAGTTGTCTATTTAATATATTGTTATATTTTTGTGTCCCTCCCCCTCTTTGGTTCCACAATAGAAGCATGCCCTTGGCTGCTAAGACACTAATAGGCAATTCCTAACTGAAGAAAATGGGTAGGGTGTATTTCTTGGATAGCCTGCTGAGAAAGGAGATCCTAGAAACCTCTGACCAAACAGGGGAGCGGTTGGATCACTAGCATCCGAGCCAAAGGCCGGGGTATACTTTAAACAATTGAATAGGTGCAATAGAGAAACAACCACTGAGGAAAATTACCCTCTGAAAACAGGAGACATCCAGAAACCGTTCTGGTTGGATCCTACAATAAAACAACAAAGAAAGAAGAGACTTTTGACTTTACTTTTCTTTATTTTGTATACATTTTGAAAATATTGAAAGTAGCCTTGGGATAGGGTTTTCTCACTTTTTGATTGTAGACACTACAAACCGTCCCTCTTGTCTGTATTTCTCAATTCACAGCCCACTCATGGAGACCCCAGCAAGGGATTTTCAAGAAGACGAGGTGGTCTGCCATTGCCTTTCTCTGCAGAGTCTTCCTTCGTGGTCTCCCTTCTAAACCAGGGGTAGTCAAACTGTGGCCCTCCAGATGTCCATGGACTACAATTCCCAGGAGCCCTTGCCAGCAAATGCTGGCAGGGGCTCCTGGGAATTGTAGTCCATGGACATCTGGAAGGCCGCAGTTTGACTACCCCTGTTCTAAACACTGACCCTGCTCAGCTTCTGAGATCTGATGAGATCAGGCCATACCGGGCTGCCTTTCCTGCTGTCCAAGCAGATACTGTGATTTTATGAAGAGAGAGCCCGTCTTGGAGAGACGTCTCCTAAGAGCAGCACAGATCTCAGCCGCGAATACAGTTGTCTTTGGGGCCCCACGGATGGTGCTGCCTCCCAAGGGAAGCCGAACGATTCTTCCTGCAAGCAAAACAACCCATAGGCAAGCCACGTGTGCTTGCCAAAGGCATGGAGGTGCTACAGCATCCTTGCTACACGGATGCCCTCCCTTGCCTCTGGGGTTTATCAGTGTGACAGCAGGGCAGAATCGGGCAGCATGAATAATGCATGAAGCTCCCCCTCGGCAGGCAGCCGTGCGCTCCGGCATCCAAGTGTGCGAAGTCGCCATGCGAAGGAAACAAACCCAGGAGCTTGCTCACCGCGAGCCCAAGACAAATTCGAAGCGGGGGGGGGTGGCGGTTTGAAAACCTTTCTGCAACTTTTAGCTAAACGGCAGGATGGAACAAGCCACCAGCTTTGCTGAATCTCAGCTGACAAAGAGGAGGGCTTCCAGACAAAGACTCTGATATCCGTGGCTTCTTGCAGAGATCATTGCAGCTTGGTGCAGAGATAGGAGCGTGGCTGGATGATGAAGATGCAGGAGGGCCAGGCTGGCTTTTATATGGGGCGGGGGAAGAATCTGGGAATGGAGAAGTGCCCGACCTCCCGCTTGAAGAGAAGGGGATGGCAGGAGAAGCAAAATACCAGACCAGAACCACAGTCTAGTCCAAAGGGATACGAATTAGATTTGCATTTTGTTCAGGCCAAAGGTTATGAAATACCTTTTGCAGGAGGGGGAAACAGCACCACTTGTGGGTCTTTCTTTCTCTCTCTCTCTCTCTCTCTTTCTCTCTCTCTCTCCCCCCCCCCTCTTTCTTTCTCTCTCGCTTTCTCCTGGAGCTGAGGCTGACCGCATTTAAAATGAAAAGAAGTCCAGTAAATAAACTGAAAGCACACACTGCATAAGGAAGCACAAACAGACGGAGCAAGGGTGAAAGGAATGGGAATAAATGCAAATCCCCTTCCCCGGCATTACTTATCTCCTACAATGGTAAGAAGAGATAACACTATCGGATTCTGGATTCTTTACGGTGTGGTCATTTAGGACTATTCATGACTGTGGCTCAAGTATTCAGGGGGTCTTCCCTTTAAGGCTGCCAATCTCCCCGTGTGGCCTGGAGATCTCCAGGAATTGCAGCAGCGCCCCCAGAGGTCAGGTTCCCTATAGAAAACAGCTGCTTGCAGGGGGTGTAGGGACTGCCAATTCCAGTTGGGGAAATCCCGGAGATTTGGGGTATGAGGTCCACAGAGGGGAGGGTTTGGGATGAGGAGAGGCCTCAATGAGGTAGAATGCCCTAAGCCAGGGAGGGCCAAACTGTGGCTCTCTGCAGGGGCTCATGGGAATTGTAGTCCATGGACATCTGGAGAGCCACAGTCTTGGCCACTCCTGCCCTAAGGTCAACCCTCCAAAGCAGCCTTTTAAAATAAATCAATAAATCTTTGTTCTTATATCCTGCCCTTCGTAAATGCTCAGGGCAGTTGACAACATTGTTTACAATCAGTAAGAGTGTATAATGTTCAATAAAACATTATATTACAAATAGCTCCTAACTAGTTTGGGTTGTGGGGAATCAGATCTTTGGAGGGCTGATCTTCTCATGAGGCCAGCACTTCTTGATGGTCCTTCTGGGCCCCAGTCATTTTTACAGGGAAACGGATCTGTGTCATCTGGAGATCAGCTGTAATTCCTGGAACACTCCAGTCCCCACCTGGGAGTTGGCAACCCTACCGAGCCAACACTATAGTTGATGGGGCCATCTCTTGCCTCAACCCTCCCCTTTCGACCCAGATAGAAGTCACAAGGGATGCTAGCTGGGACAGGGAGCCCTTCCATTCCCATACTCCTTTCCATAGCTTTCTGCTTCTCCTCCTACTAAGCCCATCAATATTACATGGAGGGGCATCAGGGGGTGAATGCAGGCAGTTTTGGAACCTGAGCTTCCTCCTTGGGGCTGGTCATCCTGCCACACAATGAGATTTTTCTGCAGAAGACAGGACCTCTGGAAAGTTGCCTGGATGGATCCCTTTGCCGCAAGCTCAGCGCCCCTCCTCCCAGCGGCAGCTCACAGCGAGGAGATGTGAGGCTCCTTCGAACCCCCTTCTCAAACAGCAAGACAAGATGTGTGATGTGTGCTGGGCCTGGAGGCTCCTGTTCTCCATGGCTGTTCAAAATCCCACCCAGATGTACCTTAGCCAAGGAATGAGCCACGCCACCCCTGGGAGCTTGTCCTCCCCGGAGCCAAGAATGTACTGCAGGACCAGACAGGTTGAGCCTGTTGTTTTACCAGAAGGGTGTCTCTTCCTATCTTCTTTCCCCCCCCCACACACACACACACACAAACACACATACACTAGCAACTGAGAGGGAACCTGGAGGGAGGGAACACCTCTGCTCTGCTTACGCACTGGAGTCAGGGGAAATTGCGGTGTTCCCTTCCCCCAGGCCCAGCCCAGGCTCCACCTGCCTTTTTACCCTTAGAATCATAGAGTTGGAAGGGACCTCCTGGGTTTTCTAGTCCAACCCCCTGCACTATGCAGGACACCTGCAGGAATTTCCCAACCTGGAACTGGCAGCCCTGTCCTCCTGGGTGAGGATGGTGCATAGTTGTGCATAAGTGTTAGTATATGCAATATGTGTAGAGAGCACAATGGAACAGAATCTGAAGAATATCCTACAGGAAGCATCAGAAGAGACATGTAGCTAGCATATTTAGATCAGGAACTTCCTGTTGTTTTTTTCCTCCGAATTATCTCCTCCTGTGTCCCGACTGGGTCAGTTGGACACTTCTTGCTCCTTAACCGACAGAATGAGGACAACACGACCATTAGACTTTTAGGACTTCTCTTCCCTTGCAATGCTGTTCCTCTTCACGATAAAACTTAAACTCTGTCATCTCTAAGAACCTCAGAAGACCCAAGGGCCATCTGGTCCAGCATTCTGATCCCACAGTGGTCAACCAGCTACTTCTGGGCAGTCCACAAACATGAAGACAGCAACAAGACCGCATTATTATTTTATTTTTTGTATGCCACTGCTCTTCCAGTGGACAAGCTACTGTTAAACAGAAATAAGGAGAGCTGCTTTAGGCAGGGAGAAAACAGTCATCCAAGTCTGCAGGGCAGGCAAGCCAACTAAGGGTACCAGCCTCCAGGTGGAGCCTGGAGATCCCCTGTAATTATAGCCGGTCTCCAAACTGCAGAGCTCGGTCCCCCTGGAGAAAAGGGCCACTTTGGAGGATGGTATCCTACCCAGCTGAGGTCCCTCCCCTCCCTTCTACAAACCCTGCCCTCCCCAGGCTCCACCCTTCCTGGACTGGCAACTCTACCAGCCAAGTGCTGACTGTGTCTCCTCCCCTTTCTCAGTTGGAGGAAATGCAACTTGGTTCAGAATGTGAGCAGAGCAACCGTTGGAATCTTGGGGTGAGTGGTCCATCCTTAGCTCAAGGAAGAATGAGGGCAAATTCTCTTGCTCTTAAAGATGTCAGTTCCAGAGGGGTTTGTGGTATATTGGTACTTGAGGCCAACTTCCATAGGCTGTCGAGAGAGGAGATAGGTCATTACTAGAGGAGGTGTTGAGCCCTAGTTGTGGCCTGTTCAGTTCGTTGACTGTCACATTCCAATAAACATGGCTTTTGTGATCAGCGCTGATTCCTTCCCCATGTAAAGATAATACAGAACAGACACATTATTCTGCAAGACAGCTGTTGCTGCTGTTAGGATAAAATGAGATTGTACTTCTATTGTAATCCACCTTTGGGAGAAGACTAAAGAGAGCACATTCATCGCGGGCATGATGAAAAGTGAAAAGCAGAGTATGAAACCCAACTCTTCTTCTTTGTAACCAGTTACTAATTCATGAAAGGACGCATTGTTTTGTTTTTTGAAATATTTGCACACTGCCTTTCTTCTTGGCTTGAGGTGGCTTGCAAGCAGACATTAAAACATTATTGATTAAAACCAAATAGAAAACCAAGATATCTCTATCCCCACCCCCCACCCCAATGCAGGAGCTTTCAGCGTTCGACAAGGCCTGCAAAACGGAGCTCTTCCGCCAGGTCTACGGTTGATGCTGGGTGGCCAGGTAGATCGTGGCCCCTCCTATAGAAGCGACAGAGGCGAATTCCATCTGCACCCTCTTCCACCCTCCCCCTTTAAGATGATACTGGGGATATTGTTAGGGCTGGGGAGAGTTGCCACTGCGTCTTATGGGATTTTATGAATGTAATATTGTTTTATGTCTGTTTTTAAGTGGGTTTTTATTGGGGGTTTTATTCAGATGTTTGTAACCCGCCATGAACCTTCAGGGAGTGGCAAGCAAGAAATAAATTAAACAAACAAACAAACAAACAAACAAACAAATAAAAGCTGCCTGCAATTCATACTCTCATCAAAAGTCCTGGCAAACAGGCAAACCATGCAGTGCCTCTTAAAGTTTCCCAGTGAGGGGACTCCCCTCCCCTGCCTTTCCACAATGTGCCTTTCCGCCATGTTGGAAAAGGAGTGGGCTCTGGTTGATGCCAGGCAAGCCACCCTGAGTGAGGGAAACAACCAGATGGGACCAGACTGAAGACTGTCGTTGCAGGGGAAGAGGTGATTCTTCAGATATGTGGCTGTGAAGAGCTTTACAAGTCAGTCTGGTCACTCAGAAACAAAGCTGTTTAGAATGAGCAACCTAGTCCCAGACACGAAGGGGATGCCACAGTCCGGATCAGGTGTGGCACTGAGGTCACCTTCATTGGGTGGTGCATTACAGTCATCCAACTACAACTTTACAAGTCAACATGGCCAGCTAAAGAGAAGGCACTCTCGGTCACTGCGTCAGCTTGCTTTTCACCCACCAAGGCACCCCTAATATTGCCCCTTCTGGCTTCCACGACTCAACTCATTAACCACAGTGTCTTCAGGGGTAGTCAAACTGCAGCCCTCCAGATGTCCATTGACTACAATTTCCATGAGCCCCTGCCAGCATGGACATCTGGAGGGCCGCAATTTGTCTACCCCTAGCCGAGGGTGGGCCATGGCTTTGTATCTTTTCTGTGTATCTGAATAAACTTACCAACTTAGTCAGATCAATGTTTCTTTTAAATATATATATTATTTCTGGATTACAGCTGGCCGAGTGTTGAAAATTTTTATCTTTTTCGGGTTTTTTGTTTTTTGGCAAGTTCTCTGACATGCAATTTCCAGGCTATCATAGACTCTAGCAGTCCGTTTATTTTAGTGTGGGTTTTTCCACTTTTAATATAATACATCTTGCGTGATTTTAACCATCGTTGTAGTCCCCGACTAATTGCCTTTTGAGGGGCAAAACACATTGGGGAATTTGGGGGTAGTTTTTTAAAAAAACTGAATTATAAAATAAGGTCACCTCTTTTGCACCAGCAGCCTTCACCTTGTTTTTCCATACAGGTGCAGCTCTTTATTTTCTTTCCCCATTATCACATGTCCTTCTGTAGCCTCTCTGATATCTTCTCTCACCTTTAGAATACTTGCAGAGTCAGTGGCATATCTACCCTATTTGGGGCCAAGGGCAGGTGGGTGGGCATGGATTGGTGATGTGGCAGTCAGAGGCAGGGCCTCCACAGAGAAATGTCCACCCACAAACTGGGCCTGTCCTGGCATCTGATGTCCCACCACCCCCAACAAAGGCAGTGGTGGAGGGGCCAGTCACCTTGGTTTGCCCCCACCATCTGAAAAATGGGATAGGGGATTGGGGAGCATTGGGGCTGGCTCACACGAAGGCCAAGTGGTGTCCCATCAAGTATGGCATCCAGAGCATGTGTCCTGGCCGCCATACCCTATATATGCCATTGCACAGGGTGGAGGAGTTTGTTACAGCTACGCATTCTAATCCTTTTCCCTCAACCTTTTCTTTCATGCCCGGAACGGCCTTCCCCTTCCTTCCTGTAGAATATATATCCAGAGATGTCAGCACCCTACTGACTATCCCCATTCCACCTGGATCCAGATAAGACCACAACATATATACTCTCTTTTGGTACTAAGCATCAATATTGGTTCAGAAACTTCTCAGTGCGGACAGACCAACACCAATACCCTCATCCTCTTTCAAACAACCCAATTGTGTACGATACTTCCTTTGATTCTTTGTCTCCTCCTGATGGGGATCATCTGTCACTGAACACACATCCCCAATATCTATCCTGCTAAGATATTTCTGGGGGCAGTTATGTTGGTCTCTGACAGAATAGCTCAATACATATCCAGGAGCACCTTGGAATCTGACAGGAGTTTTGGACATAAGCTTTAGAGAGCTTTGAATGTTTCCACCGTCAACATTGGCCGATGACCCTGCCTTAGGTCAATTTAGGTCCTTTACAATGTTGATTAACTTTCAACACCTGTGGAACCAACTATGATTTTCCTGGCCTAGCTTGCCGTTTGATCGCCTTTTGAGAGCATTTGCCTATCTGTGGCTCAGTGGGAAGGGTAAGATTAGAAGAAGAGTTGGGTCTTATATGCCGCTTTTTCTCTACCCGAAGGAGTCTCAAAGCAGTTTACATTCTCCTTCCCATTTCTCTCCCCACAACAGACACCCTGTGAGGGAGGTGAGGCTGAGAGAGCCCTGATATTACTGCTCTGCTTTATCAGGGCTGCAGTGAGCCCAAAGTCACCCAGCTGGCAGCACATGGAAGGGGAGTGGGGAATCAAACTCGATTTGCCAGATTAGAAGTCTGCACTACCACTACGCCAAGCTTGCTCTCACACCAAGCTGGCTCTCTTTTTAAGCTATGTTGTTGTATTTAGTCCTTTGTAGTTCAAGATGATGGTGTAGTTCAAGATGATGGTATAGCTCCTTGTTTAGATTTTCTTTTCTCTCACATATTTTCTTTTATCTTACATATTTTTTTAAAAATAGTTCTCCAGACGAAGTTTGACTAAAGCAATATTTACTAGAAATTGTTTGAGAACTAAGTCATAAGGAGGACTCATTCCCTAGATCAGTCCCCAACCTTTTTATCACCGGGGACCGGTCAACGCTTGACAATTTTACTGAGGCCCAGGGAGGTAGTCTTTTGCCGAGGGACGTCGCCACCGCTGCCTGAGCCCCTGCTCCACTTGCTTCCCTGCCGGCGCCCCTGACTTCCCACCACCCACTGGGGGGTGCTGCCAGCAGCAGCTGCGCAGTGCCACACCGAGGGGGAGCCCCAGCCATGTCGGCCACTGGAAAGCACCAAATGTAAGCTGGCAGCAGAGTGGCCGGGCAGCCCCCGAGGCAGCAGCTGGGGAGGAGAACGAGGAGGAGCCATGGCCCAGTACCAACTGATCCACGGACCGGTACTGGTCCCCGACCCGGGGGTTGGGGACCGCTGCCCTAGATGACAAAATGTTTTGTTTGCATCAAAGCAGAAGCTGTTTGATTACATTAATGACATTTCTTGTTTACATTTTCTTTACCTTGTACAGACTCATCTTTTTTGCTTAACTTACCTACTGTGTGGCCACATTTTGGTCCTTAAAACAGATCTCCGAGCAACAGAGACCAGTTTACCTGAAGAAAATGGCCACTTTGGCAGGTGGACTCTCTGACGTTGTACCCCTTCTCCTGCCGAAATCCTGCCCTCTTCAGACTCCATCACAGAATCTCCAGGTATTTCTCACCCATTAAGCTGGCAACTCTACTCTTCCTGTACTCCCCCCTGCTGTTGCTTTATTGCCACTGGATCTCACGCTCTGTGATCTTTTCATTGGTAGGAACAAGCTGCCTGGCTGTTTCATTTCTCACCAAGCCAGTCTTGGCTTGTCCCAAAATGTCACCAACTTCCTAACAAACGAGCCCTTTCTCCTGACACCCCTTCTCATCTACATGTTGACACTCCTGAAGGCAGGCTGCTTATCTGGCCCTGCATGTGGAGCAGGAAAATTCTGAGAAACCTCCCCTGGAGGACTGGGATGTTCATCAAGCAGGTTAGCTTTAGCTTCCAGGACCTCTTGGCTACATTTCCCGACATAATTATTGCTAACATGCACCATGGCTGCTAGCTCCTCCCCCAAACTTCCTAACAACCTATCAATGGGCAACATGACATGTGTGATCCTTCACTCCATGCGAGCAAGTCACTGCAATCATCATAAACCCAACTCTCCATGCATCTCATTTTTAAATCATTCCCTAAGGCAGGGGTAGTCAACCTGTGGTCCTCCAGATGTTCATGGACTACAATTCCCATGAGCCCCTGCCAGAAAACACTGGCAGCGGCTCATGGGAATTGTAGTCCATGAACATCTGGAGGACCACAGGTTGACTACCCCTGCCCTAAGGGGCTCCTTGAGAGGGAAGGCACCACAGTATAGACCAGTCTCAGAAGTTAAGCAGGGTTGGAACTTGGTTGGGGAACCACCAGGAAGCCTTCTCAAAGGCAGACAATGGCAAACCACCTCTGCTTCTCACTTCCCTTGAAATCCCTTTGCTGTGGTTGCCATTAAGTCCTGGAAGTTGAGAGGACATAAGTATGTACATGCAAAGCTCCCCACTCCCCAGCGGCATATCCCCCGTGGGAGAGGACATTTGCTTCTGGTGTCTTCGGAGGGATCATCTCCAAGTCCCTCAGTATGATGCCCCCCTCCCAGCCTCTCCTTGCTTGCTTTCCCAGGTGACGGGAATGATGCAAGATTCAGTCTCTGGAACAGGTTTTCAGGCAGCCGGTGAGAGGAAACACACACATTTCTTGTGAGCTGTAACAAGAACAACCCAGCAACTCATCACCACGGGCGAGTCGGGGCAGGGAGAGGAGGCTGATCCTCCTCAGGGCCTCCTTGACGGCAGTAGGAGTGTGTTGGCGAAACACAATATGAGAAAGATGAGTCGCAGAGCAGATTGCGGCTCCGGGGAGATGAGTTGGAGAAGGGCTGGGGCTCTGCCAATAAGTGGCTTGCAACAGGAGGCAAGGGGAAGCCAAGGGAAGTGGCCGGAATCCAGGCATGGAAAGGCCTGTGAAAGGCCCACCAACACATGCTTCAGATGATACCCCCCCCTTCTGTCCCTGTGGAGGGGTGTGGGGGATATGTGACCATGAGAGAATCATCTGGCTCCATGTGCACAAGACGTAAACAGCCACTATCTGCAGGGCCCTGGTGGAAACTCTTCCAGAGTACAAATGAAACCACATCCATCTCTTACTTTTCTGCTCTTCCTTTAAGGAGGTCAAGAGGAGAGGAGTTAGTTTTTATACCCAGCTTTTCACTACCCAAAGGGGTCTCAGAGTGGCTTCTAATCACCTTCCCATCTCGACAACAGAGACCCGGTCAGTAGGTGGGCCTGAGTGAGAACTGGGCCTAGACAAATGTAGAGTCTCTTTTTGAGACTGGAAACCATTGGAGTTCTAAGGATGGTAAGGGAATGTCTGGGAACTTCCACTCCAAACTTGAGAAGGTATTCCTGGGGGCGAATCTCATTGATGGATGAGCAGGATTCTGTGGACATCTGCCTCGGCATGCGCTGCTGGCCATGGAAGGCTCTCTGGCCATGACCCTAAGCAGGTGGCTGTGTGCTCCCTACAAGCTTCTAGCAATGGAGAGATGTCCCCACCCCCAAGGGAAGCAGTAAGAGCCAGCCTCGTGCAGTGGTTAGGAGCGTGGACTTCTAATCTGGCAAGCTGAATTTGATTCTTCACTCCTCCACATGCAATCAGCTAGGTGATATTCGGCTCACCACAGCACTGATAGAGCAGTTCTGACCAAGCAGTCACATCGGGGCTCTCTCAGCCTCACCTCCCTCACAGGGTGTCTGTTGTGGGGAGACGAAAGAGAAGGTGAATGTAAGCCGCTTTGAGACTCCTTCGGGTAGAGGAAAGTGGCATATAAGAACCAACTCTTCTTCTTCAGTAATAGCAGGGCTCTCTTGGCTTCACAAAATTAGCAGCAGCAGCATAGAGATAGCAGCCACTCCTGCAGCAATTCCACTTCACAGCATCGCTTCCTGCCAAGCCATGCCTGATAACCAGGTTTTGCCAGTCCTCTGTCGAACTCTCAATAAGCAGACTCGCTGTTAAAGAAAATCTCTTTATTAAAGAAAGCAGCAAACAGAGCGTGAGGTGCTTCCCCCCAAATCTGGAACCAGCCTGTATGGGACTCAAAGGCTTCTTAGAGAAGGGGAAGTGGCATAGGCAAGGCATTGCCAGTAATCCAAGAGAAAACCAAGTGCAGAGTTATTCCAGTGCACAAAAACAATCACGCAGGATGCTCCTGTGTTTGTTAATGCCATGCTGTGAGGTCTTGTGTATGCCAATTCCTTCTAAAGGACTCACAACAGCCAGTGCTTGGTCTGGGGAAAGATGATGGATTCTTCATCCCCATATCAATTATCAGCAGTGCTATATTCTTTTCGTCATGCTTATATGCCTTTCTAGTCCGGCTGGCAGTTGCTTTTTTGCTCTGAATTTTCCCAGACAAAACGGGCCATTTCCACCGCTTCTCTGTTTCTCCCTGCAAACTCCCATGTCTCCCTAGAAGCAACGTGTTGTGGAGATTGGAAGGGGATGCAGTGGGAGGGGAGCAGCAGGAAACTCCCACCCCACTGATGGTCCCCACCCCACCCTTAGGCCACCCTCCCTGGAATGCCACAGGTTGTGAGCTTGCCTTATACCATCGGTCCATCAAGGGATTGTCTTCTCAAACTGGGACCATTTCCGCACTTGGAACTTTGTTGCCCCAGCTATCCAAGGCAAATGCTGGCAGGGGCTCATGGTCCATGGACATCTGGAGGACCACAGGTTGACTACCCTTGCTCCAAGGACTCAGAAAGAGATCTTTGTCACCACCTATGGCCCCGTCTCCTTAACCAGAGAGATCCTGCAAGGGCTCCTCGACCACTGAGCCATTAAGGTGCCAGATTAGCATCTGAGTCACCCACATTTAAGCCTAGAAAGCATCAGGCAGCCCATAATATCATTCCTCTCTACACACCAGGTGGAGGTCTGTGGCAGAGAAAGGACAGCCTGTCGCCAAAGAGACTGAAAAGAACATGGAGGGCCTCCCCCATTCTCTGCTTCTGTTTGTAGATGTCATGGGAGGGCAGGCTCGACAGGGGCGGTCTATCAATGCAAATAATGAATAAACAAGATGACTTTTAGGCCGCACTGAAAGGTCCAGAGATCTGAAAACCTGCAGGGCTCTTTATTTTCCCTTGCATGTTGTGCGCTAAACGTCAGCTAATTATGTCTCTCTGTGTGTGGTTTGCACTACCGGCCCTCACTCCCTGTCTCTAGGACCGTTCTCGGAAGTAACTAGTGCTAGAATCGGCAAGACCTCCAGTGGGCCTGATTTAAGGGCATGGCTGAAGATTGTGCCATTGGAGAGGCTCTCCTCCTGTGTCCTCATTGGCTCAGCTGGAGATTTCCTGCACCTTTGAACAGACTTCCCCTGAGTACAGCAAGGGAAGGGCAAACCATGAAACCCTTTCGTGAGTGCCCTGGCCAGAAGAAGGTTGTAGTCGTCAGAAGGGCAAGTCAATGCTCCCTCCTTTGTCTCCTCTGGGTCCGGAGTGTCAGGCCCCTGCCTCGGAAGCTTCTGCCCCAGACAGTTTCTCCCTTTTCCAGCAATCACAGAAAAAGAGTGTGTCTGAGCATGAGCAGAGCGTCTCGTTCAGCATCACCGCTGAACCTGGAAAAGCTGGTCCAGGGCCCTGACCGCTAGTTTAAACCAGGGCCAGTTTTGGGATGCGTGATCGGGAGGTCCCGCCAGGCAGACCGAGCGTCCCTTCAGCGCCCCCCGCCCCCTCAGAAGCTCCAAGACAAGATCCCCGGGCGGAAAGAGTTGCTTCACACACACCCGCCCCCTCGAAGGCGGCCAGCCTGCCGACCCTTCTCTGGGGTCACTCCGGCCGTCGAGGCCCGACCTCCTCAGGGCGATCCGAGGTGTCTGCTCCCGGCAGGGCTGCCGCTCCCTCCCGGCTGCTGCATAGTCCAGCGTCCGCGCCTGCCAAGCGACGGATCCGCCGGCAAGCGAATGGGAGAGGGGCGCAGCCCCCCCCCCTTCGAAAAAGAGACGGGGCCTCCTCCCGATGTCTCCCCCACCCTCCGTTAGCGTTCTGGGCTGGCAAGGCACGGCTCCCGCTTTTGCCCCACACTTCTGAGCGTCTGCAGAGCGCGGGTCGCGCCACGGCCAGATCCTCCCTGAAATCCAGGCGCCGATTGGCAGGGCAGGGAGCGCCCCGCAGGTTTGGACGCCGCAGACGGAATTTGGCCTCGACGCCGGCGCCCTCCGTCGAGCTCTGCGCCGGGTTTTCCGAGCGTCGCGCTTCCTCCTCCGGGGGAGGGGCAATGGGGTGGGCGGAGGAGCGACCAGGGGTCGGAAACAGAAGGGGCGCGCAGACCGCGTAGGTCGCCATCTCCAGCTGTGAGGGGGGGGGGGGGTGCTACGGCGCTCGACGTGGAGCGGCCTGGGACAAAACTCTGGTTAGGGAAGACCCTCCCTCCCCCGGAGGGGGAGTCACGCTGCCCGCGAAGAAGGCCTGGGGGTCCTCCAGGTCAAATGGACAGGGGTGGGGCTCGCTGCTTCCTCGACGGTACCACCAGGCCAGGTGAGAGCTAGGGATGAAAGGCCCACAGAGGAAAAGGAGACAGGAAGGCTTCAGCGCTCCTGGCTTTCCATGCGGGATGCTGACCATTCTGCCCACCTTAGATCATGCCCTTTCCATGCATTTCAGGAGGAGATTTTCCTGTTTGGCCCAAGGAAATCCAGCTGCAAAAGCACCCTGAAAGTGCTTCTCCAGGGTGTCCAGAAGGTGCCCAGAGCCTTCAAGAGGGCTTCTCTGTGTGGCAGCAGCCTACAAACAGTTTCACACCTGCCTACGTTGCACAAGGCACTTTCAAGGTGCTTTGGCAGCTGGATTTTCCCCCAGGCCAAACAGGAAAATCTGCTTCTGAAGTGCACGGAAAGGGCATGATGGGCGGTGGGCCAAAGGGGGGAGAGTTAGGCGGGGCGTGATAAGCTGGAGCCCACACTGTGGCTTTGTGTTGTTCAGTGGCTCATGTCAACCCCAATGCAGGTGAGCACCTCAGTTCTGGGATTTCACGCTTCCGGTTGGTCCTACAACCCCGTTTGTTGAACGTCCCAGAAAGGAGGTCCTGTAGCTACGCCAGCCCTGGACCACTTAGGACAGCCTGTCTCAACTTTTTTACTGTTGAGAAACCCCTGAAACATTATTCAGATTTTGAGAGCCCCCTCCAGATGTGGCATGATTGTGCAGAATATGGTTGGGAAGCAGAGTTGTGTACACGCCCACGTTTAATTAGTTTAATTAACTCCCACCCATTTGGGAAACCCCTCCAGGGCCCTCAAGAGAACTCAGGGTTTCACGAAACCCCGGCTGAGAAAGCCTGGCTTAGGACTACAG
Organism: Paroedura picta; assembly: GCF_049243985.1. Classification (NCBI taxonomy): domain Eukaryota; kingdom Metazoa; phylum Chordata; class Lepidosauria; order Squamata; family Gekkonidae; genus Paroedura; species Paroedura picta. The sequence continues at coordinate 36,500,609 of NC_135373.1, forward strand.
AGAAACAGTTTAAATAAAGAGAGAAGAAACAACCACAAATACCCCCAAAGGGGCTGCAGCCCTTCTGCCTTCTCCCTGCAGGACGAGCCACCAAAGACCGCTGGGAGAGACTTCCCTGTCAAGAACCCGGAATGGTTCTCACATTAGTGAGAAAGAGAAAAAGAAAGGAAGGGAGGAAGGAAGGAAGGTTACAGCCTTTTGGATAATAAGTCCAGTAGCACCTTTAAGACCAACAAAGATTTATTCAAGGCGTGAGCTTTCGAGTGCTTGCAGTCAAAAGCCCACACCTTGAATAAATCTTCTTAAAGGTACTACTGGACTCTGATTTTATTGTGCTACTTCAGACCAACATGGCTACTCATTTGAATCTAGCCTTTTGGATAGCGATAGACTAACTCAGGGGTAGTCACACTGCGGCCCTCCAGATGTCCATGGACTACAATTCCCACGAGCCCCTGCCAGCATTCGCTGGCAGGGGTTTGTGGGAATTGCAGTCCATAGACATCTGGAGGGCCGCAGTTTGACTACCCCTGGACTAACTCTACAGAAAAAACTCCACTGCAAGTTGAAATAATTTACCCACCAACTCTCTTTTTCAAGACCGTTTATGCACTGGGAATTTCACTGCCCCAGTTCTCATCCAGGAGCACAAATCGGGGACAGATGAGATGCACCAGACCAAATTCTTCCCCATGTGAGTGCAGGAAGAGGTGGGACAATCTGCCATGAATAAAACTCCAGCCTGCAGCTCAGCATGAAACCTCCAGTGCATAAATGGTCCAAGTGACGCCCCCGCCCTGTACACCGCCATGGCTCAGATATTGGAAAGGAACCAGGCAGCATGTTTTGCCTGTGGCTTGACTAAGTGCATGGGCTGCCTCAAGTGGCGGCAGATCCCAGGTGCCACGGAAGAGCAATCGGTGGACAGCGACAGGCTTCATTGTGATCTTTGACCTTCTGGCTCAGGCTTCCCAAGGTCTCCATCTGCCATAATAGCCTACACTTTGGGCTCAGGTGTTCTTTCCTGGGAAACTCCTTCCAGCAGGGAAGCGATTCAGCCCTTCCTTCCTATTCAGAAGCCAATCCTCGGGCAAAAGTGCAGCTCTCGAAAAAGCTGGTGCCACTGGAGAGCCTAGCAGCGCATGGATAAGATAGGGAGGGGCTGTGACTCGGTGCACGTAGAAGGTCCCCTATCCAACTGCTGGCATCTCCATGAAAAGGACCAGGTAGGTAGTGACGTGAAAGGCTCTGGAGAGCTGCTGCCTGCCTGAGTAGGCAATACCGGCCTTGGTAGACCAGGGGTCTGATTCAGTAGAAGGCAGTGTCATGGGTCCCACCACTGTCCATTTGAAAATCCTCCAGCATTTACAGTCAGGGATGCTTGGCGAAAACTGGGGCTGGAGCCCTGACCCAGCAGCCACATCAAGAACCACTGAAGAACTCCAAAGCCAGCCTTTGGAGGAAGATAGGACAAGTGCCGAGGGGCTCTGTGGCTCAGTGACAGAGTGTTTGCTTGGCACACAGAAGGTCCCAGGTTCAATCCCCAGTCTCTCCAGGGGAAGGTGGCATGAAAGGCCGCTCCATGAAACCCTGGAGAGCAGCAACCAGTCCAAGCAGACAATACTGACCTCCACAGTCCAAGGGTGAGATTCAATATGTTATTTCCTTTGGGCCAGGGATCCGGAAGAGGTTCCTGACAGTCAGAGCGGTTTCTCAGTGGAACAGGCTTCCTCGGGAGGTGGTGGATTCTCCATCTTTGGAGATTTTTAAACAGAGGCTGGATCGCCATCTGACGGAGAGGCTGATTCTGTGACGACAAAGCGGTGGCAGGTTACAGTGGATGAGCGATAGGGTTGTGAGTGTCCTGCATAGTGCAGGGGGTTGGACTAGATGACCCATGAGGTCCCTTCCAACTCTATTATTCTATGAATATAGGGCTGCAGCTTCTCGTGTTTCTGGGTGTTCGAAGCAGAACCAGCCCAGTCCTGAGTCGCAGGTGCTCCAGGCGTCACCTTGGCTGAAGTCAAAGGCGTGGGTCATCCCTGAACCAAGTCAGATCTGGTCAGCCTCTTCACATGCTGTTGGGTCTGGAGGGGAGAAGGAGGTGGAAGAACAGTCCAGTCTTTTCCTGAGCCCCCCAACCCAGCAGCACCTGAAGGGAGCCTAAACAGACAGGAGAGATGGTGCAGTACAGTGGTTGAGCCAGGATCCGGGAGAGCCGGCTTCCAGTTGCTGCTCAGCCGTGGAAGCTCACTGGGCTACCTCAGGCCAGCTTGGTGTGGTGGCATCTTCATGGTATGGTGCAGTACAGTGATCCAACTACAAGGGTACAAATCAACATGGCCAGACAGGCTCAGCCTAAGAGGGGAGAGAGCTGGTGCACCAGATGCAGCTAAAGAGAAGGCCCTCTTGGTCGCTGCAGCAGTTTGCTTTTCACACAGCAAGGCACCCCTCTACATCCAGAATAAGTAGGCCCAAACCCTCACAAACACCCATTCTGCTTCTGGTGAGGCATTTTCAAGGAATTCTGGGAGGTTGGTGAGACAGGACTTCCCGGTGTCATGGTTAAGAGCGGCAGCCTCTAGAGCAGGGGTAGTCAAACTTCGGCCCTCCAGATGTCCATGGACTACAATTCCCATGAGCCCCTGTCAGCGAATGCTGGCAGGGGCTCATGGGAATTGTAGTCCATGGACATCTGGAGGGCCGCAGTTTGACTACTCCTGCTCTAGAGAGACTGGTTTGATTCCTCGCTCCTCCACATGAAACCAGCTAGCTAGGTGACCTTGGGCTAGTCACAGTCCTGACAAGAGCTGTTCTCACAAAGCAGTTTTTCTCAGAGTTCTCTCGGCCTCACCTCCTTCACAAGGTGTCTGTTGTGAGGAGAGGGAGGGAAGGGGATTGTAAGGCACTCTGAGACTCCTTTGGGTGGTGAAAAGCAGGGTACAAAACCCAGCCTCCTTCATCATCAATCACCCCCCCCCATCCCCAGTTTCACAGGATTTGCCATGAGGCTAAAAATGAAGAGAGAGCAGCATAAGCACTCGATTCAGTTAACTGCTGGGATGTATTTTTACCCTGCCTTTCTCAACGATAAGCAGCTTGTCTCTTCTTCCTCCTCCTCCTCCTCTCCTGCATTTTACCCTCCGAATGACCCTGTAAGATAGGCTAGGCTGGGAGCCCAACCTTCCAAGGTAGAAACCTGGGTCTTCCAGATATTCATCCAACTGGCTCCACCACACTGGCTCTGAGCCCCATTGGGGAGGAGCTCAGTGTATACCTGAAGTCAACAAGAATCACCACCACAACAGAGACTTGCAGCACTGTAAGGTGAACACATTAGGATGCAAGCCTGAGGACAGCCTAGCCGTCACCCTCTAAAGAACTCAAAGAGCCACCGGATAGCAGAGGAGGGAAAGCTCCTAGTCTTAAGGGTGTCAGCTTTGCAAAGGTGGGAAAGGAGGCTTTGAGTTGGCAGCTAGGCAGAACGATTGACAAGCGAGGATAAAAACCTGTATTCTTACCCATCACCACTACCCTCCTTCCCATCTTTTTAAACCATCCAAGCCACAGTCGGGGAAGATTCGGCTTCCAGATTACACTCCGGAAGGCAGCACGGAGCAGCAAGCCTGCTCGAGAGAACCACGGGGAACCGCTGGTGTCGTGGCCACCAGACGCAAAAGCTGGGCATCCGACCAAGGAAAGCGGGCCAAGGTCGCCCGCTGAATCGCTGCCCCCTCCCTGCACCCCCGCGACCCCGTCGGGCTTCTCAGGTCAGCCCAGGGGCTCTCACCTGGGTCTTGAGCCCCCTTCGCCCCGTCGGGGCCACGCCACGCCTCTCCGCCCCTGGACAGCAGCCAAGACGGCGACGCGGCCGGCTCCGCTTCACCTTCTCTTCCGAAGCCTCCCCGGGACGGCCGCGGGGCAGCCAAGGAAGACGGACCCGCCTCGGCCTCCCGCCCGCCCGCCTCTAGTCCCGTCCCGTCCAGCCGGGCAGGCGACTCGAGCGCTTTCCCCCCCCACGTGGCGCCGTGCGGCTCGGCATGAATGAAGCGCCTCGGCGGCCAATCAGGGCCTCCCGGGCCGTCCCTCGCGCCAATCCCCGGGCCGGCGCCTCCAGACGGGGCGGGGGCGGGCCCCTTGGCCGGGGGCGCCCTATGGAGGCGCGGCGCCGGCTGCCAGTCGCGGGCGGCGGAGCCAATGGGGCGCGCCGAGGGGGGCGTGGCCGCGCGCGGGCCCGAGCGGGGACTCTAAAGCGCGCCGGGCCGCCGAGGGGGCCCCAGTGAGAGGCGCGGAGCGGAGGCGAGCCGCCCAGGCCATGGCCATGGCCACCACGGCGCAGTACCTGCCGCGCGGCAGCCCGCTCCTGGCCGTGCCCACGCCGGACGCCGCCGAGCGCCTGCACCCGGGCGCCGCGTACCGCGAAGTGCAGAAGATGATGCACCACGAGTACCTGCAGGGGCTGGCCGCCACTCCGGGACACCCCCTGGGCAGCCTGCCGCACCACCAGTGGCTGCCCGGCGGCGCGACGGGCGACTGGGGAGGCGGCGGCGGCGGCGGGGGCTCGCACCTCGAGCATGCCAAAGGCGGCGGCGGCGGCCCGCGAGGGGACCTCGACGGCGGCTTCCATTCCCGCTCGCACTTGGTGCACCAGCAGACGGCAGGCGGCGGCGGCGGCCACTGGGCGCAAGGCGGGCAAGCGCACCACCTCGGCGGTTGCCCCTCGGCCATGTCCCCGACGGCCGGCGGCCACCAGTCGCTCCTCTACTCGCAAGCCGCCTACCCGTCGCTCAACGGCATGCTGGGCCCGCAGGCGCCGGGCCTGCACCTGTCCCACGGCCACGCGCCGCCGCACGGCCACGACGAGGCGGCCGAGGCGCACCTGGACGGCTCCCCGCCGCACCTGGGCCACCCGGGCCACGAGCCGCCGTCGGACGAGGACGCGCCCAGCTCGGACGACCTGGAGCAGTTCGCCAAGCAGTTCAAGCAGCGGCGCATCAAGCTGGGCTTCACGCAGGCCGACGTGGGCCTGGCGCTGGGCACCCTCTACGGCAATGTCTTCTCGCAGACGACCATCTGCCGCTTCGAGGCGCTGCAGCTGAGCTTCAAGAACATGTGCAAGCTCAAGCCCCTCCTCAACAAGTGGCTGGAGGAGACCGACTCGAGCACGGGCAGCCCGGCCAACCTGGACAAGATCGCCGCGCAGGGCCGCAAGCGCAAGAAGCGCACGTCCATCGAGGTGGGCGTCAAGGGCGCCCTGGAGAGCCACTTCCTCAAGTGCCCCAAGCCCTCGGCCCACGAGATCACCTCGCTGGCGGACACTCTGCAGCTGGAGAAGGAGGTGGTGCGCGTCTGGTTCTGCAACCGGCGGCAGAAGGAGAAGCGCATGACGCCCGCCGGCGGCCCCCACCCGCCGGCCATGGAGGACGTTTATTCACAGCCCGACGCCTCGCCGCAGCTCCACCACACGCTCCAGAGCCCCGTGCAATGACTGAGCCGCGGAGGGGGCGGCGGCGACGGCGGGGCCAGCCCCGGAGCACTGGACGGCTGGAGCGGCGTGGACTGGCTGCCGGACGCGCCGTCGGGGTGGTTCACTGCGGCCGACCCCCGGCACTAGGACGGCCGGACAGAGCGCCAGGGGCTGCGGGAGAGGCGCGTTAATTTATTCCTTCAGCCGGCAGGCCACTGACTCGCTTTCTAATTTAAATCTCTGTATTTATTTTGAACTTCCAAAAACAAAACAAAACAACAACAACAAAAGAAGCCAACCACCGACCCAAAACCACCCACCAAACTTGCTCCGCCTGAGCAAACAGCCGCCCGGCGGCGGGTGAGGAGAGCTATAGACCAAAGGTCCCCTCGCGTTGCTTTGGAGCGCACATCCCAGGACATGGAAGGGAGGAGAGGAAAGGTAGGGGGCGGGTGGGGGGGGGGCTGCTCACCCGGGGCTCCCGGCTGGGCGAAACTGGAGGGGCTGGTGGGGGGAGAGAGGGAGGATGGATGCCTCGCTTTCCCCAAGCTAACGGGCTGGCCGGGCGCCTTCTCATCGCCCGCGGCTGCCATTCGCAAGGAGCCGTCCAGGAACTACCGCTTAGGCGGGGGGGGGGTCTTCCAGGGTCCACGCACAACCAGCTGCCCCCCTCCCCGGGGAGTGCTTGGGAATCCGGCTCGCCCCTGCCTGTTTCTTGGCCCAGCGGGCGGTCCTCCCCGGGCCCCTCGATCGGGGCACGTCCTGCTCCTCCGCCTCCCCGCCTGTAAGCTCGCTCCGTTTTTATTTATGTTACAGCCAATATTTTATTACTCGCATAAAACATTTATCCAGGAAGGAACGCGCCTCCTGTCTTTTTTTAAAAAAACCCTTTCTCCTCCGCGTTTTCCCAGGAGGGGGTCAGAGGGAGGGGAGGAGAGAAGCCTTTGGGCCAGAGCGCCTAGCCCTCCCCGGGGACGCAGGGAAACCGTCCAGGGTACGGCGCCCATCCCCTTTCCCCTGCTGCTCTTCAGGCACGGATGCAGCTCGGGCACCTCGTCCTGCCAACTCCGGCTTAGGGAATTCCCGAGGGAAGGGGCGCAATCTCCGCGGAGGATGGAGCCCTGCAAAGCGGCCCTGTTCTCCAGGGGGTCTGGCGCCCGGCCAGAAGCCCCATCTGCAGGATGACCCCCCTGGCACGCCGCAGTCGAGCGAGAACAGGACTCCGGACGCGCGCTGGGGGGCCTCCCTTCGGCTGGGCCGGCCCGTCCCGTCGTTTCTTGGCGATTCTTTGGTCGCTCTATCCAACATTGGTGGGGAGGGTGCTCCGGGGACCCTTCCCTTTCCCCTCCGCCTCCCATTGCCAGACGCAGGAGTCCAGAGAGGAAAAGTTTCCAAACTTCTTGGCCTCCCTAAGAGGCTTTCGCGCGGGCCCCTAAGAGCAGCGTGCCCAGCTCATCCCCCGGCTCCTCCGCTCTCCAAAAGCCGCCTGTGCTTGTTCTTATAAGGCCGAGGCGCTTGGATCCTCCTCGCCCGAGCCAGTTATTTGGAGGGCAGGGGCATTCCCGGACATCTGGAGACCCCTTTGAGGGGGCTGTCAAAGGGAGGCGGGTTCGAGTTCTGGGGGTGAAACTAGAATCGGCAGCAGCTGGCAAGGCAGCGGGGAAGGACGGGGCGCGCTCGGCTGGGAGGCCTGGGGGGAGGGAATGGGGGGGGGAGTTCCTGCTGGTTTCCTTGGGGGGTGGAGGCGGGGGAATGTGGAAGGCTCCCGCAGGCTCGCCGTCCTCGGAAGGAAGCAGCCGGAGGGCAATTTCCGAATCCGAAGCGTGTCTGTCGATCTGGCGGAGCTGTGAAAGCAGCGTTTCGGGGGGGGAGACGAGAAACCCTCCCGGTGGACTCTGGGCACCCACCAGACCCGGGGGAGAGGGCGTCCGTCGGTGCTCTTGCCTCCGACCGCTCTTGGCACTCGTCTCCCGCACGGCCAGCCACCCCGAAGCGGCCTTTCTAGACAATAGAGACGGCTCGACAGTGAGCGTCTGGCTCTGGGTGGGAAGGGAGACGGGGCTGTTCATTCGCCTTCCCTTATCGCGCAGAGCAGCCGCGCCTTCGGGGCTTCTTGGGAGGGGGGGGGGGTCTCTGGCTGCCGAATTGGGCTTCCCTAGTGCTGGACGCAGGAGGGGTCGTTGCTGCTTTGTCGGAGGGGGGGGGGCTGGCTCTTAGCCACGCGCCGAAGGCTTCCCGCAGGCTCCCTCCTTCCGTCCCGTCGGCTGAGGCCGGAGGCCCCGGGTATAGCCTGGGGTGAGCTGACGTTCCTTCAGCTGCTTTGTTTCTTTCTTGCCCCGACGGTGGGAAAGATTGGTTCGGGGCTGACGGCAAACACTGCCAAAATCTGTCGGTCAGGGAGAGCCGCGGCCCGGGCCCTCTTGCCGAAAGATTCAGCTGGAGATCCTCCCCTCTTGGCCTGAGTTGGGACGGGCAGGACGGGCCCTGCCACCTCCCCCATGGTATCTCCTGTTCCAGGGAAGCCCGAGTGGGACCGACAGGGACAAAAGGACCGTGTCGAGGAAGATGTTGGGGTCTCTCTGAGAGGCTTGTGACTGAAGCTGCTGCGTACGCACCTTCGGGGCTTCTTCTCCGCCCGGCCGTCTCTCTGGAACTCGGCGCTGGGCCCGGACATTCAGGCCTGCGGCTGGCTCGAGTTCTTCTCTACTGTAGGGCTAGGCACCATGTCGCTGCCTCTTTTCTCCAAGGAGACCAGCCCGACAAAAGGCTCTCGGGAACACCTCCCCAACCCCCAATATCGAGCTATTGTTAAGGAGAGAAATGGGGGGGGGGACTGCATCCGTCTTGGCTGCCCTGTCGGGCAACTCTACCAACTTTCTACCAGATTCTCAACTCTAAAATGCCAGGCAGCTGTCTTCATCTCAGACATCGTGGCAGGAAGCGGTGGTGGGGGAGCGATCCCACAAAATCCCACCTCAGCTGCCTCAGAATATTGCAGCCGTGCACTACCAGTGTGCTGGCTGCCTGCTTCGGAAGGCAGATACAGGAATCCCCATTTGCCGGGCCTTCCAGCCTCAACATTTCAGGCACCTCCCTCTTTCCCACAGCTTTTTGCTACAGGTGGGTGCCATCCAGACACCCTGTCTCCCCTCCTGCCCTTTGATCCTAGAGGCTACTGACCAGTTGCTGGGCTTTGGTGGCCCGTTCTTTGAGAGGAAGGGCTAGAGGCGGTGGGTTTGGGCGTAGACAGAGCGCTCTCTGCTGTCGTGCCAAAGAAATGTGTTAGGATGGTCTGGTATACTGACACATCGATGTCTTGTGGGATGGGGGGGAAGGGGTTTCAAGCGTTGTGTCTGGCTGTGTTTTGTCATGGGTGGTGTGGTGTCACAGTCTCTGTCAGCAGGAAGATGAATTCTTCAATTAACCTTTGTTGGGGAACTCAAGGTAAAAGGCCCGAGGTCCACCTATGGGACAAGCGGCACTGATTTGGCGCTCGGAGACAGTAACAGAGGCTTCCCTGCCCGGAGGGCTCCATTTGGGACAGTGTGTCTGATACTCTGCTCCAGCAAGGCTGTCTTTTGAGATGGGGCCCCAAGACTGTGTTTGGCCAAGGAGAAAAGGCACATTGGCTCAGCAGGTTGAAATCCAGCCTCGGATGTTGGATGCCGGGAGACAGAAACAAACAAAACAAAAAAACCCTGTCCCGTTCTCCCCACCAAATTGTGACATGCTCAGACAGTGGAAAGGCAAGTGTCGGGAAACTGCCATGAGCCCAGCGACGCCAACGGGGCTGGGAACCCCGAGAACACGTGACCGATGATTTCTTCCCTCTCCAAGAATAATTCCAGATGTCAGTGAAGGAGCCTTTGGTCATGCTGTGGGTAAGGGAGCATCAGGAAGCGGCATAGTCTGGGCGCATGTTTGCTTACGCACGTGCGCACGCACGCACACGCACACTCTGCTGCCAGATGGGTCTGGCTCACAGCCAAAGGACTGGCATTTACACTGCAGGATTGGCAGGCCGTACAGACGGGTGATTTGGGTACTTCCAGGCACCAGTGCACAAACACAGCCCTCTGCAGAAGGCATGCTACTCAGGATCAAGTCCTTTGGGGGGGGGAAGGGTCATTGGTCTAAATCACTGTGGCTCCCTGTAAAGTCCCAGATAAATTGGATGTTATTGCAGGATTTGCCAACGCCAGGCTTGTAGCTTTTGTGTTGTCTTTCTGAGCTCAGTAAATCAACTAGATATTCCCAGGGCCGTGTTTTCCGTGTTCGAAGCTCTGGAGGCCCAGAGGCAAAAATCCAACACCTAGCTTGCTTCACACTCCTTGGTGTGGTCTCTTAATTTTCTCGGGTGTTGTTTGGTCCCTGATATTTTAATATGTATTTCCTACATTACAAACATTTATATTAGCTGACCTGGTACTTCTCTGCCATTAAGGGGTTTCTTTTTGGTGCATGTGGTGGGGGGAGGGGTGTTAAGTCCGGTGCTTTATAAAAACTTTACTAAAGGAAACCTAATTTTACATTTCCATAACTCTTCCAATATTTCAGTTTGATTTCTCTCCATTTCCTTGAGGGAAATACTTCCTTTTTCATTCCTTCGCTGAAACAATTCCATTATTTTAATCATTAAAAATTTATTGAAGTTTAGCATTTCATGTTTTCGTGGCAGTCGAAACTGTGAGTTTTATTTACTCATTAGGAAGGATGATACCGAAACTAGGAAACCCAGATTCAATTAAAATACCAAAGAGGCATTAATTTTATAATAATTTAACGGAGTGAATCACAACAATGGTGCCAACCTGGGAGGCTATATAAAATTAGAATAAACCAGGAGAACATTTTTTGCGATACTAAAACTGTTAGCAATTGGGTACAAAAATTGCGTCTTTCCTATGTGAACGAATGGCAAAGCGAACTGCCACTTAAGACATACAAATCCACACAATTATGCCACTTTAATATAGCTGTACATAAAATGCGGTGCTTTGATTCTCCACAAATGTTGTTATAGAAGTCGTGTTCATTAGCAAAGAGAAGTGTTTTTGTGGGATTCTTTTGTGCCAACCCCCTCCCCAAAGCCTTAACACAATCAACCCATTCTTTTAAAGCTTTGTAAAAAAAATAATAATAAAGCTTTAGGTTTTTAATTTGAAAATGCCATTTAGAGTGCAACTCTTCTATGGATATAAACAAATCAGCAACACATAGCTGCCTAGCGACCTTACATTTCATTTGTAATTTCTAACTTTATCTTAACCAGGGCATTTTTGTTTTTAAAATCGACAGATTATTCTTTCAATTTCAGTAGATGTGTTTATCTGCATGCTTTGCTTTGCTTTATTATTTTTTAAAAAGAAAACACAGACTAAACCATCTTTTCTGGCTTGGGTCTAGATGCTTTTCCATATGGTTTTTCGTAGTCCTTGTGATTTCCGTCTGCCAGAAGGCAGTTGAGAAAAGGACTGTCTTTCTCTTCCAGCAAGTTTATAAGAGGCTTGTTGTGTTCAGGCGAAAAGGAAGATGGGACTCTGAATTCAAAGAGTCTGGATTAAGCAGTAAACTCTCCAGCACTATTTCCTGTAATAATTTTTTCCCCAAACTGCACCAGGGCATTTTTTGTGACGGGATTCACCACGACCAAGTGCTGGCTCCGTTTGGGGGCTCTCCCAAGCCTCGACTGGGAACTAGTCAAAATTGGCACAACCTTCAATATGAGTTGTAGCACCTTTTTAAAAACAAAAACAAAAAGCACACCGATTTGCATGCTCCTTGAAGGGCTACAGAAGTATGTAATCCAAAGCCTACAGAAGCAATGGTGGGGAAGGAGACTGATTTCTCATTGTATGTATTCCCTGCATGAACATGGTCACGAAAGAAGCAAAAGGCAATTTTTCTTGGCAGAAGCTGATCACACAAGAAGGGCGTCAGGTAACGGATTGATATGGGCTGGTATGGGAAAGGACAACAACAGTTGTGCAAAAATAAGGATACTTATGCATATTCTGCTTCGTCTGTACTTAGCATCCCTGAATTGCTCTGGTCTGTAGAAAGGCAGGTGCCAATTCCTAGTTTTCTGAGACCCTTTGCTTGCTTCCCTCGAAAGACACGTTTGATGTGTTGCAGCTGTAGGAGGGGGAAATAAAATTACCTAGGCTAGCAGGGGAAGGAAAATGAAAAATAGCACCCTGCCTCCCCCACCCTCTCTTTCATTAAGACCAACCACAATCATAGAGAACAATGTGGAAGCTTTTGAATTCTTCAGAACTCTTTTTATCAGGACGGATTTCTTGTTAAGAAACCCACTGTTTGGCATTATTTTGTTCTGTCCCAATCCAAGGTATGACATGGCATTTCTGCCTTGCTTGACTCACAGCCAATTTTGGAAGTTGTCACAAAAAATGCCCTCTGGATGCAGCATGCCGCATCTTCTCACAGTCAGTCCCAGGAGTGGGGATGCATGCACGCTCCCCCAAAGGTGCTGGAATCTTGCCAAGATTGAGAGAGGCTCATGTTCCAGGGCTCATTTGTCGTGCTGAAAACCCAAATGAGCAAAATGGCTGGGAAAGGGATGGAGCACCAAACAGACCAGCGAGAAAGATGGGAACTGTTCAGTCAGTTCACAGAGATGATGTGGCTGTACATAGAATCAGACCCTTGGTCCATCCAAGTCCATGTTGTCTAGCTGGCGGTGGTTGTCCAAGGTCTCAGACAGAGGTCTTTCCCATCAGGTTTCATCTGATTTTTTTTACTGGGGATGCTGGGGGTTGAACCTGGGACCTTCTGCATGCCAGGCAGATGCTCCCCCACTGAGCCACAGCCCCTCCCAAACACCATCCTTCAGTAAAATTGGGCATGTGCTTGTTTGACTTTTGCTTGGGGGAAGACAGGCCGATATAGACGTTGATATCAAGGTGCAATATCAATATAACGATGGGTGTTGTCGGAATCAAGAGGGAGTTCATATAGTCTGTAGTTTCCAGTGGGGCCTTTGCAGTGAGGTTCACCTCACATTCTGCAACCCCCCCTCCCCCGGCTCATCTTTGAATGTTTCTCAGTGGTAGGCCTGGAATTGGAGGGAGCCAACCTCCAGGTGGAGCCTAGAAGTCTTCCCAGAATCGCTCTCCAGATGACAGAGGTCAGTCACAGAATCATAGAATCATAGAGTTGGAAGGGGCCAGACAGGCCATCTAGTCCAACCCCCTGCTCAACACAGGATCAGCCCAAACTGTCTCCCACTGGAGAAAAAAATCCCTTTGAAGGATGGAGCGTATGGCATTCCCAGGCTCCACACCCCCCCCCCCAGATCTCCAGGAATTTCCCAGCCTGGAGCTGGCAACCCTACCTGGAACTGAAGTAGAGCTATGGCCGTATCTTTCATTACTCTTCCTGGAGGCAACGAGGGAGGGAGGCTAGAAAGAAATGGCAAAGGATGATCGATTGGGCATAAAATCCACCTTTATTGACCACCTTTCACCTCTGCTCACAGCAGTGATGGAGCTCCCAGTTTGGTGTCCTCGGGCACTAGGCAAATCCATCACACAAAGCCACATAAATCACCCAGGGTCAAACCGCCGTGCGACTCAGCTTACCCCGGAATTTCTGGTATCTCGCCAAAGGCAGGGGTTCTCCAGGGAGGTCCCCATAGGACTTTGGAGGCCTGAGGCCTTTGTCTGGGACTGAGGCTCACAATGGTTTGGTTGCCTTGTATACACTGAGTGGCAGAGTCAAAATTCTTGGGATGTGGGTTAGAAAGCGCAACCCAGATCCATATAAAAATTCCTTAAAGGTAAAGGTATCCCCTGTGCAAGCACCAGGTCATGTCTGACCCTTGGGGTGACGCCCTCTAGCGTTTTCATGGCAGACTCAATACGGGGTGGTTTGCCAGTGCCTTCCCCAGTCATTACCATTTACCCCCCAGCTAGGTGGGTACTCATTTTACCGACCTCGGAAGGATGGAAGGCTGAGTCAACCTTGAGCCGGCTTCTGGGATCGAACTCCCAACCTCATGGACAGAGCTTTCAGACAGCATGTTGCTGCCTTACCACCCTGCACCGCAAGAGGCTCTATAAAAATTCCTTACGCTGGGCCAAAATACACATGACATGGGTCAGCTCTCAGTCACATGTTCATGTGGGGACCAAAACCTCCCCATTCCTTTGTGTGGCTCCAGATGCTGCGAGAGGAAAGGAAGGGACATCGGCCTTCCCGCCTGCACCATTTTTGCCAGCAGAATCAGCTTCAGAAGAGGGGGTCAGTTCACTTCTTCCTCAAGCTGCCTGCGCCCATGTCAACATGCGACTGTTGGTTTGGGCACCCATGACCCAACTTGTATCACGCATAATGTTGCTAGCCTTGAGTGTTTAGGAAGGGTGGGTTATCAAAATGAAGATTTATTTATTAGGTTTAGAAAGCTGTTTCCCAAAGACCACTGCCTTTCGAAGAGCACAGCCACAGTCATCAGAGGAGCAGGCGAGACTGAGATTCCACTTCCTGTTCCCTCAGAAAACTCACTGAATGACATGGGTCCTAACCCACCTAACAGGGTTGTTGTGACGATAAAATGGAGGGGAAAAATGCATGTGCACCGCAGCTGGATGGAGCACAAAATGTGACCCATATTATTGGCTGACCATGCTTCTACTTGAAGAGCGTGGGACTGGCCACAGAGTCACACGTAGCTCATCTCCAGTGTGCAGTGTTTGGGATGATGCCGATTGATTAGCAAGCTGTGCCCTTCCCGATCACATGATGGCCTTCCCGATCCCTGCATGATCATCACCCCAGGGTCATCCCTCTTCCTTGACCGCAAACAATGTTGTTTGTCACGCCTTTCCTTGTGGAGAATTCAAGGGCCACGTTGCATCTCAGCAGCTGGTGGGTTAACCACGGCTTGCAAATGCTTCAAGCACAACAAGAGGGACCTGCTGGCAAACTGATACCACTAGAATATGGGGAACTAGGACACAGTTGGTTCCACAGCAGTTGTTTGGTATTGGCTGGGGGCTATTGGGAAGCAGGGGGATCTTTCCTGCTTCCACACCATTTTGTGTTGCAGCTGTGCAACTTCTGGCTTTCTCCAGCTTTTCTGCATTTTTCCCCAAACCTGCTTTACTTCTAAGTCCAGATCTTTTCCTGTCCCGCCTACATTGATGTCATTTCCCCCACACTCAGTCTATTGTGGTAGCCATCCTCACCCAACCTTTTGCCAGTGGAGGGCTTGGGGGGGGGGGTTAAGATCAGCGATCACTAAATTATTATAATAATTTGTCTACTAGGTCCTGTGAATTCCAAGATTTAATTTTTTAAAAAAATTGAGCACTTTTCACTGCGGAGATATAAGGGGGAAAGCATTATCTCCACAATAAAATGTTTCCCCCTCAAAAAAAAATCCCTGAGAATTCAGAGAAAATGACAGATCATTATAACTTCATATTGATCCAGTGATCTAGTTGTTGGCATTAGAGCAAAACAAAACAAAGCTCAGCTCACCAGTAGCCCAGTGTGAATGGCTTTTACAGGAAACTGAGGCAAGGAAAATGCCAGGCCTCCTGCCATGTGCAAACCCCGTTGCTGCTGCACAAAATCAGCCATCACAGAGACAATGAGAAAAATGCAAGCAATCGTTTCAAAGAGCACACCCTCCCCCAACATCGACTACACAGTGCTGTTTACAATTTGGTACAAGTGCAGACCTGAAAGACATGTGTGTGGGGGGGTACCCCATCCTTACAACAGTAAGTCCATTGTTGGTGAAACAAGCCTACATTTTTAGTGTGGTTGTAAACCCCTTAATTTTTAAAGCCCCCCCCCCCAAAATCTGAGCATTATCCTGCCTCCAAGTGCACACAGCCCCATTCTGCGGCTGTAACAATCTGTGCCACGTTGAGCATAAGATGTTATGTTAATTTTCTGCATTTATTTATATTTTATTTATACTTTAGATTTCTATGCCGCCACTCCTGGGGGCAGCAGCTTGTGACTGCTTACAACATTGTAAATATACAATAAAATCAGTAACAAACCATTAAAACAACCCATAAAACAGGCCAGCAGCAACATCTTGCAGGATTAAAATACTATGTTAATCGCAATTAGTTCTGACTGAGGTCTTCTGGTGGTGTGAGCATCAAGGTTTCGAGGAGGGACCCAAGGTGGCATTTGTTGAGGCCAGGGCATCCTGGCCTCAACCAAACACCTGGCGGAAGAGCTCCCACCTACAGGCCCTGCAGAACTGAGTCAATTCCATCAGGGCCCTTAGCTCTTCCGGGAGCTCATTCCACCAGGTAGGAGCCAGGACCGAAAAGGCCCTGTCCCTGGTCGAGGCCAGGTGGACTTCTCTCAGGCTGGGGACAACCAGCTTATTGGTGTTCGAAGAGCACTCGGTGGGAGGGTATAGGCAGACAGACAGTCCAGGGTATAACAATTAATATTGCTCCAGGACATCTCACTCCCAACATAAGCGCATTTTAAAGAGCCCATGCTATTCCATTCAGATCCTCATTTCAGCACCTAGGCAAGGCTGCCTGTCAAGAGCCCTTCCCCTCCACCACACACCACCCTCATCCCTCACTGGTTAAGTGCTCCAGTGCCTTCTGACGACAGCCGGGCATGCCGCTCAGCGGAAAGCTGCGTAGACAGGACGATTTCTCCTTCCGTTCATTCAAGGCCTGAGTCTCAGAGTTCAGTGCTTCCGCCCTGGAATGCAGCTGGAACACGGAGCGCATTCAGCCGATGCCGGGGCAGGGCATCGCGTTGCACCCAGATGTCCAGCAGCCGGCCTATTCAGTCTTAAACGTCCCCTGTTCCTGCAAGGAAAGAGGTTTCTATCTCTGTCCCACGCAGGGGGCGAATGAGTTGAATGGCATTTGCCTGCTTGCGCGCCTTGGGAACAAAGATGCCCCTGTGCCAGAGGGCCTGGACAAGTGCCAGCTGCAGCCGCAAATGCTAGAGGATCTGTCGGCAGCTGGGCTTGAAGCACTCCTCACCCCTGCCTGGCTTGCTGCATTGATATGAGTTCTGAGATGGTTTGAAATTGAACTGGCATCGCTCTCCCCCTCCCAGGGTGACCTTTTGCAAAGGGAGTGGGAGATGCACTTTGTTGGCTCAATGGGGGACGCCACATTTCCTCACCTGAGTGTAGTCTGCATGGAGCTTTTTACCCACTCCCAGATCGACTAAATTCCTGCAGTCTACACTGGATTTGATTTCCATTTTGATTTGAGGTGCTTTGAATTTTCCCTCTGAAACATGCATGATTGATTCATGGTGACCCTACCTTTCCCCCGCGATATCCTGGAGTGGATATAAGCCTTGTTATTTCAACAACTGCCATGAGTAAATGTGCAGATCTCTGCTTTTTGCAAATTAACTCACTGCTCCGTGCCTGGGAGCAAAGGAGTCTTCCCTGATTGGCCAGGGTGTCAGTTCAAAGATTTCCTGGTTCCCGTTTGAAAGCTTCTCTTAAACTGACTGCACTCCAGAAGCACTAACTTCTCTCAGGAGAGATTTGCCTCTTGGATTTATTCCCCCTCTTCTGCTGTCTCCAATCCTCTCCCCCCCCCTTCAAGAAAGGAAAGAGACTCCTGCTGCGCTTGGCTCCCCTCCTTGCTCTGAGCTTCCCCAATTAAGTGCAGAACACTTTCTGTTTCAATTGAAGGGGGGGGGGATAAAGGAAGACCCGAGTCCAAATTGATCTGAATTCAGCAGGATCCACAACGGAGAAAACAAAGTGCAGAATCAGCCCTGGACACTCCACTTCGTACAGGGATAGTCTACCCCTCCTTTACATGGCCTGTGGATAGGGGTGCCAACTTGCAGGTGATACCTAGAGATCTCCCACTATTACAATTGATCTCCATACAACCAAGATCTGTTGCCTCCATACAACCAAGATCTGTTGACTACCCCTGCTTTAGGCTGATCTTGCATTGAGCAAGATCTAGATGGCCTGTATGGCCCCTTCCAACTCTATGATTCTGATTCTAAGATCAGTTCCCCTGAATAAAATGGCTGCTTTGGGAGGGGGATTTTATGGCATTATACCCCACTGATGTCCCCCCTTCCCAAACCCCCCTCCCCAGGCTCCATTAACCCCTCACACACAAATCTCCAGAAATCTCCCAAACCAGAGCTGGCAACCCTGTGTGGCTGACAGCAATGCCAGTCTAGCTCCACCCAACCGCAGGGTCCACTTTTCCCCAAGAAGATTCCATTGCACCGCCCACCGTCCCAATGGCTGGCTCCTTCCCTGTCGATGCGGTATATAGACCTGTTAGCTAAGTTCAAATGTAGGCACGTCTCGGGTGCTTGGGAGATTAACCTGTTGAGAATCAACATAGTAAGAGTCAGCAGTCTTCTTCCGGGATGAATCCAAAGCATTGCAGTGATCAGGGCAAGGTCCCTAACACAGCGCCCATGGGCACCAATGGCACCTTCTGACACCTTTTCAGTCCCCCTGCTTTGGAGAGTGGACTCTATGGCATTGTACTGTGCTGAAGTCCTTCCTCTCCCCACTTTTAAATCTCCAGGAATTCCATAACTCAGAGTTGGCAATCCTATATTCATCTGACTTTTTTTTTTTTTTGAAGCTTTGGGAGGCAGCATTTTAGCCATTTTCCTGCTCTAAATCCATTCTCAATTGCTCTACCCCTATTGCCAGTGTGTTGGGTGTATGGTGGTGGTGTGTGTGTGGGGGGGAGAGTTGTATAAGGGAATTGGCTAAACGCACACCCGTACCAACACCTTGCTCAAGACTGATGCTCCTGAAGCCTTCCTTGCATTAAACAATGGGAGAAAGTAAAATAACATGCACGGAGCATCTGGTTTGTCCTAGAGAGCAAAGTCTCCCAAGGGAACTCCGCAGAGACAATTAGCCTGGAATCCAGGCGGCACCTGCCTTCCTGGTTCGACCTGAAAGAACCCAACAGAGCAGGATAAGGCTGGCTTCTTCTTTCCCAGGTTTCCAGGCAGATTAATGTTTTCCTTATGCCATTGGGTTGCCAGCCAACTGGACATCCAGGTGGTAGCTGGGGAATCTCCTGGAATTACAACTGATCTCCCGATTGCAGAGATCAGCTCTCCTGGGTACAATTGGCTCCTTTGGAGTAAGACCTCCATGGAATTATTCCCTGCTGAGGTCCCTCCCCTAGCCAAATCCCACCCCTCTCAGGCTCCATCCCCAAATCTCAAGGAATTACCCAATCTGAAGATGGCAGAATGAAACTTGATGGCCTAGCAGCAAATCTTGGGAAAGAGGTTAGGGAAAGGGACAGCTGATGGCTAAATAACAGTATATTGATGGCTTGCCTGTGCAACAGACTGCAGAGATCAGTTCTCCTGGAGGAAATGGCAGCTTTGGAGGATGTACTCTATGTTGTACCTTAGTCCAGGAGAAACTGAAGTCCTAGAGTGACATCACATACCGCCTGAGCACCCTCCCCTCCTCAAACTCCACCTTCTCCAGGCTCCACCAGACAAATCCCCAGGAATTTTCCAACTGGAAGTTGGCAACCCTAGGTGTAGTGGATAGACTGTCATATAGGATCCTGGACAAAGTGGTGTAGTCTGCACGGGGCTTTTTACTCAGTCCCAGTTTGAATGAATCCCTCCCGTGTACACTGAATTCAATTTGCATTTTGATTTTGTGCACTTTAAATTTTCCCTCTGCAACATGCATGATTGATCCAGATATCCCAAAGTGGATATAACCCTCGATATTTCAAAAATTGCCATCAATATGTGTGCAGATTTTTGCTTTCTGTGAATTATCTCCCTTCTCCTGCCTTGAAGCAAAACAGTCTTCCCTGACTGGCCAGGAATTCAGTTCAAAGAGTTCATGGTTCCCAGTTGCAAGGCTTGTCTTAAAGTGACTGCGCTCCAGAATCCCTCAGTTCTCTCAGCAGAGATTTGCCTCCTGGATTTATTCCCCCTCTTCTGCTGTCTCCTTCCCCCCAACTACCTTGTTCAAGAAAAGAAGGAGACTCCTGCTGTGCTTGGCTCCCCTCCCTGCTCTGAGCTTCCCCAATCAAGCGCAGAACACTTTCTATTTCAATGGGTGGGGGGGATAGAGGAAGACCTGAAATCAATCTGAATTCAGCAGGATCCACAACGGAACAAACAAAGCAAGTGCAGAATCAGCCTGTGTTTGAGTCTCAACTTCAAGCATGGAAACTTACTAGGTCACCTTGGGTCCGTCACGAGCTCTCAATCTGGCCTATCTCACGAGGTTTTTGTTAGAGGAGGGGAGAACAGCGTTCTAAGCCACACGGAGTAATAACTGGGGAGAAAAGCAGGGAATGAATGGATGGATGGATGGATGGATGGATGGATGGATGGATGGATGGATGGATGAATGAATGAATGAATGAATGAATGAATGAATGAATGAATGAATGAATGAATGAATGAATGAATGCAAGGGCAGAGGCAAGAAAAAGAGCGCACACCATAGAGTAGTTTCCAGTGGTTTGTCCAGAGACCCCCTGGCTTGGATTTCCAGGCTGTTGGTAGTGATGGAAAAGGCCAAGTCACAACCAACTGGCAGCAATCCCATGCGGTTTTAAAGGCAAGTGATGTTCAGAGGTAGCTTGCCACTGCCTGCCTCACAACCCTAGACATTCTTAGTGGTCTCCCATCCAAAGACTAAGCATGGCCAACCCCACTTTGCTTCCGAGATCTACCGAGATCAAGCTAGCCTGGACCATCATTCAGGCTGCCTACCTGACAGTATTCTGCTCCCTTTGTGCCACTTGCTACTGCCGGGTAGGGCTCTGCTCCCCCACAGCCCAGTACAGGCCCCAAAGAGGAAATCAGCTCAAGCTTCATGCTTTTTTTAAAAAAAAGAACACTACAGGGCATGGAACATTCTTGTCCAAATGCCCAAGGAACAGCCGGGCTGCTAAGCTCTCTTTGTGCGGCCACAGCCCGCGTAGGCCGGGGCAAGGACCGGGGTCCCTTCGCCCAGGGAACACAAGGGCCACCCTGTGAGCAGGAGGGACCTGGGAAGGGGCCAGCGGGCGAGGAAAGAATAACGGCTTGTTTCCGAAGGTCAGCGTCCGAGCCCGTAGGTGGGCAGCACCAGATAAGAACGAAACATTATCTCTTGCCAGGCAGGTCTCCGGGGCAATTTTCGCCATGCGGGCCTGGGCCACAGGCCTCCGAAGCGGCCAGCGACAAAGCACCCAGTGTGGGGCCTCAGTGGGGCCTTTTCTTCCCTCGGGGCTTTGGGAGAGAGGCAAATCTACGCACTGGGGCCCTACAAAGAACATTTGATCTTCCAGCGGAGACCCTCACAAAAAACATTATTGTCTCCGCTTCCCGAGACACGCGGGCAATCTGTGACTCTCTGTGTGGCACTTAACCCCTGCGTCACTTGGGAGGACGGGGGTCACCAGAGGACACACACGTGCCCTTTCCTGTCCTAACGTGCTCCGGAGAAATGCGGCCTTCGCTTTTCTGCTAGTGTTGCCAACCTCCCGGTCGTCGTGCCGGTGATCTCTGGCTCTTCCTGAAGAATGGCTTGCAAGACAAACTGATTTCTCTGACGAAGCCTGTAGGCAAAACGCTTTGGGATTTTTAAAATTATTGTTTAATTACTAAAATAGTTTTGGCACCATCAGCTTTGGCCTTCTCCAGGTGGGGCCCGGACGTCTCCCAGAACGACAACTCACCTCCGGATGACAGAGATTAGTTTTCCTGGGAAAACATGGCTGCTCTAGAGGGCGGACCCTCTGACTCTCCTTCCTGCTGAAGCCCCTCCCCTTTCAAACCCTGTCCTCCACAGGGACCACCCCGAATTTCCAGGCATTTTCCAACCCAGAGAGCAATCCTCCTTCCAACAGGCTAAGAAAAGGCAAGCAGAGTTTCAAGGTGACATTCTGCCAAGGAGGGCAAGTTTATTTTTTATTATTATTATTTTATTTGTATATCACCCTCCCACGCAGGCTCAGGACAGTGTACATCAATGGTAATAATAATCATCTGAATAATTAACATGAACAGTAAAACTTAAAACCATCTCCCATTCAAGTTTCATTCAGCTGTGACACCATCCCAGTCCTCAGTTGTTCCTAACATAGAATCATAACTGATGTTTTCAGCTGGCGGAACATGGTACTTCCATCCTTTGTTGAAGCTACACAACAACCCTGCAAGGAAGGTCATGCTAAGAGAGAAAGACTAGTCCAAGGCAACCCAGGGAGTTTTGTGCCAGAATTAGGATTTGAACCCAGCAGTTTCCAGGGCTAGTATCACACTTTGAATATTACACTCCACTGGCTCATAAGACCTGAGCCATAAACATGGAGGGAGGGAGATCTGGTATACTCCAGTACAGAGTCACATAGAAGCCATGGTGAGTGCCAGCCACGGAGACACACAAGGGGCATTATACTAAATCCATCAGAGTCAGTCTGGTCTACACAGAGTAGCATTGAGTCTCCAAAATCTCAGGCGGGTCTTTCCCATCTCCTACTACCTAAACTTTTAACTGGAGATGTCGGGGATTGAACTTGGGACCTTCTGCGTGCCCAGGCAATGCTCTACCACTGAGCCACATCCTCAGCTCCAGGAACTATAAACTGAGCCTGAGGGCCAAGGAAAAATGGGCCTCCAACACCTCCCAGCTGGAGCTGCTTTGCGACAACCAGAGGTGGGAAAGGCTCCAGGTTCCAGGTAAGTGTAAAATATACGTGGTTTGTAGGTAGAACACCAAGCTACTGGGCCAACAAATAGCTTTTTATTGGTGATCTCAGCAGTGAGTACATGCTGCAGCAGGCGTCAACAAGGCTGAGAAACCCCAAGAAAACCCCAGCTTATATACACACACTCAGACCAAGAAACACCCGCAGCTGTATGTAACTGGCTGGATCGAACATGATTAATGTAAAATGACTGGATGATCCCGAAAGTGGGGATCCTTGCAAAACATAGGCTGGCTTCACCTCTGCCTGGACCCTGCCTTGGACCCCAAGCTCAGTCCTCGGCAGTGCCACACGCACAACAGCAAGCGCCAGCGGGCACAACAAGCGAAAACCGTGCCCACGGAGGGTCAGCCCCAGCTGGGCATGTCTTGGATCGCTTGGCAGGGTGGAGAGGGTGTGCCAGGAGTGCCCGCATTGCCCAAGCCCATGCAAGGTGCCCGGAGGGAGGGGGTGTTTCCTTGGCAGTGCTGGCTGCAGCACACGGGTCGCTGGAATGGTCTTGCACTGGGCAGAAAGTTTCTCGCAAGTTGAAGAAGGATATAGACAAACTGGAGCATGTCCAGAGGAGGGCAACAAGGATGTTGAGGGGTTTGGAGACCAAGATGTATGAGGAAAGGCTGGGGGAGCTAACAATGGCCAGTCTATATGCCCTTGGCTACCCTGAGCAGAAAGAAATGGACAGAGAGGAGGGGAAAGGAAGGGCCCAAGCAGGAGCTGGGGCAGAGGGACTGGTGGGGGCACCCATGGAGGCCACCCTGGACACAGAGAGGCAGGCCTTGGGGCTGAGAAGAACCCAGGGGCACCCCTCAAGGTGACGTCAACTTGTCCCATCCCTAGGCACATGGGGGGGGGCTCCAGTGCTATAGTTGCCAACTTCCATCTGAAGACTGGAGATCTCCCAGAATTGCAATTCCCCTGGAGAACAAGGTTGCTTAAGTTATGGCCTCTCTGGCATTATACCCCGCTGAGCCCACTCCCCTGTCCACCTTCCACAGGTTCCACAGGTTCCACAGGTTCCACAGACCCCCCCCCCCCCCAATTCCCAGGTATTGCTGGAGCTGGCCGCCGGGGCTAGGGCTGGGGCAGGGCGGGAGGCCCCGGGCTCTCCGGGAAGGAAGCCGATTCCCGCCCTTTTCGTCTGGAGGAGAAAGCGGCCGGCGCTGCCAAAGCCCCAGCGAGAGCGGCTCTTCCCCAGGCCCGCGCCGCTCGCCCCAGCTCATTAGAGATGCAGCTCGGCTTGGCTCGCCGCCCGCACCTTCCAGCTCATTAGGCGTATGCCGTCGCGGGCTGGCTCGGCCCCAATCTGCGCTGCAATCAGAGCTTTTAATTAGGTTAATTAAATTGTATCAAACCTCGCAGGGACACCGTTCCCCGGTGCTGATGAGGCAGCCCCAGCAGCCCTCTGCGCCGCCGCTCGCCCTCTTCCGCCCGCTGCAGCCAAAGGTTGAATGAAGGAACACCACGTGGGGGGAGAGAGAGAGAGAGATCGGGGTCTGGTTTTTGGTTCCGGCTCCCGCCAGGGCGTCCAAAAGGGGCCCAACCGGACTAGGGCAATCCCAGCCCAGCTGGAGAGGCCCCTGCCCTTCCCCTCCCGGGTAGCTCTATGATCATTAATTTCTGCTGCCGCCCGCAGGTTTGCAAAGGGCAAGCAGGGGCTCGGGAGTGGGGAATCAATGCTCCCCAAGGTGGGAAGGAGCTCTGCACAGCCCTCCTCTGGGGACCCAATTCGCAGTGGGGCATCGGAGCCCACAGTGCTGGGGATGTTCAGCTTGACAGGGGCAGCGTGGTCTGGGCAAGGCCAGAACAGCAGGAGAGACCTGGCAGTGGCCAGGTGACACTGGAGCTCCTAGAATTAATTCATGGCAAGGATCAGCCTGGCCTGACCTGGACAGCTCAGGATAGCCTAAGCTCATTGGATCTCGGAAGCCAGCTAAGTAGGGTCGGCCTTGGTTGGTACTTGGATGGGAGACCACCAAGGGAGTCCAGGGCTGCTTTGGAGGGGCAGATGATGATCGAACCGTCTCTGTGCCTCTCCAACTTTGACAATCCTATGGGGTAACCACTGAATTGGCAGCAATGTTGACATTTCCCACCCAATGCCCTGCCCAGGCTAAAAGGGAAGTGCTCTTGGCTGAATTAGTATAGGCAAACTGACTAGCTGGTGGCATGGCACTGCTATTTTGGGGGTGTGAAGCACACAGATGGCAAAACCCTCCTGCCAGATCTCTCGTCCTCAGATATGCCAGCAGGAGGGTTTCCTGGGTCGCTACAGCTCCTGCTTTCAAGCACGGGCAGTCCTCGTGAGGCATAGGCTTTGGGCCCGGAGACCCCCTTGGACAACATTTTTGAGATGGTAACAGGGGCAGTCCTGTGCATCAGGGACCTGGACGCAGAGGGTGCGAGCTGACACACACAACCGTGGGGCCAACACGATCCAGATGCCACAGGATGAAAACAGGAAGCCGAAGTGCCTGTCAGGATATGGCTCCAGGTGATAAAAACACGGAGCCAAGTCCCACACTGCACACAGGGATACACCCCTCGATTGCATTGCCAGGGCACTGGTCCTGCTTTCCTGCTGAGCAACCAACGTGAGCAGCGACTCTGTCCACAGCAGGGACTTCTTCGGCAGAGTGAAGCTGGTTCATGATCATGTACCTCTGAGAGTATGCAGAGCACCAAGCACCTCCCCATATTCCGCATGTAAAAGCAAGGTTTCATGCATAATGGCACACTTCCCGCCCATATTAAACCCCAGCACCTCACTGTGTAGAAACCCAGGGCTGATTTCCCTCCACACACGCACACACCACCACTGCCACTCAACGGTCATCAGAAGACATGGATGTCATTTTCCATTCAAGCAACAATCCACTCCTCATTTTCTCCTCCATGTCCCGCTACACTTCTTGGGAAGTTCTTTTGTTTCTCTACAATGTGGCTTAATCTGCCTTTAGATCTCACCAAACCTTGGCCTAGGAGCTTGTTTCCTGTAAGAGGGTTGGGTCCTGGATTATGGGATGGAAAATAACTCTGAGCCTACAGAGTCTCTTGTACGCACCGCTAAAAAGCTGCCTCCCCACACAGATGAAGCTGCCTTATACTGAATGAGACCATTCATTCATCAAGGTTAGTATTGTCACGCCAGGTTTCTCCCTGTTGTTTCTTTTATTCCAAGCAATCTGAGACTAGCAATCATCTAATAACACTAGACTCGTGCAGTTTGTAAAAAAAACATTTTTTGTTAAAAAAATTAAAATGTAAAACAAGGGAAAAACTAATCAATGGAGCTTGAACACAAAATGACCATCATAAAGTACATAGTGGGCAGAATGACCTTGATGTCGACAGGGAGTGATGGTCAAGGGGCAGGAACGGGGTGAGAGGGGAAGAATCCAAGGAAATACATATGCCTTTGAATTGCCTTTGGCTTAGATGTGAAACAAGGGGGAAATTGACACAAAACCACTCTCAGAAAACCGTGTGAAACAGTAAATTGAATGCTGACTGGGGGGTGGGGTGGGGGTCAGGAATCCATGCAGAATGAAAAACAAAACCTGATGGAGATGCACAGCAAATGCAAGGGAAAACACCCATGTCTAATACCCATGTATCTCTGTTTCTTAGTTGCCTTGCAAATCCATTACTGGGGTCACCGTAAGTCGGCTGCAACTTGATAACACTTTACACACAAAGTTGTCTCAGAAGGGACAACCGCTCCATAGTTTTCATGATCAAGAAACCCTGCAAGAAATGCAGAAGAAAACCTTGAAAGGTCTTGGACCAGTGGTTTGAAGACGCACTCTCTCATACTGGGAGCCAAGATCTTCAGCACAAACCCTGATCAAGTGATTCTACCACCAACAGAGATAAGACAGGGGCCCACCTGCAATCACACCAGCTATTCACCTCATGCCTAGGCCTTTTAGCTTACAGGCCATAACAGAGTTTTCTGTTCAGGCAGGACTTTAATTACATGGTGAGTCTGCGTGTTTGTCCTTTGGGTATAGCATCAGCTGGTTTGATTATGCCCTGCAGACTGGCTATACTGATTGCCTTTACACGCTTTATAAAAATAATTTTAACTCATGCATTTTGAATGGAATCCCCACTCCTTGTCCTCCTATGAAGAATCAAAGGTGCTAAAGAACAATCTCAGCGAACAGCAATGTTTTACATGCATCCGATAGCTGAGATCCAAGGAAGGCCTGGCTTCCAAAGCAGTCAGCTGGCAAAAGTCAGATGGTGGACATAACTGGATTCAGGAATGTCCATTATCTGACAGCTGCCCAGAAAGGACACTGCCAGTTTGGTGTAGTGGTTAGGAGGGCAGACTTCTAATCTGGCGAGCCAGGTTTGATTCCCCACTCCCCCACATGCAACCAGCTGGGTGACTTTGGGCTCACCACAGCACTGATAAAGCTGTTCTTGACTGAACAGTAATATCAGGGCTCTCTCAGCCTCACCCACCTCACAGGGTGTCTGTTGTGGGGAGAGGAACGGGAAGCTGCTCTGAGACTCCTTTGAGTAGAGAAAAGCGGCCTATAAGAACCAACTCTGCTTCTTCAGTAATATCAGGGCTCTCTCAGCCTCACCTCCCTCACAGGGTGTCTGTTGTGGAGAGAGGAAAGGGAAGGCAACTGTAAGCTACTCTGAGACTCCTTTGAGTAGAGAAAAGCGGCCTATAAGAACCAACTCTTCTTCTTCAGTAATAGCAGGGTTCTCTCAGCCTCACCTCCCTCACAGGGTGTCTGTTGTGGAGAGAGGAAAGGGAAGGCAACTGTAAGCTACTCTGAGACTCCTTTGAGTAGAGAAAAGCGGCCTATAAGAACCAACTCTGCTTCTTCAGTAATATCAGGGCTCTCTCAGCCTCACCTCCCTCACAGGGTGTCTGTTGTGGAGAGAGGAAAGGGAAGGCAACTGTAAGCTACTCTGAGACTCCTTTGAGTAGAGAAAAGCGGCCTATAAGAACCAACTCTGCTTCTTCAGTAATATCAGGGCTCTCTCAGCCTCACCTCCCTCACAGGGTGTCTGTTGTGGAGAGAGGAAAGGGAAGGCAACTGTAAGCTACTCTGAGACTCCTTTGAGTAGAGAAAAGCGGCCTATAAGAACCAACTCTTCTTCTTCAGTAATAGCAGGGTTCTCTCAGCCTCACCTCCCTCACAGGGTGTCTGTTGTGGGGAGAGGAAAGGGAAGGCGATTGTAAGCTGCTCTGAGACTCCTTTGAGGAGAGAAAAGTGGCACAGAAGAACCAAGTCTTCTTCTCCTGCCTTCACCTTGCAATTGGACATTCACACATTCACATTCAGTGTCCGCTGGAGGTGTTCCACCAAACCTAATCTATGGGCTGTGGCTCGATGGAAGAGCCTCTGCTGGGCTTCATTCCCCCTGGCCTCTCCAAGATCAGAGGGATATCTCTACCTGAGACCCTGGCGAGCTGCTGCCAGTCTGAGTAGGCAATACTGACCTTGATGGACCAAGAATCTAATTCATCATGTGTAACCCATTTTCAGGATCAGGAGAGTTGTCCAGCTTTCCTACCAAGGACTGAGAGACTGGGGCATTAAGCCTAACATTGTCCTACCTTGATTTAGTGACTCAGGAGAGCGCATTTCATCATTTCAGTCCCTATATGTAGGCCACCCTAAACTGCTTATCCCCGACACATGGGGTGCCAGTAAGGGGTCAGCACACACTTGACGTGGGGAGCCGTGTGTTGTGCAAGGAAGGACACATGAGGCAGTCGCTTTTCAAGCAGCCTGAAGGCAGACATGAGTGGCACGAAGCATCCAAAAGAGGAAGCGGCCAGAATGACACCACCTGCCTCCCCAAAGCAGCACCCAGGCCTCCATGGGCTGCATGCACAGACGGCCAGGTGGTACAACCACGTCAGGAAAACTATGCAGCCACTGGCGCCTTTGTTTCTGCAGACACCGAACCCTTGGATGGGCAAGAGATGAAATTGTGGGCCTGTGCCCTGCCAGAAGAGGCAGCTCCAGTAATAAATGCTGGTCTCCTCCAAGGTATTACTGGACAGAAGGGAGCCTGGAAACGCCACTGGTGGCCCAAGTTTTCAAACCGCCCAGTTTGTGCTTCTTTGCTTGCTGTGGCTGGAATGTCCACACAGCATTCCACAGCCAGGCAGCTGTGGAGCAGCACTGCCCCCTGCTGGGCTCTCAATACAGGCCTCCGCTGTTGCAGATTGAGGCGTGGGAAGGCGGGAAAACCTTTGCCGAGTCAGTCAGAGCGCCAAAAACCAGACTGGGCCAGAGAACTGATTTTTTTATTATTATTAATCCCCACCACTCCCTAGCAGACCTCTCTCCAGGAAATCTTTCCCCCTACCCATCAATGAGCACATTTTAACTGGGCAGACAGTACAAGAATCAGACAGAACTGGAAGAGACCACAGAGAGCCATCCAGTCCAGCCCCCCTCCTTCTCAGGGGTTTTATGAACCACACACTCCTGCCAGGTGCTCATTCAATATCCTCCTAAAAACTTCTGACAAAGGAGGAGGAGTTGGTTTTTATATCCCGCTTTTGACTGCCAGGAGTTTCAAAGTGGCTTGTGAGGTAGATGGAGCTGAGAGAGAACTGCTGTAAGAACACCTCTAATAGGACTGTGACTAGCCCAAGGTCACCCAAGCAGGCTGCATGTGGAAGAGCAGGGAGTCAAAGCCAGCTCTCCTAATTAGAAGCTGCTGCTCTTAACCACTACACCAAGCCGGCTCTTCACCAAGCTCTTGAGGCAGCATAATCCAGCATATTGATCTCTTTGCCCTCTCCAGCCTTTCAGCCTCAGCTGCTTCCGCAGGATATTTGCTCATCTCAGTCTGGAGGGGGGCAGCAACACAGTCCTTCCCCTTTGCAGAGGAAGCTTTCTCTTGAATGAGGGAAGGTCAGCCACAAACCCTGCTCCCACATATCCCAGCGCCCTGCAGGAAAACAGCCAGAACCCCCTTCCCCCAATCTTTTTGCTTTCTCCTTTCAAGTCAACATTTTTTTACAGCACTCAGCCAGGAACTAGCTGGAGGCCCACTGCTGACAAAGGGAAGAGCATCTGCTTTACATGCATAAGGTTCCAGGTTCAATCCCCATAATCTCCATTTAAAAGGACTGGACAAGGAGGCGACCTTGAAAGGCTACCATGTGAGAACCTGGACACCCGGAGCCAGATGGTACGGACCTTGAAGGACCAATGATCTGATTCAGTAAAGGCAGCTTTGTGTGTGAGCACACCTGTATGTGTGTTGTCAGGCCAGAAATAAACATCCAGTGTGAAAAATCTGCTCCTTTTTTATAATAACTACATTAGATTACATGTGAACTGTTTCTGTAATAAACAATGAGCAACGGGCATTCAGATATAAGCCTGTTTTGTTATGATTTCCTCGTCCTCATTAAATAATAATATATGGCGGCTCTTTATGGCGGTTCACAACAATAAAACTTTCAATAAAATCAATTAGAATAAAATTACACTACAATTAAAACCCCATGACCACCCTCTACCCACTTTGCCCCCTCTGCCACCTACCCAAGACTGAAGATAACCTCAAAATAAGCAACATGAAGGAGGAGTAGGTGGAGGGAGGCTGATCAAATTTGAACTGCTCTAGTCTCAAGGGCCTGGATCTCAGCAGGCAGCTCATTCTGCCAGGATGGAGTCAGGGCCTAAAAAAGCCCTGGCTCTGGTGGAGACTATGCACACATCCTTGGGGCTAGGGATCACTAGCGGATTGGTGTTTGCAAAGCGTAGTGCCCTCTGGAGGACATACTGGGAGATGCGGTCCTTCGAGTACGCGGGACCCAGTTCGTGTACAGCGCCAAAGGTCAGTAGCAAACCTTGAACCTACATGCCAGGAAATATCTAAACCGAAGGCTTCACACCAGATCAAGAAAATGCTAAGTCTGGCTTGCTTCTCTTACGAGCTTAGAGTTATAAACAATAAGGAAAATATAAGAATCTCTGAGGAACAGTTTGTTACAGAAGATTTTGAAGCACACTTCAAAATAGAAGGTGTTCTGTAATATTACAAGGCCAGGACTCCCCTGCGTTTATGCCACTGTATTACACGGACGTCAGTGATATTTTCATTGTAAGGACAGGTGATGTAATGTAAATTCTAAAAACGTAGATGTTATTTTCACAGTGGATGCTGATTCATAACAGGGAGCCTGCCATCTAATCAATTCCTCTTGGTTCATTTTCATTTATTTTTGTATTTCTACCCCACCCTTCCTCAGATGCTCAGGGCTTGCCCTGTTCCAGCCTTTTTCAACCTTTTGACCATAGAGGAGCCCCTGAAATGATTTTTCAGGCTTCAAGGAGTCCCAGAAGTGGTATAAGCTGGCCACACCTTCAGAAGTGCCAGGTCACCAGAAGTGGTATCACCAGAGGTGTTAACAGGTAGGCTTGAGGAGGACCATGCAGGAGGAGAGGCGGGAGGCAATTTAAGGTGGGAGTAGGCGAGCAGGCTCTTCCCAGGTGCAGAAACCACAACTTGCTCAGGAGGGAGAGCAATGGAAGTTTCTGATTCCCTAGCTTGTGGCCAAGTCTGTTAAGGCAAGAGGGGAGAAGACATGGACCCCCTTCCAGAGCTCCTGTGGACCCCTGGTTGGAAATCCCTGCCCTATCCATTCAACCAAGACTCATGAGCATGCAAAATAGGAAGCCACAAGGAGGTGACCTTTTCTAGCTGCTGAAGGTCACGGCCATTTGAGAGAGTGAACGCCCCGTCTTTTCAACGTGTGCCCTGAAATCAGCAGCATTAGAATGAATCTCATTAGGTTTATTGGAAAAAGTATTTATAGTGGGGCAATGTTGATCCCAAGCCAACAAACAGAAAGCTCCCTCGTTAACCCATGTTAGGAGGAGAGTTGGCCCTCTCCAAGTCTTTAGACTGCCAGCAGTGACATCCTTCACCCCTCAATGGTACGGTGTGGTCAGCGTTTCCGTCTGAACTGAAATTTGTAAACAGCAGCCCTGTTCACTGTCTCTTTCTTCACCTTCACTTTCTGAGTTTTGTCCTAAGAGGCAAGAAAAAAAAGAACCTTCTTAAAACTGACATGCCCTTGGAGAAGAATAAAGGCATGACGACAGAGGAGGGCAAGAGGGGTCACAAGATCCACATCCAGCTTCTCCAACGGAACATGGCTGGCTCCATGCCCCCTTCTCCAAATACCAGCGTGAAGCAAGAGGCTATGACCTCATTCTCGGGAGGTGGGGGAGAAATGGGATCATCTGTCATCTCCCAAAGCAGCCTCGCTTCATACCTTCTAATTGCAGGCTCACTAATAGTTTCAGATGAGTAGCCGTGTTGGTCTGCAGTAGAAGAGCCAGATTTGTGTCCAGGAGCACCTTACAGACCAATAAGAGCTCATTCCACAAACACCGGATAATGCACTTTCAATGTGCTTTTGCGGCTGGATCTTTCCCGTGCAAAACTGGAAAATCTAGGTCTAACGTGCATTGGAAGTGTGCCGAATGAGCTGAGATTTCCAGTGTGTTGGCTTTCAAGAGTCCAACGTGACAACAGGAGTTTAGGCTCAGGGAGCATTCCCTGGAAATCTTGTTGGGCTCTAAGGTGCTACTAGGCTCCCTAATAAGGCTAAAAGAGATGCCTGTGCAAATAATGGCTTGAACAATCTCTGCACAAAGTTATCCAAAGAGCTTTCCAAAATATACAAAGAGTTACATTCGCAACTTACTTATCCCTCAGGCTTCTGTGACTATCACTGTGATCATCCATTAAGAAAAGTCATATTGACAGAAACAATCATCTTGATTGATTTTCTTAGATTTTTATACTGCCCTCCCATACGGCCCAGGGCGGTTTACATGGAACGTCATGGGAGGTAATAAAATAACAGTTATAACATAACATATCAGTAACAATTCTAACATTACATATCAGTAACAATTCTAACATTTTGTGAACCAAGCAATAAATTGAAGAAAAAGACTTCGGACCACAGCATTCGCAGATTTTGTTTCTTATACTTCAAGCCATGATTTGCATATGATTTGCATAGGCATTTCTTTTGGTGTTTAATGATCTCTGTGCAAGCCCTTTTTCTTATCACTGATAAGGCTGCCCAGAGCAGATGCTGAACTCCTCAACACGGCCTTGTGCTGGGCAAGGCAACCTTCCTGAGCCATCACACCACCTTGGAAGACCCAAGGGCAGGAGAGACAAAGGAGGACACAGGCTAGGCCCTCTCACCAAGAGGTCTTTCCGGGTTTGGAGCTTCTGGGCGATCACAAACATCTTCCGCTCCCTTTCGATGCGCTGCATCAGCAGGTTATACTGGTACTTCCTCTGTTTGGCCAATTTCTAGAAACGAAAAAGAAAAGAGTCTTTTAGCAGAGACAGTTACAGAAATGAGCCCAATGGCCGTTGTTCGCAGGCTGGTGGCTTACCGTGATCTGTCCCTTAGCTTGCAAACTGTGGTAGGCATGACTTCTTAGTGTATCAAAGAGCTTAAGGCAGGGGTAGTCAACCTGTGGTCCTCCAGATGTCCATGGACTACAATTCCCACGAGCCCCTCCCAGCATTTGCTGGCAGGAGCTCGTAGGAATTGTAGTCCATGGACATCTGGAGGACCACAGGTTGACTAACCCTGGCTTAAGGCACATCCTTCCTGCATCTAAGCCCCAGCTAAAGCAGCACTGGCAATCACACAAATATTCTTTTGCTGGCAGGCTCTGAAGGGAAGTCACGGGGCCATAAGAAGAGTGACTGGACTAGTGGCCTGACTTATCCAGCATTCTGTCTCACACAGAGCCTAACTGGCTGGAGCATCGACAACACAGCATAGAGGTCAAGGCCCACATACTAATAACTGGTACTCTGAAGGACTTTGGAGGTGGAAGTCTCCTTTAGTCATCATGGCTAGCAGCCACGGATGGACCTCTCCTCCATGGGACTGGCTAATCCCTTTTTAAAGCTACTCTTCTGTAGGCAAGCTCTAGAAGGAAGTCACAAACTCTTAAGAACATAAAAGGAGCCCTGCTGGCCCATCTCATCCAGCAATCTCTTTCATGCAGCAATTTTCCAATTCCTATGGAGGATCGACAACAGGGAACAGAGGCTGAGGACTTGCCCCTGATGTGGGATTCACAAGCTTACCAACTCAATGTGGATGCCCCCTTTACTTCCCATGGCCAGCAGCCACTAACAGACCTCTCCTCCATGAATCTAATCCCTCCTTTAAACTATACTCCTGCAGGCAGGCTCTAGGGGGAAGTCACAGAATCCCTGGAGATGGGGAGTTCCCCCCAGTACCTGCTCTACTGAAAACAGCCCTTTGGAATGATTCATGCCGACACGCTCGGCAGAGTGCCTGCGTGAAGACAGAAAATTCAGGGAAGCCAACCAGGAATGTGTGAAAGGGGTGGGGGTCGTTGTAGAAGATGAGCAGGAGCAGAGGACATCCAGGCCTCTCCTCTTGGACAGATGCCAGCCCTGGGGAACAGGTTGCCTATTCCCACAGCACCCAGGCCCCAGGCCGCCAAACCCCAGCAAGCTTCACTGAGCAAGTCAGATCACAGCAGGTGTGAGCTAATTAGCACTATCGAACAGGATGGATCCCAACTTGCACCGTCTGGAGAAGATGACTCAAGTCTCCTGGAAAAGGAGAAATGCTACCAGTCGGAACTAGCCCAGCTGCTTCAGCAAGAAGCCAGCGGGGGACCGGGAGGGGGGAGGGACACAGAAGATCTGCAGCCGTCTCCGGTTTTTGGACATTTCTCAGTTAAAATTGCTCAACCTGGCTGGCTGATATAGTTCAAGGTGATTCCTGCTCTTTGACTCAGATTCTCTTCCCTCCATGAGGAGGCATGCCGCCGCATGACCCTGTCAGATTTCGAAAGCCTAGTGGGGTTTGTACTTGGATGGGAGACCACTGAGGAAGGCTCTGCGGAGGAAGGCAATGGCAAATTACCTCTGCTTCTCACTTGCCTTGTAGCTCCCCCACCCCACCCCCCCTTGCTGGAGTCACCTAAATTGGTTGCAACGCCATGGCACATAGGCATGTTTTGACTCAGAGAACAGTGAATTCAGCTCTTCAGCCTGCCCATATTGCCTTTATGTCCAGATTCGCCCATCAGGGCTTTTTCATTAAAGGGGAAGGGGTGAAGATATCAGACACAGTGAAAGGGTGTAATTATAAATAAAGGCTTTGGCTTCTCTGTCCCATCTCCCAACGTATAGTAGCTTCAGGCTTTCTATCAGCCCAAGTATTATATTATAATCCATCCAGAGTGGCAGCAGAGACCTGGAGCAAGGATTCTTTGAGAGGGTTTCTCTGATCACTAACCTGTGTGTGTTAACTTGCTAACCTTAGGGCCAAGGGAAGAAGAAAGCTCTCCGCTAGAACATCTCAGATGATGCTAAGAACACAGCAGTGTAGTGGTGAAGAGTGGCAGCCTCTAATCTGGAGAGCCAGGTTTGTTTCCCCACTCCTCCTCCACTACTGGGGCCCCTGGCCCAGTCAGTTCTGTCAGAGCTCTCTCAGCCTCACCTCCCTCACAGGATGTCTGTTGTGGGGAGAGGAAAGGTAGGCGACTGTAAACTGCTTTGAGATTCCTTTGAGTAGAGAAAAGCAGCATATAAAAACCAACTCTTCTTCTCCTTTTTCTCTACATCACAAGGGAGACTACGCAGCAGCTGCAGTAGCCCAGACTAGCTGGAGCTTGTCAGAGCTTGGAAGCTAAGTAGGGTGGGCCATGGTGAGTACTTAGATGGGAGACCACTAAGTCAGTCCAAGGTTGCTATGCAGAGGAAGGCCCAGCCAAGGCACCTCTGCTTGTTTTCCTTGCCTTGAAAACACTTGACAGCACTTAATTATTTGCGAAGAGTTTTGCATAGCAACAGCTATCACAGAATCCATCTGGCAAGCAGAAAGCGGGGAAGGGGGCTTAGGAAGCATGACTTCAAAATGAGCAACTATACATGCCTGCAATTGATCCGGATGAGTGGTTCCCAGAATGCTTTTCTTCTGCAGAGCTTCAAGGGTTGGTCGGTTGTACACTCTTCCCATCAGTTCTGGGGCTGTGTTCAGGTGAGTGGCTGGGTCAAAACTTTGCACTAGGAGGAGGAGGGAGGGAGGGGAAGTAGTTTTTGTTTTTTACAAAAGTGAGGTGGGAACATAGTTCACCACAAATAGAGATGAACTAGCTGGAGCACTTTTATCATCTCAGGCTTTTCAGCACAGCGGCTGGACAGATACTTGCCATGGAAAGGTTAGGCTGAGCCTGTATTGAGCAGGAGGTATGACTAGATGGCCTGTATGGCCCCTTCCAGCTCTATGGTTCTATGAGTCTAAAGCCCCCCTGGTGTCAAGTTCCAACTTTGATTACCTTGCCTCTCCTTCCTCTAGAGGTAGGGATAGGGGGTTTCTCTGCCCTGTTGTTGGATTGTTGGGTACTGGCATTTTTCTGTCCATTTTAATGGGGTTTTAATGGGGGGGATTTAACTGGACATCTGTAACCTGCCATGAGACTGCTTGGGAGTGGCAGGTAATAAATTAAATAATAATAATTTTAAAAAAACCTTTTTTTGAAAGATAGGAAGATGGGCAGACACATTTCTCCCCTCATTGACCGAGGAAGCCCTTACCTTCTTTCTTCGAGTCAAAAAAGAACGTGTGCTTGTTGGGCTGCTTTCCCTCGGCTTCCAGAAGATGGAGCTCTGACTTCAGCCTTTCTATTTTCTGAGAGACAGAAAGGAATCGCTTGGGCTAAGAACCGGCAACTGAAAAATAGGACTGTATGACTTGGAAGTGACTCAGAGGGGTTCTAGGACAGCCTCCTAGCTAGAGGCATGCCCCCCTCCCCACAGTCCTTTGCACATCCCTGCAATTGCAGCTGCCAAGTGCCCCAAGCGCAGCACAAGGGCACTGCAAATAATTGCCTGCAGAGCAAAACTCAAAAGGGCTCTGTCAACGAACAGGTCCAGTCATAAGGTGGACAAACCCGCAGGACTGCAACCCCTCCGACCTGGAGAAAGATTCCTTCCCATCTGCAATCAAGCTCTAAACAAAGACATGATCTTCCCCCACCCCAAGATGCCAGAACAACTGAGCTAGGTACATGTCATTATCTTATCCACTCCTGGCTGAGGCAGATCCCAGTGACCCGGAAGAAATAGAGGGGAAACGGAAGCTTCCTTCTCACCATCGCTTTCTTCAAGATTTGGCCTGAACAATGTGCCAAGATTCCATTTTGATCTCTGTTCCGAGATCATCACGAATAATATATCAATGTTTGTATTTTAATAGATATTTGCTGCTCAATCTTCAGGTTCCTGACTTGTTTACTCAGCTTGGGCTCTCGTTCCGTTTTTGTTTTTCTTCCGAGGACGAGCCAAGGGACAGAGCGCCGCAACTATTAGCGGACAAGGCAATGGCTGTGGGAAAAGCTACAGGCCAAAAGGATGTGCTCTGACCTTGGCTTCAGCGACTCGCTTCATTTCGATGTATTTCAAATCCTGCGTCTTCATCAGCTTCTGCTGCTCCAGCGTCCTTTCTTCTTCCTGCTGCTTAATCACATGAACTCCATCCTGTAGGGAAGTGGAAGCATGCACTGAGCAGAGTGAGAGAAACAGTGGCAGGGCTTACTTGTAATGTAGTTTCACGTAATTTAAAAAGAGTCCCCTACCTTTCCTATGGCTGGGAGGGAGGTTGGGCAGCCTGCATAATGGCCATTGAAAGCATCATGGGCAAGGGCCATGGACCCAGATGAAAGCCCCAAAGTCTTATGGGGGAGGGTTGTCAAGGGCTGGAATGTGTCCCCCAAAGGCAAAGGCTGGGCACTTCGGAATCCCACTGATTTGGGGCTGATGGTAGAGGGAGCTACTCTCTTTGATCAATGTTTGTTGGTTTCTCCAATTCTCCTGAATTCAGTTCTGTGAGGGGATGGTCCTCAGGTTGCTCCCAAGAGAATATTCCTAAAATGCTTGTTAGCGGCTCTTATCTGCAGAGCCTGATTTGTTTTCTCTTACCTGGCTCATCTCTCAATGTCTGAGATAGCATGATTAATAATTTCTTTATCTTAGGCCAGCAATTAGGGTATAAGATGCTTCATTTTGGCTACACATCTCGTGGTTTAGTTAAATTTCGCTCTGTGAGTGTGTATGCACGCGCACATGTATGCCCCAATGGATGGAAACTCAGCCTGATATGTCTGTAATATTGATCACTGGTTACTAAAATCTTCTTCTAAGCAAACCTGGATTGCATATAATTTCCTTGGGATCTCAGCAGAGTTCATGGCCAGAGCTTCTAACACTGACTACAGCTAGCTTGGTGTAGTGGTTAGGAGTGCAGACTTCTAATCTGGCAAGCTAGGTTTGATTCCACACTCCCCCACATGCAGCCAGTTGGGTGGCCTTGCACTCACCACAGCATTGAGAAAGCAGTTCTGACCAAGCAATAATATCAGGGCTCTCTCAGCCTCCCCTACCTCACAAGGTGTCTGTTGTGGGGAGAGGAAAGGGAAGGCGATTGTAAGCCGCTTTGAGACTCCTTCTGGTAGAGAAAAGCAGCATATAAGAACCTCTTCTTCTTCTTCAGTAATATCAGGGCTCTCTCAGCCTCACCTTCCTCACAAGGTGTCTGTTGTGGGGAGAGGAAGAGGAAGGCGAATGTAAGCCACTTTGAGACTCCTTCGGGTAGAGAAAAGCGGCATATAAGAGCCAACTCTTCTTCATCTCTCTCAGTTCTTACGTGTTGGTTTTGACAGTTTCTTTTCTAGAGGTCTCAGAAACATTCCTTTGCAAGAACTGTATGGATGCTTTTCCAAGTTCTCTTCCTGATAGGGCACTGGAAATTGCAAAGGCCACTTCTCACAAAATAGAAGCTTGCTTTTCCTGGCTTCTTAAATTGTGCCAGGATAAGATCAGGCTCCTCTGCCTATGATTCTTCATACACCTCTTACTGAAAGGATGTTGTTGCTTCAAGCACGTCCCTGGAAAGGTGCCATATCAATTTCCTAGGATAATAAACTTCCAAGTTTCTTGGAGACAGTGATTAGGCCACATCTGAGGGGGAGGGGACGGGGAAGCCCTATAAATGAAGTCATTAATTATAAACCAGTTTCAACCTGACTTCTTTGAGCAAAATGCGCAATTGATGTGAGAGCTACTGCAAACAACCTTAAATGACACTTCTTTGGACACTGCCACCCCGAGGTTTGAGACAATGAGAGCTCTGTTAGACAGACTCTGTTTGCAGATTACTGGATATAAACAGTGTAATCAGACAGGAGAAGACAACCAATGAACAAAGACTAAGATTGCAGAATTAAAGAACACTACAAACAATACTACTACCTAAGGCAATAAATACTATACACAATACAGAAAGCAGATTATAAAGATCACCACGCTAGACTGCCGTCCTATTCCATTATCTCCTGTGACATTCATTTGACTACAGTTGTAATCTTATCTTTTCCCCTGTGAAGTAATGGACTCACAAGTCGTGCTCCCTCTTGGTTTCTGGGAGATCAGAAAAAGAACCATGGCCTCCCAAGTCTATGCACAGAGACAATGACTCCCAGGGGATATCAAACTTCTCTCTGGATAGTAACTGCTGCCATCACCATATCAGGGCATCCCTTATTAGATGGATTTGCGCAGTCAGCTCTCTGTATCCACCCTGCAGTTAAGAGGGCCTGCCTAAATGCCTCTTCAGTTGTGCCAGCTAACCTGGGACTGATCTATTACACATTTGCAGTTTTCACTCACTATTTTCAAAGGAGAATGAGCTCACTCTCCTCTTTATTACTCTTTGGATAGCAAGACCCAATAGCAGAGGGTGATCAAAGTTCTCGCTGACTCCACAGAGTAAT
Organism: Paroedura picta; assembly: GCF_049243985.1. NCBI lineage: Eukaryota > Metazoa > Chordata > Lepidosauria > Squamata > Gekkonidae > Paroedura > Paroedura picta. Next base: position 36,539,644 of record NC_135373.1, read on the forward strand.
TTTCATATTAAACACATGCAAACCCCCCTGGGATATATTTGCCTCCCATAGAGAGAGAAAAAAAACATTCAATCGATATCACAGAGGGTTTAATTTTATTTGTTACAAATTTGAAGTGGGGTTACCAGTTAAGATTAGAATCAAAAGCCACACCTAGTTATAGGAATTTGGAGACTTGTTCTAATGGAAGACTGTCAATTCTCCAGACCATAGAGGTAGTTTTTTGGGGTTTCAGAGAAGACTATAACCTTCAACTTTGAATAACTGATCTGAAGTTCTTTGGATTTACAATATTTTGAAAATCAGTTTTAAAGTCTTCTTGCTTTAATCTGAATGTATGACATAAGAATAGCATAATCTGTGTAAAGGAATAGACTTGTTGTCTGTTAGTATAGAAGAAAGAACAGCTGAAAGATCATTTAGATACAAGTTAAAAAGTACGAGTGTTAAGAGACAATCTTGCTTCATAGTGAACTTGAGCCACACAAGAGGAATAGAGGGGTTTTTTATTAGCCAGAACAATCTTTTGTCAATTGAGGTATGTGACATTCATTTGACTACAGTCCCACCATTTACTACTGGGTATGGGGTCAAAAAGAGCCTCTTGTGGCGCAGAGTGGTAAGGCAGCTGTCTGAAAGCTTTGCCCATGAGGCTGGGAGTTCAATCCCAGCAGCCGGCTCAAGGTTGACTCAGCCTTCCATCCTTCCGAGGTCGGTAAAATGAGTACCCAGCTTGCTAGGGGGTAAACGGTAATGACTGGGGAAGGCACTGGCAAACCACCCCATATTGAGTCTGCCATGAAAATGCTAGAGGGCGTCACCCCAAGGGTCAGACATGACCCAGTGCTTGCACAGGGGATACCTTTACCTTTACCTTTTTATGGGGTCAAAAGGTCTCTTGATATCTATGAATGTGACATACAGTTTACCTCTAGTGGGGAGATGTATTTTCCAGCTAAATGGTTTAAGATCAAAGCCCATTCTTAAACCAATTAGACAGCAACAAACAAAGTCCCATCCATACAGATTGTTACCTCAAGCTGTACACGGGTCATTTTGAAATAAAATTCATCCGGGTTCTTCTCCTGCGCCTTTCTGCGAAGCGCCTGGAGGACATTCTGTTTCTTATGGTAGTCACTGCAGGGCAAAACCACAGCATTAATACAGCCTTGCTATATAAAAACAACTTCTCCAAAGATGGGAAGTTCAGCTGAGCACACAAAGAACATATGAAATTGCCTTATCCTGAATCAGATCTCTGATCCACCAAAGTGGGTACTGTCTACTCCAGTCTCGCAGCAGCTCTCCACATCTCAGGCCGATATGTTTCACATCACCTACTAACTGGAGAAGCCAAGGACTGAACCTGGGACCATCTGCATGTTAAGCAGATGCTCTACAACTGAGCCATAGCCACTTTCCAAGGCACAGTTACTCAATGGTGGTACAATGGACCAACTATTACCATACACACAGAATTTACAGATGGTTGCTGCTTTGGAGGAGCATGACACTAACATTTATACTTAGTTCCCAACAGGGATAACAAAATATTCAAAACACTTTTTTTCCAAACTATTCAGAACACATTTGTTCTCAGAACAGCACTATGAGAATCCATCTCAACGCTTAGGCTGCCTCGGCATTTCTAAAAATTAGAAGTGGGCAGTAAAGAAGTGCACAGGCCAAGTGTGGCAGCTTCCCCTAAGTGTCCACAACATATTAAAAAAGATCGACATGTCACCTTCCTAGATACTTCAAATCTGGCCACAGAAGGAACCAAAACATGGTGCTGGATGAGGATGACAGCGTAACATTTCTCAATAAGTTTGACTCTATTGTGTTTCCAATGGAAGCAAACGATCCAAGCTGCAATGCGTGCACCTTGGTGGGCTGTGGCAAACAGCGACTACTTACTCAGCACGAAGCTTGTAATCTTTCTTCTTCTCAAGAAGACCTAGATGCTTCCGGGATGCAAGCTGGTGGAGGAAGAGAAGAGGCAAGCAAAAGACACATAATGAGAAGTCAGTAACAGGAGACCATTTATGCTGGACAACAATGTGATGAAGATCTTTTTCAATCCATGCAAAATCTATGCGCATACAAATCAAACTTGTCAAACCACTGATCATGAATATACCATATCTGATTATTTCAGAAAAAGAGCACTGTTGGTTTTATGTAACAGAGCAAGTCTGGCATCCAGTAGCACCTTAAAGTCCAACAAAAGATCAAGGGTATAAGTGTTTGATATTAAAAGCTTTCTGCACCAAGTACCTGGGTGAAGAGAGCTTTGCCCTTGAAAGTTTATACTCTGGAAATCTCTTTGGTCTTTAAAGTGGTACTGATCCCCAAGGCTGCTCTTTTACCATAACAGAGTATGCAAATAAAGTTTCAAGAGAATGTAGCACACCACTTTAAGGGAGGAGGGAGGGATAATCACACTTTCCTCCTATCAAACCAAACATTTGCTATTAGAAAAACAGGAAGAAAAAGATCCCTTCCCCCCCCCCCCCAGCACTAGTTTTCTAACTGGATGGAGAATTTTACATACAAGACCTACCCTACAATACCATACATTTTCTTGCTGGTCTGACCCAGCCTTTACACTGCCCAGCAGGAGGGCGGCTTAGCCCCCAGTTGCACTTAGGGAGGGGGAGGCGAGGAGGACTTCTCTGCATTTGTTTCCAGGGGCGAACGAGCAGGTAGTCGATTCTTCGTGGCAGCACAAGCAACTTTCCAGGACCCTGAAAATCACTCCAAGAATTTGCTCCCTTCCGCGCACCGGAGCCTCCAGTGCTGAAGGGAGTATGGAGAGTGGCTCCCCCTCCCGAAGCCAGAACGCAGCTCCGAAAATGGACCGCATTCCCGCCGCCCCACCCTGGCTGCACCCAAACATGCCTAGTGGGTAGATTCGGGTGTGGGTCTGAAGCAGCAGGAGAGAGTCAGAGTCCAGGGGCACCTTGAAAGCCAACGCAGTTTTATTCAAGGTGTGAGCTTTCGGGTGCGTGTCTGAGGAAATGCGCCTGCACTCATATGCACACACCTGGACTCAGACTTTGCCTGCCCATTGGAACACGCGTCATGCCACGCTACGCTGTTCACACATGCGGGCCCGCTCTGCCCTGTGCAAACGGGAAGGGCTTCCCGACGCCGCCGTCCTCTCACCTGAGCGCGCTCTCGGTGCTGCCGCTGACCCGCCTTAGCCGCTTTCTTGAATGCCGAAGCCATGCCCGCAGCCCTCGCCCACCAGCCACTTCCGGGGCAGCGCGGGAGCCGCTTCCGGCTGCCCGACACGCCCCTTCAGAGAAGCGGCGGCGGGAGGAAAGCGAAAGAAGCGGCCAATCAGTCGGTAGCTCGAGCCTGTCTGGAGGCAGTGGGGCGGGGTAGACCATCATGTGCTGGCAAGGGCTCATGGGAACTGTAGTCTGTGGATATCTGGCGAGACATCCCAGCCACCCCAGCCCGGTTAATCATCATCATCCTTATTCTCCTCTCTTCGCTCAGAGCGAGTTACAATATATTATTAATCCACACTAAAAACCAGTTTAAATATTAAGAATTTAAAACGTTTTATTCTGCAGGCTAGTTGGTAGAAGATCTCGTTGTGAAGATGGATTTCTGTTGTCCAAAACAGCATAGCCAGCTTGTTTGGCTTTTTATTTTGCTTTTTGCCACATTGCTTGACCAGGCGATTTTTTTCCTATGCTAATATTTTTTATATATGTTTCTGGTACTATTGTACAAGAAGATAACATCGCCATTACTGAGACTGAGTTATTTTTTTGGGTGCCATTACATGTTTGTTTGCCCTATTATGGTGCAACCTCTCTTCCCCCCTCCCCCATAGGTGGCAGTTGGTCTGTCCTTGGGGAGACATGGTAGTTTAGGATCAAGGGCAGTCAACTATGGCTATATTAATTAATTATATTAATTAATTTAATTTAATTAATTAGATGCCTTACCCGCCACTCCCATACGGCTCGTGCCGGGTTACAAATGTCTATATAAACTCCACTAAAATAACCATTAAAACCCCAGACAAAATTACAACAATAAAACAGCGAGATGCGGCAAAACCATTAAACTCTCAAATCTGACCCATAGAGGTGGTAAAACCATTAGCTCCCCAATTCAAATTATTTGTCCCCTAGAGAGGGCAAGGAAGGGCAGATGGCTCCAAGTCCACCATACCGCTGGTAGTGTCTTTTATTATTATCCTAAGGGGGGTAAAGCAGATTGTTCTTCACTCACCAGAAAAGTGTTAGGATTCTAATGCAAATGAACTCTTCCAACAGGAAATAAAAGTGGGCTCTTTTAAAAGGGTGGTAGGCAAGAAACAAGCATGGCAGAGCCGAGTCAAGAGAGGTAAGTACTCTTATTTTAACGGCTGGGGGGGCACGATGGAGCATGATGTCACTTCCGGTGGGGGTGTCTGGGTGATGGCACTTCTGGTGATGTGACTTCCAGAGACATGACAGGGAGATGTGGCCGGCTGACACCTCATCTGGGGTTTCTCAAAGCCTGGATAATGATTCAGGGGTTTCTCAGCGGTAAAGAGGTTGAGAAAGGCTGGACTAAGAAAACATGGCTTTCAAAGCAGGTGCCTTATGGGAGACAGATGGGGCTGCCAGTCCAGGTTGATGTATCCGGCGAGCTCCCCTGAGTATATGGAGCATGGCATGGCATGGAAGAGATCTGTGGATGTGGATTCAAATCTCTTTGCAGCGTTAGCAGGACACTCCCTCAGTAAACATGGGCCTATATAGCAGCCCAACTGTAACTTGCCCAAAGATTCTGGGCTCAGAAGCATCTGACTTTTACCAGGAGGTTTGAGAAATTCTTGGAGATTTGAGTGACAGTACCTAGGGAAAGAGCCTCTTGTGGCGCAGAGTGGTAAGGTAGTAGACATGCAGTCTGAAAGTTCTGCCCATGAGGCTGGGAGTTCGATCCCAGCAGCCGGCTCAAGGTTGACTCAGCCTTCCATCCTTCCGAGGTCGGTAAAATGAGTACCCAGCTTGCTGGGGGGTAAACGGTAATGACTGGGGAAGGCACTGGAAAACCACCCCCTATTGAGTCTGCCAAGAAAACGCTAGAGGGCATCACCCCAAGGGTCATAGATGACCCAGTGCTTGCACAGGGGATACCTTTACCTTACCCAGGGAAAACAGCCTTTGGGCTGGAAAGGAAGCTCAGTCAGGGGACATGTGTCCCTCGGGGGCTTCTGTTGCTCCTAAACTCTGGTATACTATAGAGGTATACCCTCTGAAACCACCATTCCCTGCCGGGAGACAAATCTCTGTATTCTGGAGAACTGTTGTAATTCCAGGAGAACCTCATGCTCTTCCTGGGGGCTAGCGGCCCTTGTGTGGGGACTCACAATGACAGTCTTCTGGGCACCCATGGTTCCTGCTACTAGAAGGAGCTAGCCAGAGGGCAAATAGCTTTGGCCCAGCAACAGCTTCAGGAAAACAGAGGAGAGGGGCTAAACCTCACGTGCTGAGTGGTGGGTCGTTTCGCCCCCACCACCTAGCTGAACAAGACATGGCATGAGAATTGCCAACTCCAGTCTGGGGAATTCCTGAAAGTTTGAAGGATGGTGAAATTGATAAATAAATTGAAGAAGAATTTCACCACAGAGTTTGCCTTCTGAAGCTTCCATTTTCTGCAGAGGAACTGATCTCTGTAGACCGGTTATAATTCCAGGTGAACTCCTGGCCCAGCACAGATTGACTGTGACAGGGAAAGAGCCCGGAGACAGTCTGGATTAAGGTCCCAAGCAAAGCTGATATTTTGCCCCACCAAACTGAATCACACAGAGTACCACTACCCTCCAAGGCAGCATATTCCGTCTGCGAACAACCCTCACCGTCAGAAAATGCCTCTTAATATTTAAGTGGAATCACTTTTCCCATAATTTGAAGAAGAGTTAGTTCTTATATGCCGCTTTTCCCTACCCGAAGGAGGATAAAATAATGTGAGGCTCTCTCAGCCTCACCTCCCTCACAGGGTGTGCAGAGAGGAAAGGGAAGGCGATTGTAAGCTGCTTTCAGACTCCTTTGGGTAGAGAAAAGCAACATATAAGAAACAGCTCTTCTTCTTCAGTAATATCAAGGCTCTCTCAGCCTCCCCTCCCTCACAGGGTGTCTGTTGTGGGGAGAGGAAAGGGAAGGCGACTGTAAGCCACTTTTAGACTCCTTTGGGTAGAGAAAAGCGGCATATAAGAACCAACTCTTCTTCCTAATTAAACTATCTGGAGACTGCTTTTGTCAGTGTGATACCCAAAGCTGCTGAGAGAGGGCAGCAAAGATGCACAGAACAAGGAGACTGCTGAATCAACTGGCATAGCCTGGGACACAAAGGCTTATGAATCGCGGCAGCTCCTGAAACACTATCCCCGCCCATGCTCCGCTATCCTTGAGCAGATGCAGCCATACCAATGTGTGGAAGGGTATACCACTGTGCAGCACTGGACACACATTTCTTCCAGGTAGTCCCTGGGAGGTCATAAAAACCCTGCACTTGTCCCAAGTATCCACTTGGCGATGACACCCCTTCCCCTCTATGTTCCCCAAGCGTGCCAGAAACAGTGACCTTGGGCCCACATCTTGCTAAACAGAGGCATACCTCTAGCAATTAGTCACTGTGCTGCTATTTAGGGTCGCCACCTAGTTGCCACGCCTCCCACTACATTCCTTCCACCTAGACTGGAGAAAAGTCTATTGCAGCTTCAAGCTATTGTACTTCCACTGCCCCTCCCCATTACCACACTTCAGATAATACGACTGAGTAAAGATGATGCATTTCCAGAGGAAGTTTAATTTTAAAAAAATAAGGATATATGCAATCTGGTTGTGCAACAGGTTGAGCAAGGATACAAAGAAAAGGTGAAAACAGAGAATCCCCTTTCCTTACATTTGGAATTTATATTCTCAATAATGTTTGAATAGGGCAGGCCAGTTTTACTGGGGTCCTGGCCTGGATGACCCAGACTAGCTCAGTGAGGTCACAGAAGGTAAGCAAGGTTGGCTGAGGTTAGTACTTGGATAGGAGACTCTCAAGGAAGTTCAGGGTCTCTCTGCAAACCACTAGTGTTCGTTTCTTACCTTGAGCCCACATCTTGCTAAACAGAGTCATATGTCACTGTGCTGTTATTTAGAGTCTCCGCCTAGTTGCCACGCCTCCCACTACATTCCTGCAAGCTAGAACTTTCCAGGATCGCTGTAAATTGGCTGATTGGATGGCACTTTCCGTCACCATTTTTCTCTGAAGTCTCAATAGTTAAGCAATATCTTACTTTTGTCGCTTGTATGTCCTTGGACAGGCGAGCAAAATGGGAGTCCCTAGGTAAAGGTTTAGTCCTTCACGGCTTGTTCCTCCTAAGCAAAAAGCAGGATGCAATGGGTTTCTCAGTGTCTGGAAAATTTATAATCTTCCCTCGATCCCTAGATCCATCTACCCCAAGGAAGTGAATGCATTCTAGCCACTTAGCTGCCCATTCGGGTTGAACCATTTGGTGTCACCTGGCAGGAGACCTCCTTCTCTCTGTCCATTTGGCGTCACCTTCAAGCAGAGTATGGGATTGTAAACTATAGTCCTGTTTCAGCCACAGTCATTAGTATAAGCATGGGGTTAAGTGCTCTGCGCTCAGAATTCGATGGCTCCTTTACCCAATCCCCTGACCAGGGTCCCAGCTCACTTTCTGCTCCAGTGTGGAGAAAGGTATAAATGAATTAAATATCAGCTAACAATAAGGTACCTTCTGGGTCTGAGAACCAGGATGTTTCACTGTGTCTGATCTCAGGCCACTGGAAGCAGCCGCCTGATTCAGGCCAAAGAGAACCTACCGGCCCTTCTTCTTTGGCCAGTGGTCATGCTGCACAGCAGTCCAGGGAGAATACCCAAACAGAATGCTGGCCTGATCCACCTTGGGTTGCCAACCTCCAGGTGAGGCCTGGAGATCTGCTGGAATTACAACTGATTGACAGATGACAGAGACCAGTTCCCCTGGAGAAAATGACAGCTTTGGAAACAGGACTCCATGCAGTTCTGCAGCATTCCAGATGTCCATGGACTACAATCCCCATGAGCTCCCATTAGCACGGTGCTAGCAGGGGCTCATGGTCATTGTAGTCCATGGACATCTAGAGAGCCGCAGTTTGGGCACCTCTGATGTAGCATCACATCCCTGCTGACCTCCCTCCCTTCCCTACAGACCACTCCCAAAATCTCCAGGAATTTCCCAACCTGGTGTTGGCAACCATTCCCTTCCAGTCGACACAGGAGTCTGGCCCGCCCTGACTGCCTGGGATAGGCGCCTATCCAAAGGCTCTAATACCAGCACAACCCCCTCGGCAAGCTGTCGTCCTGACCGGTCACCCCCGCCCTTTCCGTCGCCCCCTGGCCCGGTGTCTCCGGCAGCACGTCGGAAGTGGAGTGCGTCCCCCCGGGGCCGACCGCGGGCCTTTGCAAAGGGCTGCCTCGAAGCGTCGAGCCCGCTCTCCGGTCGACGGGCGCTCAAATTGCACATGTAGCGGAAGCGCGCCGGCCGCCCCCTCCAGCGCGCCCAGCCGGGCAGGTCCCCTCGTGGGCAGCGGCTCCGCCTTCGCGAGGGCCGGGCAGGCGGAGGGCGAGGCCACTCCGACTCGGGCAGCCCGCGGGACTGGAGGGAAGGCGAGAAGCGGCGCCGCCAGAAGCCGGGCACAAGCGGAGAGCCGACGGGGCGCGGTAGGTGGGCGAGGCGTCGCGGGGGAAGGAGCCCCTTCGCCGCCCTCGGCTCCGAGCGAGCGGGGAGGAGGGAAGGTGCTTGGCGACTCGTCGGAAGTCTCTCCCGGGCCGCCGTGCCCCGGTCCCCCACCTGAGGTCCCCGGCCGGGCACCGGAGCAAAGGAGCCGGGGAGGGAGACTCGATCCGTTTCAGGGTGGCCCGTCCGGACTCTCGGCCAGGGGAGGGAGAGCGAGAGCTCCCCCGGGCTCGCCGGCCGGGAAGCCGTCACCCTTTCCCGTTGGAACGGCTCTTGTGGGACCCCCCCCCCCCCCGGTCCGTACCCCCGACGGCTGGAAAAGTCTAGTGAGACGCTACTAATTATTCGGGGGGGGGGGGGGAGTGGGAGCCTCCGGAGACTACGTGCCAACGAGGCCGCAAAGACTGCCCCCCCCCCACGCCCGCAACACACGTGTGAATGTGCCTCTTAGCTGCATTCAGCCTTTGTTGGACCCGGATGGCCGTCTAAGGCCCCCTGCTCCGAAGTCTAGTGGAGGGGAAGGGAGGGCTTCCTCCCCTTCAAGCCGAGGGAGGTGGTAGAGTCCAGCTTTGAATGTTCTTTTGCCTAAGGAGCAAGAGGACCGGCGGAGCGGAGAGCAAGCCGGCGCCTCCGTTTGCTTGCAGCCCTGCTGCTTTTAAGGGAAAGCCACAAACCGGAGCCCTGGCTCGACCCGTGGCATTGTGCTCCTCGAGACAGCAGAAACCGGCCGCCTTCCACGGGACCCGTGAAAAGAGAATCCTAAACGAAAACCCGATCGCTTGTTGCGCTTTCCTCGTTATCCCAAAATTTGCACCCTGGGGCAAGCGGCTTCACCCTCCCTACTGATAGGGCGAGCCCTGCGCAATTCCCTCGCGGGGGAGTTGCTAGGTTTGCAAGGCAACTAATTTTGTAAGCTGCTCTGATCCCCAGATTTGCATTTTCCCCTTTCGGTGGTTGGGTAAGGTAAAGTGGGGGACTCTGTCCCTGGGGGACCCATAGACTGAAATGTCTCTTTTAACATCTCCAACCTGGGATTGGGGCCCTTGTTGATTAAGCCACGGTTAGAGTATTTGTGCAGTGTTCACCTGGATTTATGTATTTGCCCTCAAGTTGAGTTGGGATATGGCCACCCCATGGGAGTTTCCAAAGCAACAGACCATCAGGGGTGCTCTGCCATTGCTTGGCACAACCCTGGTATTCCTTGATGGTATCCCTTCTAACCCCCCCCCCCCGCTCAATTAATCGATCCCTTTGTCGGCATTTAGCCGTCAAAAAATATCCGTGCTGATTCTTTTTAACAAAAAAAAAGTGTTTTTGCTTTAAAAAAACCCTGTTAATATTTAATATTTTCTTATACATCATTAATATGTAATATCTCTATATTTTAAAACTCGCCTCTCATCAGAACAGCAATTTTTCAGAGTCTGCAGATGTGTAGATCGGACAATGCTGCCTTTAATTTGCTTTTTTTCAAGGGCTGTTTCAGCCTTTTTGGAGGGGCAGCTGGGTGACTTCTGACCGGAAAAGGAGAAGTCTGCTCCTGTTTTTTGTCTGGCCTCTTTCCACAGCTTCCGGAAGGCGGGGGGGGGGGGGAGTCATTCTCTGTGCAGCATCTGCTCCTGCCAGCTGTGCAGAGGAGGAGGAGGAGGAACTTCCTCTGTCTAGCCTGTCTAGTAGAGATCAGGCCTCTGGGGGTGAATCACAAGGAAACCTGCCTTTGTGTCAGTGGAATTTAACTTCCTCCCATTACGATCCCTTTCCTACATCCAGGACCCTCAGTAGGCTTTTGGGGAGCCCCACCAGGTTAGAAAGAAGGATATCCTTTGGCACAAATTCTATGGTGAGTGATGGGTGATCACTGTATTGGATGAAGATATATTCCGCTGGGCAGCTGTGTTGGGCTATAACAGCAGAATAAAGTTTGAGTTTAGTGGCAAAGTTTTATTCAAGGGATGAGCTCTCCCTACCTGTATGTGATGGTTGAGGACATTTTGTTTCACTGTATCTGATGAAGTGTGCAGGCACACAAAAGCTTATACCTTGGATAAAACTTTTAAAAATATTTGAGAGGGATATAAAAAAAATACTACAGATGATGTACTACCAAACGGCATTTAGAAAAGATATATACTTAAATCTTGCACAGCATGCTCTAAACTGCTAGGAAATAAATCTGCTGCAGCACAATTGTAATAATTCATAATAATTACGTGCTGTAAAGTTGCAGCCGACTTATAGCAACCTCATGATATTCTGCCTTATGGGGTTTTCCATACATATCTCATTCTTTTACATCTAATGTTACAAACCACAGACTGCATTTTATGTTATGTTATTTATTTGTTAGTTTGTTTATTTATTTATTGTATTTATATACCGCCCTCCTCAAAGGCTCAGGGCGGTTTACATGAAACAACAAAATGGTACAGGTAACATCATTCCGGTAATAGTAAGGTGGTAACAACAATAACATTAAAGGAAGGTGGGACTGCAAAGAGCCTTAGCTCAACTCGTACTGAGACCCAGGGGTTGGGCGGATTCGTAACAGTCATAGTGGGAGGGGGGAGGCTTGGGGGGGGGCGATTGGGAGCGATGGATTGGGCCAACCTCAACCAAATGTCTGGTGTAGGAACTCCCTTTTGCAGGGTCTGTGGAACTGCTTTAGTTCTGTCAGGGCCCTGATCTCCTCTGGGAGCTCGTTCCACCAGGCGGGGGCCAGAATGGAAAAAGCTCTTGCCCTGGTTGAGGTCAAGTAGGATTCCTTGGGGCCAGGGACCACCAGGAGGTTGGAGGTGGTAGAGCGCAAGGCTCTTTGAGGGGTGTAGGCGGAGAGGCGATCCCTCAGGTATACTGGGCCCAGACCACGAATGGCATTTTCCCCATAGTTAGCATTTACAGTCTGAAAATGGCTTCTTTTCATCTTCTTTTCTACTGTTCCATAGAGTCTAGTATTGGACTCCATTTTCTTCTGAATTCTCACGTTGATTTGTGGTGTATTCAATGTGTAAGTTCTGCCATCGTCCCATATTCCATCTGTTTATCCCTGTTTCCATCTTGATGCATAGAGAATCCTAGCAGCTGTTACCATATATTTAACGTCTCTATGCATTTTGATATTATTTGGTACTTTGAATAAAACTTGGTTGTCTTAAAAGACACTGCTGGACTCAAACTTTGTTCAGTGTAGGATGAAGAGCATCTACACAGTCAAGCTGCTGCAAACAGAATCGAAGGCAATCTGGAACCAGAGGCCTCCTTTGTTAATGTAAAAAGCGGAGAGGAGAATGACACGAGCCACTTTAGGGTCCCCAATGGGGAGAAAGGTGGGGAGAGGCGCTGTGGCTCAGAGGCAGAGCATCTGATTGGCATGGAGAAGATCACAGGAAGTTTGGAAGTTCTACTAGCTCCCTGGAGATCTACTACCAGTCTGAATAAACAGTACTGACTCTGATGGGCAGAAGGTCTGATTTGGTATGGCAGCTTCATGTCTATAAATGAAGTATAAAACAAATAACTTACACCCTGCCTTGCATCGGTTTTGTCTTTTGAGAGGGCAGATAGCAGAGACTGTAGATGGAGGAGAGCCATCTTTTGAAGTGACAGGGCCGTAGATTCAAACCTTCCTTGCCCACTATGGGCCCCACTAACCTGCTCTGAGCAGCAGCTAGAATGAACTGTGGCCCCCAATAGAGTTGATGCTCCATGACTGAATGAGAACATTAGAAGAGACCTGTTGGGTCACACCAGTGATCCATCTAGTCCAGCATCCTTTCTCACACAGTGGTCAACCAGTTCCTCTGGAGGTCCAGCTGCAGAGCATAGATGCCAAGACATTCCCATCACAGAATCAGAGTTGGACAGGACCTCCTGGGTCATCTAGTCCAACCCCCTGCACTATGCGGGACACTCACATCCCTATCGCTCATCCACTGTCACCTGCCACCCCCTTGAATCTTCACACAATCAGCCTCTCCATCAGATGGCTATTGAGCCTCTGTTTAAAAAATCTCCAAAGATGGAGAGCCCACCACCTCCCGAGGAAGCCTGTTCCACTGAGAAACCTCCCTGACCGTCAGGAACTTCTTCCAGATGTTTAGACGGAATTTATTTTGTATTAATTTCATCCCCTCATATCGCCTCCTGGCACTGGGATTCAGAGGTTGACTACCTATGATAGCCTCTCTTGCCTTCGCCTTCACTTAAGGACCTGCTGCTGGGTTTTTGCAGAGATCCTGGCCAGTCAAGCTTCTTGGCCCTTCAGAGATTCCTTAGACAAAAGTTGCTGCTGACTAGCCATTCTCTTTGGAATAGGTCCCAGGCTAGCAGCTAGTCTGATCTGATTCTCAATTTGGTAAAGCTGGAAAGACCGCTTCTGGAGCGAGCATATTATTTGTTTTATGAGGCCGCCCTCAGTGGTACAGCAGCCAAGCCGAGGAACCAGGACTGGATATTCTAGCTGCTGCGTCTCTAAAGAGCAACAAAACAAAACAAAAAAATTGCATGAGAAACAACCTATTTTGAGGGTACCCTTTTGGAAACAAGAGGACCTGGAGATCCGATATCACCCTGTTGCCCTTTGAAGGAAAGGAAACGTTGCCAAATTCTTGGACATCGCATTATGGCTCTCAAAGGCTGTGTAGCAAGCAAGTCATTGCTGATGACCTTCAGAGCCAACAAGAGCTGGCAGGCAGCGTGTGTGTGTGTGGTGTGTGTATTGTGTTTTTAGGCAGTGGGACCTCTCCTTTGCAAATATGCTCTTTTGTAATAATAGGGGGCTGAATATGAGAGTTCCAGGTGGCTTAACAGTTTGCTTGTGAGGCATGGGCAATACCTGTGTCCTTTGAGACGTGCTGGAATTGAAGTTAACTGCATGGGACATTTCTTTTTGTTTGTTTGAATAAATGAACCTGCCTGAGACTAAACTGGTCTAGCCAAGTCAGTACTGTCTACTCAGGCTGGCAACAGCTTCCCAGGATCTCAGGCAAAGGTCTTTGGTGCATCAGGGTCATGATTGTCTTCTCAGATTGGCAGCAAGTGATCAGCATCTCAGGCAAAGGTCTTCCAATTACTTGCAGCTTGATCCTTTTCACTGTGGATGCCAGGGATTGAACCTGAGACATTCTGCATGTTTATCAGAAGCTGTTCCACTAATAATAATGGTAATAATATTCTTTAGTTGGAGCCCTTCTCCATTTGCATAATTTCTGGACTTCCTTCTTGTGCACAGCATGCTCGAAATAGCTAGGAAATAAATCTGCTACAGCGCAATTGTAATTCATAATAATTACATGCTGTAAAGTTGCAGCCGACTTATAGCTACCTACTGAAGTTCCACCACGTGGGATTTTCAAGGCAAAAGAAAGACAGGTATGGTTTGCCACTGCCCTCTTCTGCACAGCAAGCCCAATATTGTGCAGAGCAAGCCTTTTCGGTTCTGGCCTCCACCTGGTGGAATGAGCTCCTGGGAGAGATGCGGGAGCTTTGAGCATTCCACAGGGCCTGCAGGTTTATGGTTGAGGCCACAGTTTGAGAGGAAGATCTGGTGGGCCTCCCCCTAGCGTTAAAGGCAGCAGTACACTAGGGGCATCTCTTAGCGTCAGGTCCTGGCTCCCTCTTGCCACTTCCCCCTTTAGGGATGTTCATGGGGGGGATGGATAGTTGATTCCACTGCCATGTTACTTCTTATGTTGTAATTTTTATGTCCTATTTTTAATTTTAATGGAGTTTTATTGGGGTTTTTAATGGACTGTTGTAAGCCACCATGAGCCGGCTCTGGGAGTGGTGGGGAATAAAAATATTAATAATAATAATAATAATAATAATAATAATAATAATAATAATAATAATTTTGTTGGTCTCCCGTCCTAGTACAGACATGGCCAACCCTGCTTAGAGTCTAAGCTTGGGCTAGTCTGCTACAACACAATTGTATTATAAAAATGCCATAAAACAGGAGAAATCATGGAAACCGACTCCATGTAAAAAGCTGAGTTGAACTTAAAGGCTATCGAAAATGAGTCTTTGATAAATGTTGAAAGCCTTGTGATGAAGGGCCGCAAGGAAGATCCCTGGGTGTTCCTCATCAGCTGCCAGGAAAGCTCTCACATCAAACCCCAATAAGTGCTCCTGAGATCAGGCAGACTGCACCCACAAGAGAGTCCCTCAGCAGATCAGAGATTCTGGACAAGAATGGGGCTCTTAAGCACACAAAATACATTGTGGAATGGGGGGAACAATCTGCAGAATGGTGGGAATAAATTGCTGCCATGATTTGTTTTCACCTTTTCATTGTATCCTTGCTCAGCCTGATGCATGGTGTAAGGTTCATGCATCCTATTCCCCAAATCGGTGCCCCAAAAACCCCTTGAAAACCCAACAGTGACCTGATGGTGGCTGAAGCAGCTGAAAAATACCCTGGGTTTCTTCTGCCTCTTCTGAGCTCCCTAGAAAGAATCCTCGCCACTTGCCAGGGGGCCTCTAGGGGCTGTTCAGAAGGTGTGTGGGAGATGGTTGCCCACCTGAGACACTGTGGTTGGGAAAGGGCTGCCTTATACTGAATCTGACCAGGGGTCTATTTTGTCTACTAAGACCAGTCATGTCTCTCCAGGGCCTCATGCCTTTCACGGTACCTATTACCTGATCCTTTAACTGGAGATGTTGGGGATTGAACACGGGACCTTCTGCATTTCAAGCAGATGTTCCAACCACTTAGCTATGGCCCCCACTCCCCATGCAGAACTGCCCACAAGTAGCCAGTTAGCCCTGTGTATTGTGTCCTTGGAGAATTTGTGGGGGGTGTGATGAGAACGGAAGTCTCTGAAAACAGTTCGGTGTATACAGCAAGCCTTAAACCGTTTCCCCTGTGTGCCCTTAGTCCAGTGAAGCAGCCCTTTAAAGGATGCCTGGGGAAAGGTTATCTTCTTACTGGAATGGCTATGGCTTCTGCAGGCATCCCGTTTCCCTGGCAGAACGGACCCATCTTGCAGCTTCCACTTTGTGTGTGATACAGGAGCAGCTGCGGCCTCAAGGACTCTGCTCTCGTTGAATGTTCGGCATCTCCAGACTAAAAATACCAGCGGCAGAATAGGGGTCCCCCTTGTGTCCGGTCAGGTCAGATGGGTGTCCTGAACGCCTCGGGCAGCTGGCCTCCATCTCCATGCCTTGCATGTGTTCCAGGCTGCCCTTTCCGCCTGCTGGCATGAGGCGCCTTCTCATTCTTTTCCAAGCTGTGACAAAAAATAGACCACAGGATTGTCACATCTGCCTTTGTGCCCCATCAAGGGCTGCTTTGTCCCTTCCTAGGCCTGGGAGAGGTGGTTCTGGGCTCAGTGGAAGAGCCTCTGCAGTATGCAGAAAGTCCCTGGTGCAATCCCTGGCATCTCCAAGGACCAGGCAGAAGGTGATGTGAAAGACCTCTGTCAGGTATCTTGGAAAACCGCTGCCAGTCTGAGTAGATAAGATGGACAAAGGCTAGGGTTGCCAGTCCTGGTTTGGGAATTAATATGAAGATTTGGACGGTAGAGCCTAGAGGGCGTGGGGCTTGGGGAGCGGAGGGGCATCAGTGGGGTATAATACCATTGCTGGCATGGATTTGTTTTCACCTTTTCTTTATATCTTTGCTCAGCCTGATGCATGGTGCAAAATTCATGCATCCTATTCCTTAAATCAGTGTCCCCAAGTCCCAACCCAAAGCCCCTTGAAAACCCAACAGTGACTTCATGGTGGCTGAAGCAGCTGAAGAATGCCCTGGATTTCCTCTGGTCCACCTTCCGTAGCAGCCATTTTCTCCAGATGACCAGATCTCTGTCACCTTAAGGTCAGCTGTAAAAGTAGCAGTTCTCCAGGCCCCACTTGGAAGTTGGCAGCTCTAACCGAGGATCTGATTCGACACCTTCCTCTGTGTGTGTGTTTCGTCTTGCAGAGACAAAATCCACACTGTTCGGGGTTTCACCTTCTTGTCCTCCCCTCCCTTCTGCTTGTCAGTGGCGCTCGATCCTGCCACAACCAAGTCCTCCCTTGACTCAGGCAGGGGACCTAGGGCGGCTGGGTTTGCACAGGACTCTGGCAGCTGCTTTGCACGGCTGCCTGCCTTTTTCACGCCGCTGTGCCTCTCGCGCTCACAACCCACCTAGGACCTTAAGCAATCCTGGTGGAAAGCGGGATTCTGCCAACCAGAGCCGCTTACCTCATCCTGGAAAAATGCTTTGTTGCTGAGACTAGGAAAACTGTCTGAGATTTCTGTCTGAGCCGGCCGGGATGGCGGGTTTCTTTTTGAATCACGGCACAGCAGAGAGCAAACTGCAGCTGTTTCTGAGCCGTGGAGAAGCGCAGCTTGCAACGAGGAACTCAGCCGGTGGCCCAACAGGGACCTCTGGCTCGAACTGCCACCAGCCTTTCTGTCTCTAGCTCAGAGGGGTGCCAGAGGATCTCCGAGAAACCCCTGGATGACTTTCCAGCAGTCAGGACTAATCTGGGTTCGACTCCAACTGAATCCCAAACTTGCAGAGTCTTTTATCTGGACGGGAGCCTCTTCTGATAGCTGGGAAAGATGAGGGAGCGGTGAAGGTCAGGGCTCCCAGCGAGATGGGGACCGAAATATCAGGCACGTGGCTCCTTTTCAAATGCCTGTTTGTTGCCAGACTGTCCTTGAGCATTCTGGGAAGGCAGGAGCAGAACCTCCACCCCCACACCCCTCCGTCCCCTTCTCACTTGTGACAGGCATGAAGAGCTGCCTGTGCCTGGCGTGCAAAGGAAAAGGCCATTTACTGCTGTAACTGGTCACGCCTTATCGCACTTGGCTCCAAGACAGTAGACCTGACGTGCGCTTCTACACACATTGGAGAATGCACTGTCAATGCACTTTAGGGATTTCAGGTGGGTTTTTCTGTGTGAAGCAGGAAAATCCACTTTCCAGCAATCACTAAAGTGCATTCAAAGTTAGTGGGGCCAAAAGGAGTGTTCAGTTTGCTAGCTGCCCACTATCTTCCTAATTGCCTCCTTTGAACAGCTTTCGCACCCATTGGAAAATGCACTTTCAATGCACTTTAATGATTGTTTGCGACTGGATTTTCCTGTGTGGAAACAGTGAAATCTGCTTGCAAACAAGCCCTGAAAGCATAAAACAGGAAAAGCCAATTGCAAAAAATCACAATACTTTGAAAGTGCCACCAAAATAATTCCGTTTGCTAGCTGCTCACCATCCTACTGCCTCTCTTGAGCTGCTTTCTCACATATTGCATAAAGCACTTCCAATGCACTTTAAGAATTGCTCGCAACTCGATTTTCCTGGGCGATACAGGAAAATCTGCTTGCAAACAATGCGTAAAGTGCCCTGAAAGAACAAAACAGTAATATCCATTTGCCAGCTGAAGTGCACGGAAAGTACATTGAAGGTGCATTATCCAGCATGTGTGAAAGCAGCTTAAGAGAAGTGGCAGGAAGATGGCCGATGGCCAGCAAATTGAACAGCCATTTCTGCCATGCTAACTTTTGAAGACAATTCCCGGCTTGCCTTAACTTGGCTAGGCCAGAGAACATTAGTGGGTGGCAACTGTGCCCAACAGATTGACGTGTAGCAAAACTCCTGACTTAACAGCACCTTGCCACTTGTGCATATGGGAGACGGCGGGACATATCACTAATATTTATGTGGGTTGCTTTCAGTGATGCATACAGAACAGCTGTGGCTGCTGTATCTCATTGTCTGTGATCATCCGGTTTGCTTTTTTCCTCCTGTTCCCAGAAGCGCTCATGTACTTGGGGGTATA
This sequence comes from Paroedura picta, assembly GCF_049243985.1. Lineage (NCBI taxonomy): Eukaryota > Metazoa > Chordata > Lepidosauria > Squamata > Gekkonidae > Paroedura > Paroedura picta. The sequence goes on from NC_135373.1 coordinate 36,558,154, forward strand.
CGTCTGTTGAAAGGGGATCTGTTAAAATGGGGATCAGCCATTCTTTATATTTAGGGGAGATTCAGAGAGTAACCTGGACAAGTTGCCCAATTAACTCCTCCTTTGTATTGCCTGAGCAGCTGTTTCCTCACATCAACCTCTTCTGTTGAAATGTGGGTAGTCCTTGCTCCACCTCTATGACTGTCTGCAAGTTTTGTGAATAAGCCTTCTGTTGTCTTCTCAAAAAACTAGAGCAGGGGTTGCCACAACATGGCACCAGAGAACTTGCCAACACCTTTTCTGGTGTCGGCCAAGTGATTTTAGAAAACAAGCATGGCCATGTGGGGCTTTTCCCCAACAAGGTTTGGGGAAAGGTTTGTTGGCTATGCAATTTTTTTTAAGTTGCTTTGGCAGCAGCTAAGATCTTCACTGTGTGACTGAAAGGAAGCTGTGGCAGCTGTTGTGTGGCTGGCTCCGCCTCCTGAGGCAGCCATTTTGTGGCTGTGCCCACCATGTTGTGTCAAAATTCCAGAGGTACCCACAGGATCCCAAAGGTTGGGAAGCCCTGAACCTGAGAGAGGATTTACAGTGCCATCCTAAACAGAACAATACCCATCTTTGCCCACTGAAGTCAGTGAAGGGCATAACTCTGCTCAGAATGGCACAACTTGACATGCGGAAGGTCCCAGGTTCAATCCTTGGCATTTCCATTTAAGGGGACCAGGATGGAAGTGATGGGAAAGACCTTTGCCTAAGACTTTGGACAGCTGCTACCGATCTGAGCAGATAGTGCTGATCTAGATGGACCAAGGGTCTGATTCAGTCAGAGGCAGAGATAAGGGGCCATGATACAGAGATAGAGAATCTGCTTGGCATGCACAAGGTCCCAGATGCAGTCCCCAGCATCTCCAGTTCAAAGGACCAGGCAAGAGGTGATGGGAAAGATCATGGAGAGCTGCTGCCAGTCTGAGTAGACCCTGCTGATGGACAAAAGGTCTGAATGCAACTTCACATGGCATGTGACCTCCTCAGAAATTGGGAATACATAATAGACTTACATAACGGTTTCTAGTGGAATGTCTTTGAATACAATGAGGAAAGAGTTCATTTCTGGAAATACCTTGCTGTGATAAAACCAGAGCGAGAAATAAATACATTCATTTAGAAAGGCAATTTTATAAGTAATTGTTGGGCTGGGCTCTCGTTGGGTCCATTGAAATGTTCAAGCCCACATAAATCAGCCACGTAAGTAGGCTCAAAGCAGATTTCTGCCATTAAAAGGAGGGCAAAAAGATCCACTAGCTTAAATATGTTTTTAATATATTTTGGGTCGAGTGGACAAGCTAAAAGAAGGCAGACAGATACCAAGGCTTGGAAAATGAATAAATACTCCAATCATTCCCCCAGAATGTGGTTGTGAGGGGGGTCAGAGCTGGTTTTTGGTATGGAAACAACTCCATGGGATTGCTTAGTTGTAAGATTGTTACGTCTACCAGGGAAGTTATAGGCATGTGGAGAGTTATAGGGCTGCCTACTATGGGTTGGGAAATACCTGGAGATTTGAGGGGTGGAGCATGAGGAGGGCAGGATTTGGGGAGGGGGCATAATGCCCTAGAGCCCACCTTCCAGAACAGCCAGTTTCTCCAACGGAACTGATTGCTGTCACCTGAAAATGAGTTGTAATCCCAGGAGATCCTCCAGCCACCACCTGGAGGCTGGCACCCCTACCAGAGTCCCTGGCAGTCTTTCAAGGATGGATTGGCCCTAAATGCTGGCATATACCTGGAATGAAAAGGTGGGGCAGGCAGCAGCAAGAAGGCGGGCCCTTGAAACACTGATGAGGTCACCAAAGCTGGAATCTCCTGACTAAAGAAGGAACCTCAGTGGCTGGTAATGCTTGGTTGATTCACGAAGCAAGAGCTCCAGGGCTCAGCTCAGAGTGTAAACTGGCTGCTGCTCAGGTGTGTGTTCAGTAGACCAGGCCATGATCCTTATTTGTTGCTTCAAGGAAGCCTGGGAGAGGGCAGGCTTCTAAATGTTTCCTGGCCAGAGAAACCAGTCAGCCTCTTCAGATGCCAAGTGTCTATATAAAGTGGGTGGGGACCAGGTAGAACTTTGGCCCAGCATGGCTTCAGATTGGCCATTGGAGATTTGATTGGCTGTGCAGATGTTTTAAAAATGTTGCTTTTGCAACAGCTTCCCCCCCTCCCCCCAGCACAAGAATGTTCACTGTGTGGCTGAAAGCATTCTGTGGCAACCACAAAAATGGCTCTTCCCGCCAAGCTGTGTCAGAATTCCCAAGGCGCCTGCCCTCTCAAAAGGGTTGGGGACCACTGCCTTAAAGGAAGTGTGGGATAAAAGCATAATAGACCAGTGATTCCCATTGTGTTGCCTGCCAATGTGTGTTCTGGCTTCTTTCTCAAAACATCTCTTCCCTGAAACAAAAAGGCCATCTTGGCGTTTCTCCTCCTCGTTGGACGAAGGGGGACTTCAGAAGAACCTATGAGCTTTGTCCCTTCAGGAAACATTCTGGAAACAGCTATCTCCATTGGAATTTGCCAGCCTCCTGTGGTACTTGTCAATGTGTTATGATCAGTCACACACCATGTTACCCATTTTGTGATGGCTTCCACATTTCAGGGTTCTAAAAAGTGTTCGTAGGCCCGAGATGGTTGGGGTTTCCTGTTGTAAACACAGCTAGGTGGATTCTAGGAGGCAGTTACAGCATTGAACTCTCCACCAACCCGTTTCCTCTTCTGACCTGTGGCACCACAGGGATCGTAGGAACCAAGATGCACAGTGCAGTCCTTTCCAGCTCAAGACCCACTGTGCTAATGCAGCTGCTTCAGTGGTAGATTAGCCCTATGGGGAGCTCTGAGAACAGAATAATGGAGAGAAGAGCAGGCGGAAAGAAGAAACATTGCTCACCTCAGCTTGGAATCCCATTAACATTAACCTGATACGTTGGAAGCGCACTGCAGTTAGAGAAGTAATTACAATAAACAGAACCCACTTGGAATCTGCACTCAAATGTGCACGTGAGAGACAGAGGGAGACTTCCTTTCAAGAAGCACATTGTGATTATTGCTCAGAAGGCCAGGGAGGCACACCAGCCCCAATACAGGTCTCCAGGAAACATTCTGGTTGTTCAGGGAATGTTTGAGCAAAATTATTCATTTCAGAAATATGTTCATTTGAGCTATGTACCTTTCATGTTAGGCTTAAGGTTTTGAATGGCCCAAAAGATTAGATTGATGAAGACATAACTCCTTTTGCAGCACTGACGAAGGACCCTTTCCATGTGGGGACACCCTAGGTGACATGCGTAGTGCTTGGATGGATTTTGCCCTGCATTAGTCCATCCATCACAAACCATGCAGGACCATTTGGAGAAGTGTTCAGGCAGTACACATCTGAACCAGAAGCAGCACTGTGAATGAGGAACAAGTGCAGGACTGTTCAGTTTAGAAGAATGTCAGGCAATCTTATTGGAGAGTTAAAAAATTAGATGTGGAGTAGAGGAAAGGAGACAGAGAGACTTTTCTTCCCCTTGCCTATCGAGAACTCAGGGCACCCAATGGGCAGTAGATTCAGAAGTGTGAAAAGTTATTCTTAACTCAACAAGTAATTATATTGTGAATTTACTGCCAATAGACCAGAGGTCCCCAAACTTTTTGAGTCTGTGGGTACCTTTGGAATTATGATACCACAAAATGGCTGCCGTAGAAGGCAGAGCCAGCCATAAAATGGCTCCCACAGCTTATCTTCAGTCACATAGCGCAGGTCCTTGCATTGTGGCGGCAGTTGCTGCCAAAACATTTTTTTTAAAGATCTGCATAGCCAATTGGCTCTCCATTGGCCAATCAGAAGCCTCATTGTGTAAAAGCCCCACTGGCCCTGACCACTTTCTAAAAACACTAGTGGGGCACCAGGAAAGCTGTTAGCAAAGCAGGCACAGGGACCATGCTAGGGACCCCTGCATTAGGCATAGTGAAGGCCACAGCAGGTGTCTTAAAAGAGGGATTAGACAGATTCAGGAGGAGAGGGCCATAAGTGGGCACCTGCTGTGGTGACTGAAGGGAACCTCCATGTCCAATGCTAGGAGGCAAATTAGAGTGAGACCTTAACCCAGGGATTCCCAGCAAAGGGTCTGTGGGCCCCCAAGTGTTTGCAGGAGCTCTGGAAGGAGGTTCACAGCCTTTCCCCTCCTGTTTTTATGGACTCAGCCACAAGCTAGGGAACCTGGTGCTTGCATTGCTCCCTTGCCCTGAGCATGTGAGTGCTCTAATGCAGGGGTAGTCAACCTGTGGTCCTCCAGATGTCCATGGATGGGAATTGTAGTCCATGGACATCTGGAGGACCACAGGTTGACTGCCCCTGCTCTAATGGTTTCTGTGGGTGGAAAGGGGTGGAGCCTGCACACCTATTTCCCACCTTAAACTGACTCCTGTCTCCCCCAACCCCAGTTCTCCTCAAGGCTGCCTGTTAATGTGGGTGATGATGTCACTTCTGCTGACATGTCACTTCCAGGGGTGTGGCAGGGAGGCGTGGCTAGTGGACATCACCTTCAGGACTCCTCAAAGTCTGAAAAATTATGGTTAAAAGGTTGAAGAAGGCTGCCATAACCAGTCATGTTCTCTTAATCTAGCCTACCTGAAAGGATTATTGTGAGGATAACATGGGGACAGAGAACCATGTAGCTTGGAGTTCTTTGGAGAAATGCCAAAATAATAAAAGCTCAATAGCTCTTGCTGATCATAGCTGCTGAATATTCCATGCATGCAACCTTGCTAATTGTGCTGGAGCTGCACATGGGAAAGGTCTCATTGAAACTGGCTGCTAAAGAAGGAGATTGACAAAATGCCCATGGATATCTTCTTTCTCCTCTTCATGTGAAGGCTGTTTTCTTGTCGCAACTCATCATAATTCTCTGCAATGTACTCCTTTATGTTTTTGCTGTGTGCATACATACTCATGTACTTCTTTATACCACCAAAGGTTATGGTATGGGTTGGGAGCGATCCGTGAGACAATGTTAACAAATAACCCTGCTCGATTGTGTGCGGCTATCACAGGAGAAGCCTTGAGGAGGTAGATTTCTGAGGCGATTTCTGCAGTCTTGGGGTGATTTACTTGTAAGCCCTGCCTCAGTTATCTCCATGTTCTTCTTGCTCACCACAAAAATTTACCTCATGGCAGCAGAACATCTTGCAACTGAGGGAACGATTTACAATTCAGCATCTCGTAACTAAACGAAAAACTTACAGTTCAATACAAATCTGAATCCCCAAAATTGTAAGAGGCCTCTCAGTTCCCAGAAAGGACCTGTCAGAAAGTGGCGTATTACCAGTTTACTGGTGAATTACTACCATATTAAAATATGTGTCCATGTGCAACATCTGCGTCATACAAATTGGAGGCAATCCAAGGCGGCCGCATGGGCCATCTCTCGAGAAAGCTAGGGTGCTCTGACAGGAAGTGAATAACTGTTCTCACAGTTTTTTATACATGCATTCTGAAGTATAAGCTAAATATTAATGAGAGATAACAAAGTCTTCTTTAAGCTGCTGGGGCTGTCAGGAAGGGAAAAGGACTAGGATTGACCCAGTGAGTATGTTTTTGACCCTGTTCTAATACTTCGTGCCCCGAATGCGGACTTTTGTGTGGTTTCAGCAAGCTTTTTGCTCCATGCCACTGTAGCTGGGTCTTCTTGGGGTCTTGTGCTTGTTACGCTACAGCAGGGTGTATGCTGATACCAACTAACTGGCCTGCTGCTTGCCCTTTCCTGCTGTTCCAATTAGATCCACTCTTTTGTACACACGGCCTCCGTGACTTGTTCCCATGATCCAAAACTAGAGTTTGTCTGACAGATATCAGCATATCCCTGAGGTGGGTCAGCCCAGGGCTCCTGGGGGCCCCACTGCCACTGACTCCCCACATTCACACTCATGCACCTCCACTGCCAGCTGTCCCTATCAATGCTCTTCTCTGCCCAGAGTCATTGAGGAAGGGCATGTGAGTGGTGCACTGTGGAGGCACAACCCAGAGGCCATGGCCACAGCATTCCCTGCTGCATAAAGTAGCCAGTGCTGTCAGGGAAAGGGTGTGCAGGCAACTGAACATGGGTGGGAGAAGGATGCACAGGCAGATGAAGCGCCCAACCCTAATTACCACTTATTAATTGGGATTTAACCTTTGTATCTAAATTGCTTTCTAGTTATTACAACTGTCATTCTTAATCTCCCAAACCCCAAGTCATCGAATCGTTTTTATCTGCATATTGCCAGAAGCCTCTAAAGAGGCTTCAATTAGTAATGAAAGATGCTGTTGATTTTTCTCTAATTAATGAGTTAAGTTTAGCCATTGCTGAAAGTATTCTCATTTTCATCAGTACGTCTTCTAAAATAAGAATATTTGTAGTTTTCCAGTTCTGAGCATACAGTAATCCCACTGTTGATATTATATATAAGGACAGAGTTCCATGAGATTGCATTTCATATGACAATCCCAAAATTGGGGACTTTGAATGTCTTGGGTATGAAAAAAAAGGCAGATTCTCTCTGGCCAAACATCAGTTGTTTGTGGATTGGGGCCAGTTTTCAGGATTGTTCTGTGCCCCATTTTCTGAAGGTCTGTTGCAACCCCAGATCTGCCCTGGTTTCCCAGATGGAAAGCATCCGCGGAACGGCTCCTTCTCTAAGTAGAGTGCAATGCCCGGCCGTCTGCTAAGGAAGAGGCTCTCTCTGGCAGAACTCAGACCACTGACCTTCTGTATGAGGCCTCTGCTCTCTCAGATCTTGTTTAGAGAAGGGGGGTGTCTTTAAAGGCAAGAGCACGTCTCCCACTAATCTTCTGGAACCTGGACTTCCAGGCATCTTCTGGGAGCCCATACTGATTTCCCCCAACGAACTGAATATTTTGACTAGGGCCAACCGAGAGGGTCAAAATCTGTGTTTGCCAGGGGAGCAGCTCTTCACGGATCATTTATGAAGGCCTAAAAATATGAGCCATTCTTCTCCTCCCCCTCCCCCTCTGCCTCCCCCCAGTGGGTCTTGGAGAAAAAACTTGGCAAGAAGGGACGCTACGATTCCCACAGGGAGATGTTTGCAGTGGTACAGAGGGATTTGTAGTTGGCTCAGACTTGCCCTGGGAGCGTAATTGATAGCAGATGGAGCCTGCCCAGCACTCTCTCCAGGACTGGAACATCTCAGCTGTACAGCTGGAAATGCCATCTAGTTTTACTCTGTGGGGGGGTGGAGGAGGGAAGGAGGTGCTCCCTTTGTTGCCTGCAGGACCGCACCAGCCTGTGCTGCTTCTGCAAAGGGGGTGTGTCTGCCTGCCCCCTGCAGAACAGATGGCCTGGATTTCTCAGCCTGCCGTGGGGCACCGTAACCTGAGAAGCATCCCTTTTCGGCTGGTAGGAAACATTCCCAAATTGTGAAGCGTGCGGGAGAGGGAACTCCAGTTCTCTTCCAGATTAAATGCACCGAGATTCTCTCCTCTCTCCCCCCCCCCCACCTCATGGCCTCTCTTGACCTCTTGCTCGCCGTGGTGTCAGCTGGACAGAGTCCAAGTACAAAAGGCGCCTCGGCCCCCTCCCCAAAACCACAAGCGCTTTCACTCTCTTGGATACCTGATCCGCGTCCCTCCCCCCTTGGATAAGTTCCCTCCGGAGAGGCAGTTCTCCAAACAAAGAGCCACAAGCCAGAGCAACTGTTTTGACCAAATTTGGGGAAAAAAGAGTTCCCGTTCACCTTTGTGCAGACATGGAGAGCAATGGCCCTCTCTTGCGCCTTATTTATCGCACCAGGGTGCCTGCGATTGCCCAATTGCAACACACCAGTCCCCACTCACAGACATAACTCATCTGTGTCCAGTTCCCAACCCTGTTGACCTGAGGAATATTCCCATAAATGGATCACAGGAAGGGCTGGATCTGATTCCCAGTTCCTCAGTTAGTGATTCTTTAGTGGATGCAAGGAGAGACCTTTGGAGAGAAGGGACCTGGCTTAGGGACAGAGCATTTGGAGGGCTCAGGTTCAATCCCCAGCATCTCAGGTGAAAGGGTTCAGGTAGTAGGGTAGACCCAGGGGTAGTCAAACTGCGGCCCTCCAGATGCCCATGGACTACAATTCCCATGAGCCCATGCCAGCAAATGCAAATGCTGGCAGGGGCTCATGGGAATTGTAGTCCATGGACATCTGGAGGGCTGCAATTTGACTACCCTGCTTGAGACCCTGGAGATCCATTGCTAATCTGAGTAGACGATACTGAACTTGAAGGACCAAGGTCTGGTTCAGAGAGCTAGCACGAGGCAGTAGGTTAAGAGTGGCAGGTTTGATTCTCTACTCTTTCACACGCAGCCAGCTGGGTGACCTTGGATCACTCACAGTTCTCTTAGAGCTCCATCAGCCTCACCCACCTTACAGGGCGTCTGTTCTGGGGGAGGAGAGAAAGGTGATTGTAAGCTGCTTTGAGACTCCTTTGAGTAATGAAGTATAAGGCAGCTTCATGTATTCCTTGCAGAGATAGAGATTGTCATTCCGCAAAGGGCAGGGGGATCTTGAACTGCCTGCCCCATCTCCGCATGCCCCCTCTGTCCCGCTGTGATGCATCAAAGAAACCCCAGTCCGCTCCCAGGAGTTGGTGCATTTTCCCCCTTGCCTTGGGACAATCTCCCCCTGCTCTATATAGGACATGAGAAACACAGGACATCCACTGGTTTAAGCCTGGCCATCAAGTACACAGAACACCCATGTCCTTGTGGCCCAGCTGTGTTGCTTCCTACTAGTCACTCCTGCCTAAAAACCAGTTTTGCGTCATTTACATCCCAATGAACTGTGCTTATCTGATGGGAGCCACCAGTAGGAAGTTTTCTCTTAAGCTTGACCGGGCATGAACCTGGGACATCATGTGCCCCCGTGCAAATGTAGTGGTGCTAGAGAGGACCGGTGGGCCCTTTCCGAATCCCAAAGCCAAGATAAGTCAATCTCTTCGGTTGGGTTTGCTTGAAGCGAGTGTTGCTTGAGAGCAGGGGAATGCCATGTCTGTGGGCCCAGGGACTTGTTTTCTCTTGTCCTCTGGAAACAGCTGCTGGGTCTGGGGGGTGGCGAAGGCTGCCAGCCTTGAGGTGTGGGACAGGGAAGGCTGAGCACAGAGAGATACAATGCCACAGGCGCCACCCTTCAAAGCAACCGTTTTCTCCAAGAGAATTGATCTCTGCCATCTATCTGGGAGAGATCTCCAGGCAGCATCTGAAGGCTGGCAGCTAAATGACCCACAGGAAGGTTTTCATTAAAAATCTAGACCAGGGGTAGTCAAACTGCGGCCCTCCAGATGTCCATGGACTACAATTCCCAGGAGCCCTTGCCAGCATTCGCTGGAGGGCCGCAGTTTAACTACCCCTGATCTAGACAAACCCCCAACTGAGTGACACCTAGTCTGGAGACTTATGGGCAGGGAATATCTGGAGGCCGCTATTGCTTACTGTTGCTAATTTATTCCTCTTGTTTTATACTGCTAATGTTTATGCTGTTTTTCATTTATTGTTAATAATAATAGGTCATTCAGCTTTACTGACCTGCACTGTAAAGTTCACTGTCTGGTATATGTGCATTTTCTGTAAACTAAAGCGGGCAATTGGGGAAGTGGGAGCCCCCATCAGGAAAGGGGCCATATAGTTAGAGTTAGGAAATTCCTGGAGATTTGGGGGGGGGGGTACCTAGGAAGAGGCAGGAACTCAACAAGGTATAATGCCATAGACTGCTATCTCCAAATCAGCTATTTTCTCCAGGGGGGATGCATCTCTGCAGTCTGGAGATCAGCTGTAATTCCAGGAGATCTCCAGCCACCACCCGGAAGTTGGCAACCCTGTGTACAGCCCACTGCTCAGCACCTGGCCTGACAGACTCAAGGTGCCTTGCCCCGCCTCCCCGTCTGCCTCCTTGTTTCACAAAGTGCCGCACAGACTCCTGAGCACAGCAGTCGTCACAGCGAGAGCCAGACTGCCAGCTGACTCATCCTCATGCCTCTTTCCCTGCCTGCATTTTGACTTTTGTTCTAAAAGGACCGCATCGTCACCGTTTCCCACTGACCCGACTTGCAGCTTGCCCTTGCAGGTCTTTGGCAGGCGAGCCCAGGCACGTCCTGCAAGCTCTTTGCCTGATGCGCCAGACGGAGTTTAGGTCTCGGCACCACAGTGAACAAGGAGATCCTGAAGGCAGCGGCTGTGGGGGATGGGGGGGGGGGCAGACTGTGAAGAGGGCTTCCTTTCAGCTCCAGTGGCTGCTGAGCAGGAATAAGGGGAGTCTCGCCCAGCAGGGATCTCGACTGCTGCCCTGCAGCAGGTAGCAGGTGGTCTGTCTTCTCCCCATTGTGACCGGGGACAGGAATCCCAGTTCTTAGGAGTAGCCCCTGGCTGGAATTCCTGGGCAATCAGAGCGAAGGTCAGAGAGCACGTCTACATACCATAGGAAAGAAGTACAACAAGAGAAAAAAAGAATCTGTGCATTGGCTTAATCGAATAATATTCAAAATATAAGAGCCTCTGGTATCTCTCTTATAATTTTCACCTGGCTAAGTCCAGGTGGAAATTATAATAAAGAGATACCAGAGACTCTTATATTTCGAACATTATTTGGTTAAGCCATTGGACAGATTCCTTTTTTCTCTTGTTGTGTTATTGGATCATCCACTTTTTTCTTGCAGCACGACAAGTTTCCCACCAGTTTCTCCCATTTCCTTTCACTGGAGTGCTCTCTCTTGCGTGCTTCCTGTCTATCCTTCCATTGGACATGCAAGATGTTGCACTGGTTATACCTGGGAGGGCTTCTGAGGCACCCAGCTGAGACCAGCTGAACTTTCCTGGGACAAAGAGTTACCAAAAGAAAGGGGGTGGAATCATAACATTGGCAAAGGGGAAAAAATTATTTCCAATTTCCAAATTGTTCCCCCCTATTTTTTTTCTTGCTTTCACAGGGGTTCAATCTCTTCCAAAAGATGATCCCTGTGCAATGTGGGGAGCAGAGAAGCCAATATACATTTACAGTCAAATTCTGTAAATTATTTACAGAATATACATTTTTGTAATATATAGCAAATGCTGGCAAGGGCTCATGGGAATTGTAGTCCATGGACATCTGGAGGGCCACAATTTGCCCAGCCCTGCCCTAGCCCTAGCCCTTCTGTCCTTTACTTGGTTGTCCACAACCCTTCCAATGGCTCGGAACTCTAGTTAACCGTGTTGCCTTTTCCCCCCAGAAGGCACGTGGACGGGTGACATCTCAGCCGCCATCATGACGGAGGGGTTCGATTGCGCGAGCTGCAAGGAGACCCTCTATGGCCGCAAGTACATCCAAGTGGAAGAAGGGCCGTTCTGCATCCCATGCTACGACACCCGCTTTGCCAACACCTGTGACGAGTGCAAGGAGCTCATTGGCCATGACTGCAGGGTAAGCCAGGTCCCTCAGCTGCTATAACATTCATTCATTCATTCATTCATATCCGGCCACTCCCTTACAATGGCTCATGGCAGGTCATTAAAAAACCCCATTAAAACCCCCATTAAAAGGACATACCGATACAATATAAGAATACACATTGAACAGGCAAAATAACACAAAACCTGCGCCCAAGACTAATACCCACTATTGGGGGGAGAGAGGGGGTCACAAGGCACAGGCACTTCGGTCTCCCTCCTGTTAAGGAGTTTCAAGACTGAAGGCCGGTCACCTAGAGAGGATCAGGGGTAGACAGGATCCTTCTGTCTTCTCACCGCCATTTACACATGCTTGACCTTGCCAGGCCCCTAGTTTCTCTAAGTGGCTCGTTTATTCTTTAGACAAACACAGCCAACTCCCGCTCATCCAGGAGGTAGCCTCTCTCCTTCTTCCCTTTCCCTCTTTAAGGACACTTGGAGCGACACCCCTTTCCACTGTTGGGGGTTGATCCACCCCCCAAGTCTGACTGTTCCTGCCACAATAGTCCTCTGCTTGGGCCCTGCGAATCCTTAAACTGGCTCTGGTGCTACGGGACCTGCAAATCCTTAAACCAGGGGTAGTCAACCTGTGGTCCTCCAGATGTCCGTGGACTACAATTCCCACAAGCCCCTGCCAGCAAACGTGTTTGCTGGCAGGGGCTCGTGGGAATTGTAGTCCACGGACATCTGGAGGACCACAGGTTGACTACCCCTGCCTTAAACCACTCCTGGCCTCACCACCTCAAATCTCCAGAAATTTCCTGATCTGAAGTTGGCAACCCTAGTTTGCCTCCATAACTTGCAGTAACCTGCTAAAGAGAGCTCGTGGGATGGGTCCTCCTCGTCCTACGCAGCAAAGTGGTCTCAGACCCTGCATTTTGGCTGCCAGAGCAGGCGGGGTGGGGAAAGCCTCTTCAATCCTCTCCTCTGCTCTCTTGCCCCAAGGAGCTCTACTACGAAGACCGCCACTACCACGAGGGCTGCTTCCGGTGCTTCCGCTGCGACCGTTCGCTGGCCGACGAGCCCTTCACTTGCCAGGGGGAGGAGCTTCTCTGCAACGACTGCTACTGTCGGGAGTTCTCCTCCCAGTGTGTCGCCTGCCAGCAGATCGTCATGCCAGGTGCGATGCCAGGCGGCCCGCTGGAAAAGGGCGGGAGGGGGGGAGGTTCCCCGGATGCCCACGGCGTCACCGCAGCGCTCTCATCCCCGGTGCTTCCTGCCCCGCAGGCTCCCGGAAGCTGGAGTACAACGGGAAGACTTGGCACGAGCATTGCTTCCTGTGCAGCAGCTGCCAGCAGCCCATCGGGGCACACTCCTTCATCCCCGACCAGCAGGACTACTACTGCGTCCCCTGCTACGAGAGCAAGTTTGCCCCCCGCTGCACACGCTGCAAGAAGGTCAGGGGCATTTGGGAATTTGGGGGATGGTGAGCGGGAGGTGCACGTGTTTCCACAGGCATCCAGGTGGTACGGGTGGTAGGGCTGCCAACTCCAGGTGGGGCCTGGAGGTCTCCTGCTATCCCCTCCAGAAAACAGAGATGAATATTATTACTAATTTTCTAGGCCGTCTCTCTTCAATGGGGCCCGAGGCAGTTTACAAGTTATCCAAATGCAGAGATACTTTAGGAATTGGGTATTGAAATTCTAAAAATTAAATACTCGGAATAACTAACTCTCTGTCCAGCAGCTAATTTGGGTGATTAAGTAACTACCAATCCCTCCCCAGCCATTTTTTGCCATCATTTCTACCTCCGCCTGTAGAATATGGCAAGTAACTCAGCAGCATGGGAAACAGGAGTGGGGAAGAACAGCAAGGATCGGAGGGCAGCCCTTTCAGGAGGTCACCCTGATCTCAACCATAGGCCCGGTGGAAGATTGCTGCCTTGCAGGCACTGCAGAACTTTATTACTGGAAGTTGATTTAGGAAGCGACAAAGGATAGCTCTAGGAAAGTATAGACCAGGGGTAGTCAAACTGCGGCCCTCCAGATGTCCATGGACTACCATTCCCAGAAGCCCCTGCCAGCATTTGCTGGCAGGGGCTTCTGGGAATGGTAGTCCATGGACATCTGGAGGGCCGCAGTTTGACTACCCCTGGTACAGACAGTCAAGTTTATTTGTATGTCGGCACAGGCCATTACAAAACAGATTAAGACTAAAAGAAACATTACAGATCTCAAATTAATAAAATAAACAAAACAAATTACATTTACAGATTGTATATATCCACCTACAGTGACAGTCTGTCGGTAACGGAAGAATTAGTGTCGGATAACCAAAAGAAAAAAAATTCATGATTTAGTTGATGAGAGGGAAATTTGGACCCCGGTTCTGTGTATAACAGAAGTGTTAATCTTTTGTAAATTGTTTGGAAGTGCAGAGAAGTATAAGCAGCTTTGAGACTTTGGGCTGAAAGTTGGACTAAATCTGAGGATCTAAAGCAATCAGTTTTAGAAGTTTGTACCAAGGTCAACTTTGAGATTGCAGAACTAGCGATCTGTCAGTCGTGGTATGAAAAATGTACACCCAGTGAGTTGATTATTATCAACCAAAGTGACTAAGAGGTCGTCAGGAATGGAATATCGTGACAGGATATTAATTAGACAACTTGAGCGACTCTAGGAAACTATAGAGTTTCTGGTACCTCTAGGAAATGCTGGAAACTCTATGACTTCCTATAGTACATGCAGTAAGGACACCAGGCTGCTTTCCCCCCCCCACCCCCGCCTGCCCCACATTTATCCCACTGCCACTCCAAGTGGTGGTGTGCAACAGGACCTGGGGTTAGGGTATCCCCTGCCCCTATCAGGATCTTGCCAGCTCTAGGGAGAGGGAACCTAGGCAGAGCTTCCAGTGTGAACTTCTGTGCCCACAGTCGTTGACCAAGGGAGGCGTGACCTACCGGGATGAGCCGTGGCACAAGGAGTGCTTCGTCTGCACCAGCTGCAGGGCGCCCCTGGCCGGACAACACTTCACCTCCCAGGATGACCAGCCGTACTGCGTGAAATGCTTCGGGAACCTCTATGCCAAGAAGTGCAGCGCCTGCGCAAAACCCATCACGGGTGAGTGGGGGGTCGGGGCCTCCCTTCCTACTTGCCAGCTTGGCTGAGCTGCCCACCTGCAAAGTGGTCTGTCCGGTTGCCACGGGGTGGGGGGGGGGGTGGTGTGGAGCCAGCAGGCAGTTCTGCCCGGGCGTCCTCTGAGTGCTCTCTCCCGCAGGGTTCGGCGGGGGCAAATACGTCTCCTTCGAGGATCGGCACTGGCACCACAACTGCTTCAGCTGCTCTCGCTGCGCCACCTCGCTGGTGGGGAAGGGCTTCATTCCCGAGAACGAGGAGATCCTGTGCCGCGACTGTGCCAGCAGCGACCTCTGAAACGCCCGCCAGGCACCCGTCCGGCAGGCTTTGCGTGTGCCCAAGCCCCTTCCTGGAGCAGCGGGTGTGGAGGGGGCGGGCGGACCCCCCTCCCCAGGAAGGTGCTGGCCCTGCTTTCCTCTGACCTGTGCGGCTGACCTCAGGCTTGCTCGCGCAGGCCGTCCCTGTGATAGCTCTCCTCCTCACCTCCACCCTGAGGGCTGGCAAGGCGTTCTGCAGGACCCCAGCGTCTGTGACTAGCAGGCCCTGCTGGAGGGCGGGTGGGATGTCCAATATGGAGGGCGCTGTGGGCCGGGCAGGTCTTGGCTCAGCTGTCAGAGAAGACCCTCTAGAATCCAAAGCTGCCCCAACTTTGGAGGTTTTGGTCAAATGATCCCCAGCTGGTGATGCAGATGCCTCTTTTCCCCACAGCAAAAGTGCGACCAAGCTTGCTTCTAGGCAGGGCAAGGAGGGTAACGCGAAGGAAAGCACTCCCCCCCTCCAAGTGTTTCCAGCGTACTTTTAGAGAGAAGGCTCCTTCTCCTTCCACTTGTCTTACTGGAGGAGAGCCTGCTGGATGTAGTGGTTAAAGTGTGGTGGCTTCTGATCTGGAGAGCTGGGTTTGATTCCTCACTCTTCCACATGCAGCCAGCTGGGTGACCTTGGGCCAGTCACAGTCCTGTTAGAGCAGTTCTCCCAGAGTGGTTCTCTCAGAACTCTCTCAGCCCCACCTACCTCACAGGGTGTCTTTTGTGGGGAGAAGGGAAGGTGATTGTAAGCCACTTTGAGACTCCTTTGGGTAGTGAAAAGTGGGGCATGAAAAACCAACTCTTCTTCTTTTTCTTCTTCCTAAGTGAGATCAGAAACCCGAGGACACTTGGAAGGTTTGGGTCCTTTGGTCTGAGCTGCCCAAAATGTTTGGGGGAATCAAATGCTTGAAGGCGAAACACAAGGGGAAAGAAGGACAGACAGGGAGACCTCTTGGGTTCCAAATGCCAGCCGTTCCACCAGGAGCTGAGAGGGCTTCAGCTTAGCAGTGGCTGCGGAAGCCACCCATGGCAGCTCTGCTGTGCCAGACCAGGTGAAGCAGAACTTCCAGGACTGAGCAGAGCTCTCAGGGCCTCTGCTCTGAGTTGCTTCCTCTTCGGGTGGGGTGGGAAGTTTTCTTCCTGTACTCCTGGTGAAGTGGTGAAGAAACACATGTCCCCTCCCACTCCTCTGGAGGAAGGTCCTGCAGGCCACCAGCTCTCAGAAACTTTGGAGGGTGTGTGTGGATCAAGCACCAACTAAATGTTTCAGGGTTGTTGTTTTTTGGGGGGTGGGGGGAGGGTTTGCTACCTATAGTCCTGTTCACTCCCGGTAATTGTATGTGCCTCTTCCTTTCCCACTTCTGCCATTGAATAATAAACCATGTTAATGGACCATGAGTGTTATTGGTGTTTTGGGACATTGCCTTTGGTACCTCTTAAATTTGTGGTTTTTCCTTTTCCTTGAGAAGTTCCTACAGCCACTGCCTGAGTTTGGCTACAAGGACAGAAAATTGACTCTTTCCGTCCTCTCTCCCCTTCCTCGGTTTCCTCGCCCAGTCCAGTCAGCCTGGAACTTTCTGGGTTTACAGTCAACATCTCTCTTAGGCCTCAGTCGCAAACAGAAGCTGTGCTCTTCTTGAAATCCCATGCCTGCCTGCCTGTCTTCCCATCAGTCTTGCGGTGAAACGAAGTCCAGCCGGCCCTCGGGAAGCCAAGCCCCTCCCTCTGGCCGTTCAGAAAGTCCCCCCGCGGAGCTGGGCAAATACATTCTGGTGCTCGCGGCAGTGTGACTTTGGCAGTCCCCTCCTTTTGATTCTGTTCATGGGCTTCATTCCCTTTTATTCACAATCGTCTTTCCAGATGTGTCTGCCATTGAAACTTTTCTGGGGAGGGGGGAGCGCTTGGCTCAAATAACAGTCAGCTCCCACAGAGAGAGAGAGAGAGAGAGCTTGGCTTGCAGTTTTTGCCCCTGGGATCTAGTAACTGGTGCTGTTCTCCAAAAAAGGAAACAGCCCAGCTGCATGTGGCCGGCAACATCTGGATCCCATCCCAACATGGAGGGGTGGTGACTCACTTAATGAGGGGGAGAGGGGTGAGGTAATGCAAGGAAGGCTTGGAGCAGGGTGGGGGTGGACCCAGCAGTGCCGCTGGGTGAGGGAGCCAAGTTGGAAAGGGGCCCAGCACCGCTGAGTGAGAAAGCCCAAGGGGGGGGGCAGGAGCGGGAGGAAATCAGCCCCACATACACAAGCCCTCCAAGCCCCAGAGCCTGCCCCACACTTCCCCTCCCATGACCTAGCAGGGGGTCAGAAGGGGGCTCGTAGAACCCTTCTGACAGCCCATTCAAGGACAGCCCTCATTGTGCTCCACTTGTTGTGCTCCTCGCCTGTGGCCTGGTGCTGTGAGACGAGGGTGAGACGACTATTTTACGCCCACCGTCGCCTGCCAAGGCTGGCATTCCACTTTGCCTCATGGGCCCACCAAGGGTGATCTTTCTCCTACCCTGGCACATGCAGTGCCTAGCGGTGCCTTCTCCTTCCCACCCGGGACTGGGCCAAAACAAAGGCTTGGAGCATCCCAGGATCAGGCCCAACTTCCATGGGGCCCACATCAAGAGGGGAGGAAAAATTCTGGGGCGTGTTTTAGGGTAGAGCAGCCTTTCTCAATGTTTTTACTGTTGAGAAACCCCTTGGATATTCCTCAGGCTTTGAGAAACCCCAGAAGTGGCACAATCATGCGGAATATGGTTGGGAAGCATAGCTGCGGACGCACCTACCTGAGGCTCCTCCAGACCCCTCCCTGGCCCTCCAGGTCCCTCTCTGGCCATGGGGGGAGGTTGACGTAGCCATAATCATGAGCAGGCAGTGTGATGCAGCGGTAAAAAAGGCAAATGCATTTTGGGCTGTATCAACAGGGGCATCACATCAAAATCACAAGATGTCATAGTCCCATTGTATACGGCACTGGTCAGACCACACCTGGAGTACAGTGTGCAGTTCTGGAGGCCTCACTTCAAGAAGGACGTAGATAAAATTGAAAAGGTACAGAGGAGAGCGACGAAGATGATCTGGGGCCAAGGGACCAAGCCCTATGAAGATAGGTTGAGGGACTTGGGAATGTTCAGCCTGGAGAAAAGGAGGTTGAGAGGGGACATGATAGCCCTCTTTAAGTATTTGAAAGGTTGTCACTTGGAGGAGGGCAGGATGCTGTTTCTGCTGGCTGCAGAGGAGAGGACACGCAGTAATGGGTTTAAACTTCAAGTACAACGATATAGGCTAGATATCAGGAAAAAAATTTTCACAGTCAGAGTAGTTCAGCAGTGGAATAGGCTGCCTAAGGAGGTGGTGAACTCCCCTCACTGGCAGTCTTCAAGCAAAGGCTGGATACACACTTTTCTTGGATGCTTTAGGATGGTTAGGGCTGATCCTGTGTTGAGCAGGGGGTTGGACTAGATGGCCTGTATGGCCCCTTCCAACAATATGATTCCGTGATTATATGATTCTATGATATAAGGCTATATCACAATTTTAAAAAGGTATCAAAAATTAATTCCCACCCAGTCAGGAAATCCTTCCAGGGCGGTTAGAAAACCCAGTTTTTCACAAAACCCTGGCTGAGAAAGCTTGCAGCAGAGGAATGGCACAGGGCAACCTCAACCTGCATATTTCATAAAACCGCTAGGGAGTTTTTCATCCTGGCAAGAATATTTAGAGCAGGGGTGGCCAAGCTGTGGTTTTCCAGGCGTCCACAGACTACAATTACCATGGCCCCCTGCCAGCATGGCCAATTGGCAGGGGGTCGTGATAATTGTAGTCCAGGGACGTCTGGAGAACCAGTTTAGTCACCCCTGCTTTTGAGGGAAGGGACATGTTGTGCCTGTGCCTTTAAGAAAAGATAAGAGAGTAGAACTCAACCTTGCTCTTCCTGGGCCTGGCAAGGCAGAGCCTCCAGAGCCAGACTTGGAAGCAAAAGGGAGTTCCAGTGTACCAGCTGCATTTGGAGCTATGTACTTGTGCTGTTTCTTTGCACTACCTGGCAGGGGGAATGGGCAGCGCCACCTCCTGGCCAGAAAAATAAGCCGACTTCGTAAACGGTAACCATGGGGAAGGAAAGCAAGAAGAGCAAGGGGGACGGCATATCTCCTACTGATAAGGGAAGGCAGTGACAGTATCATGACTCAGATGTCTCAGGGCCAGTCTGGGGAAAGGTAGCTTTCCAGAGCTTTAATCTTGTTTGGTTCATGTTGACTTTTAGCCTGCTGTTTCCCGTACTCAATGGATGAACTTTTCCATGCCAACTAATTTGAGCTACTGGTGTAAATAATTAAGTGTAATTCTGGACCACAATTTAGGTATGCATGTACCATCAATTCATTTCTGACACAGAGCAACCCCAGAAAGGGGTTTTCATGACAAGTAGAGGTGATCTGCTGTTGCCTCTTCTTTGGTGATCTCCCATCCAAATACCGACCCTGCTTAGCTTCTGAGATCTGACTAAACCAAACCGTTCCATATCCTCAGACAATCTTCCCCAGGCGAGAAAAATGGAGATGAGGCTGTCCCACTACAGTTGGGGGAAGAGGGACTCAGGCGATTGGGAGACACTGAATGGGACTGAGATAGGTATGAGAAGCCAGCCCAAATATGCAAACTGAAAGCTGCTTTCCTATGGCTGTAACCTTATGGAAACTTTTAGCATAAACCCTGAAGTGAGTGGGACTTCTGAGTGACCATGGACAGAATCCAGCTTAGGAAGAGAAAAAAATTACAGACAGGCAGCTGTGTACAATCCTATACAGATTTACTTACAAATAAGTCAAAGATTATTCCATGAGGCTTACTCTCATATTCATATATTCAAGTGGGTAGCCGTGTTGGTCTGAAGTAACACAACAAAATCAGAGACCAGTAGCATTTATAAGACCAACAAAGATTTATGCAAGGTGTGAGCTCGAAAGCTCACGCCTTGAATAAATCTTTGTTGGTCTTAAAGGTGCTATTGGACTCTGATTTTGTTGTCTCATATTCATGGCTGTGAAAATGGGTTCAGCTTATAAAGCAACGCATGATGTGAGAAAACTAAGTTACTGTGTGACGGGAAACCACCTTTAAGAGTTATTTTTTAATCCAGGCTGAAAACAGTATCGTGCAGGGCTATGCCTTGGTGAAAGCTTAGCATGAATTAGAAGAAGAAGAAGAGTTGGTTCTTATATGCCACTTTTCCCTACCCGAAGGAGGCTCAAAGCGGCTTACAGTCGCCTTCCCATTCATCTCCCCACAGCAGACATCCTGTGAGGTGGGTGAGGCTGAGAGAGCCCTGATATCACTACTCGGTCAGAACAGTTTTATCAGTGCCTTGGCAAGCCCACGGTCACCCAGCTGGCTGCATGTGGGGGAGTGTAGAATCGAACCTGGCATGCCAGATTAGAAGTCCGCACTCCTAACCACTACACCAAACTGGCTCTCTATGATAATTAGATAATCATTAAAAGCCAGAGTGGTATAGAGCTTAAAGCAGTGGTCCCCAACCTGCGGGCCACGGCCCGGTGCCAGGCCACAAAGGCCATGGCGCCGGGCCGCGGCTCCCTCTCCCCGCCCCCCCCCCCGCAGTGAAAAACTTCCCAGGCCGCAAGCTTGCAGCCCGGGAAGCTTCTTACTGCGAGAGGGTGGGGAGAGGGAATCAGGGCCGGTCCGCGTGGCCAGTGCGGGCGCGGCCCGATAAGCGGGCGCGGTCCGCGCGGGCGCGGCCGATGCCCTGCCGGTCCCCAGCCTCAGAAAGGTTGGGGACCACTGGCTTAAAGTTTTGGACTAGTCAGTAGACCTTTAACGGCATTAAAAGAACAGTGAAACTTGCAGCAGGTAACCTTATGACAGAAAGTTTTACAACTTTCAATAAAACAGGTATATAAAACAGGTTCAATAAAACAGGTATAGGCCTAACAACAAGAAGACAATCTAGGAACTGCTATCTTTTAGACCAGTGGTTCTCAACCTAGGGATCAGGACCCCTTTGGGGGTCGAATGGCCCTTTCACAGGGGTTGCAGCAGGGCAAGCAACTTGGCCGAGTGGGACATCCACACAACAGCCTTGCAGGGTGGATCGAGATTGAGCGTTCGTCTGTCTGGAGCAGAGGAAAAGAATGAGATCGGCATGGTGGGACAAGAGGCAGAGCTGAAATGAGAAACTCCGGAAAAACACCAATTTATATACAGTCATGAACAATGGATCTTCATGTCATTGGTCAGTTTCGGTTTGATTTCTGTGAAAGAGCACTTGCATAATTTTACAGTTGGCGGTTACCACAACATGAGGAACTATATTAAAGGGTCGCGGCATTAGGAAGGTTGAGAACCACTGGTTTAGACCTAAACAACAAAACTGTAGATAACTCCATGACCTCAGTAATCTCTAGCCAACAAAAGACTGATAGCTGTATCTGGTACATTAATAGAAGGTAACAAAGGAAGAATCAAACAGCAAACTTGAGCATAACTGATGCAACGTAACATAATACGTTGAAGTGAATCTTGTTCATTGTGGCAGTAAGTGCAAACTCTTTCATTGCAAACAGTGCCCTTGTACCTGCTTGTAACCATAGCTGAGGGGGATATGTTAAATCTGGCTAACATAAAAGCTCTATGATAAAATGGGATGATTAGATTAGAGAAGGAGTGGGCCATAAAATTTGGAGGCTAAGAAAGACCCAGGGAGTGTGGGGAGCACATCCCATCCATGCCAGCATAAACTGACTGGCCTTTAATGTTCCAAATTCTTCTTTGACTTGACCAAAATACATAATTGTTGCCAGAGTTGGCCCAGGAGTCCAGGTCAATGCCTAGAGATTTGATTTTGGAAACAATTGGGACCATTTTGAAATATATGGGTCAGCAAATAAAGATGTAACCAAGCTATTTGGTGGTGAACTAATCTGTACCTGAAGGAAATATTTGATGGTGAAAATCCAAGCACAAGATTCAACAGAACGATAACCAACTCAGCACATAGAATAAAATAGGCTACAGACGTGTTTTGGATTAACATCTGGGAGATACACGTTCCAATCCCCACTTGTTGCCATGGAACCTTGCTGGGTAATCTTGGGCCAGTCACACTGTCAATGTAACCAATATGGCAGGACTATTATGATGAAATGGAGAGAATGATTAAGATTATTTAAATCCCCATTGGGAAGAAAATGTGGGGTATAAAGGAATTCAGTTCCAAAGCCCAACAGAGGCAGGGATCAATGTTAGTAAAACAAAAACGGAAAATTGTGCCAATTTAAAAATTAAAGAGATTTACTGTAGCAAAAATTTTCTTGACTAAAGTTTGTTTTCATCATATGGATGAAATGACTCGATCAGCAGATACAATTACGCCCATAGGGGAAAAACTGAACTGGTGAGTGGGGGAGAGAGAGAATGGTTCTGTGCAGAACTCATAAATACAACGTAAGTACAATGAACATTCTCAAAAGCAGTTAACTGTGCTTATTTGCTGGTTAATTAAATGGAAACTTTATTGTCAACTCCTAATTCAACAATTACAAATAAATAAATCTTAAGGTTTTTTTTTTTTTTTTGTAAGAGCCTCTTGTGGCGCAGAGTGGTAAGGCAGCCGTCTGAAAGCTTTGCCCATAAGGCTGGGAGTTCAATCCCAGCAGCCGGCTCAAGGTTGACTCAGCCTTCCATCCTTCCGAGGTCGGTAAAATGAGTACCCAGCTTGCTGGGGGGTAAACG
The DNA here is from genome assembly GCF_049243985.1 of Paroedura picta. Lineage (NCBI taxonomy): Eukaryota > Metazoa > Chordata > Lepidosauria > Squamata > Gekkonidae > Paroedura > Paroedura picta. The sequence continues at coordinate 36,580,724 of NC_135373.1, forward strand.
GTCATGACTGGGGAAGGCACTGGCAAACCACCCCGTATTGAGTCTGCCATGAAAACGCTAGAGGGCGTCACCCCAAGGGTCAGACATGACTCGGTGCTTGCACAGGGGATACCTTTACCTTTAAGGTTTTTTTACTATAGGGAAGGAAACCAATTGTGAAAGACATGAGGCCACAGAATTATGATCCATTGCAATTGTATACACACATATGAATAGAAACTATAAACACAAATTAGTCAAGTATGACAAAGAAGTTGAATCCAACCTGAACTCTCCCTGTAAGCTGCAACAAGGCTATCATACTTTGGTCCCATCAGGAAAAGCAGAAGTCTCAACATGAGACGAACTGACTCAGTCAAGGAAGGGCACAGCCCTCCATTTGCAAGACTGTTAACAACAGGGCATTTCGGAGGGCATGCATTAATGGGGTCACCCTTAAGTCAAAAGAGACTTGATTACACACACAGAAAAAAAATAAAATTTAAAAATAAAATAAAAAAACCCAGAAAGTGTAGGCTGTGTTCATGAACCCATGTTTAAGTCTTGGGGTGTACTGAAAGAATACATAAGGCCCTAACTGGCATTGGACAAAAGAAAACCAATTGACATTGACAGTAGGACATAAAACAGATCAAATCCCCACTGTAACCTTAACAGCGCCTCTAATGAGTAAACTGAATACTCTGTGGGAAACTAGCTGTATTCACAATTCTCTCGGGCACCAGATCAATGATAAGACCATGGAGTTTAATTAAGACAGAACTATTAGTATTCTCGGTTTAAAAACTCTCGATGCAAAATTTACGTTGCGGGTCATAAAAGGCACGGCAAAACCACCTATGGGCTAGGGACTCACTGGCACCGACACCACAAGGGCAGAATAAATCTGGAAGGGCGGTATAAAAATCTAAAATAAATCAATAAATATATCTCCCAGGGCAGGAGACGGCCTCGCATGAAACCACGCCTGCGAAATAACCTCCCGCAGATTTGGGCTCGTTAGGACGCTGATGGATGGGGCTGGTGTATCGAGAGCCAAAATCCCTCGGGCTGAAGCTTTAAAAAAGCAAGCTGGGGTCGCAGAGGGCCTGATGGACCTCTTGCTGCAAAGACGCTCAATTGCCAACAAACGCACACACCCCGGGGGGGGAGGAGAGAGGCAAGCGCTGCAGGGAGAACAGCTGCTCCGGAGGAGGAGGAGGCAGGACCAAGCCCACCCAAACCTTCCCACCCGCGCAGCAACCGTCCAAGCCTTGCCGCCATCTTCCTGCAAACTCAGCAGGAACCGTGTCCAAGGCAACGCAACCCCGCGGTGGAGAGGACCCACGCTCGGGCGCGCATCGGGCTCTACTCTCGCGACAACTCAGGGCCGCCTTCAAAGGCTCCAGCCGCCCCCGGCCCTGTCCGCGCGGCCGGAACCGGAACTTTGGCGCCGGAGGCCGGGCGGCGCTTCGACGGACGACTTCCGCCCTGCCGGAGTCCTTCCGGCCACCGTCTCTCTCTTCTCTCCGGCTCCGCCATGGAGACCATCCTCGAGCAGCAGCGTCGTTATCATGAGGAGCGGGAGCGGCTGATGGACGTCATGGTCAAGGAGATGCTGACGCGCAAGTCCACGGTGAGCTAGGCCAGGGTCCGCCCCTCCCGGGCGTGGCGGGAGAGGGGAAATAGGCGATCAATAGGGTTCCCCTGATGCCCCGTTTCCGTCATCTTTTTGGGTCTTTTCTCCTCTCTCTGCAGTTGCGGGATCAAATCAACTCGGACCACCGCACGAGAGCGATGCAGGATGTGAGTACAGCAGGGGTCTCCAGTGTGGTGCCCGTGGGCGCCATGGTGCTCCTCCCACCAAGTGTGTTTAGAAAGTGGTCGTGACTAGGTAGAGCTTTTGCCCCGCTAGTCTTCTGAGTCACTATGGGGGATTTGATTGGCTGTGCAGGCTGTTTAAAATGCTGGTTAGGTGGCAGCTGCTGCTGTGGGACTGAAGGTAAGCGATAGCAAGCATTTAGTGGCAGGCATTTTGTTGCTGTGCCCACCATCTGTCAGAATTTCAAACTGGCTCACAGGATCATAAGAACTAGGGACCCCTGGAACAGAAGGGTCAGGGGGATGCGGCAGGGGTGAGACCGGGCTGGTCATGGACATGTTTAACCACTCTCTTTCCGCAGCGCTACATGGAGGTGAGCGGCAACTTGAGAGACTTATACGACGACAAGGATGGGTAAGCCAGGTGATGGAGGGGTGTCTCAGTTTCCTGGTCGTAAGCGGAGGGGGGTTTCCTTCCCACACTCAGTTTCCTTCCCACACTACTCAAGTGATCTCTTGGGTCACCAGGTTGCGGAAGGAGGAACTCAGTGCCATTTCGGGGCCTAACGAATTTGCAGAGTTTTATAATCGCCTGAAGCAGATCAAGGAGTTTCATCGGAAGCATCCCAATGAGGTGAGGGCAAGAGACCACCTTGGAGTCTTGCATGGGTCAGGAGGAGGGCTGGGTGGGATGTTGGCTCCATGCTTTTGTTGCCCCTGTTTACCCCTGCCATTGAACATTCTGTTATGCTGCTCCTGGACCCTCTGATGGGCAGCCATGACTTGTTGTCCTGGTACCCACCTTTCCCAGAAAATTTTGGCTGGGTGTTCTGGCTTCTCTATATACTTGTGGAACCTCATTGCTGTTGTCTCATTCTACTTCTTCGAGAAACCTATCTCGCCATTTTGCTTCATCAAACAAAAACAGTTTGCAGTGTTTTGTTTTGTTTTTTAGCTGGGAGGGCAATGGTTTCTGTGAGCTGTTCTCCACTTAACATGCTACATCTGAACAGCAGTTTTGTCTTCACAGATCTGTGTTCCAATGTCAGTGGAGTTTGAAGAGCTCTTGAAGGCACGAGAGAATCCTAGTGAAGAGGCTCAGAGTGAGTTAAGCTGGGTCTTTTATCTCTGTTCTGAAAGTGGATAGATTCAGCTGGCAGAGAACTTTCTTTGATTCTTGGGCAGCTTTGACTGGGCCTGTTTCCCTCAAGTGCCTTTCGCTGGTTTTTGTCGTGGCACTTCTGAGCATTTTCCAATCTTTGCTTTCTGCAGACCTGGTGGAGTTCACTGATGAAGAAGGATACGGTCGCTACTTGGATCTGCATGACTGTTACCTTAAATACATTAATCTCAAGTCCTCGGAGGTGAGAGGTGCTTGGTGTCTCTCTCACACACGCACACACGCCTCTAGTAACTGTCCTAGCTTCTTTATCTGCCAAGGCTTCTTATGATGCAAAGAAGACTGGTCACATTGCTAGTCCAGGAAATAAGAAAAAGCTCCAGCCAATTGGCTGACCTTAATTCTCCTTTTTGTCTTTGCTATTCTTTTAAATGTTCACAACTTGAGACTTCCTTATAAGGAAATGTTGATTCTTCCAAATGATATAAAGTATGAACCAAAGAATAACAGGCTCCTGAGAGGCTCAAACATTCTGGGAAGTTTTCTAACAGCTCACAGGCCTTGAAAACGTTCAAGGCTTTCAAGGCTTCTTATGATGGGATAGGGAAAGCAGTGCTAAGGAACCGGTTAGATGGAAGCCCTAAAACCTTGTGTCTGTTTGCTAATGGTTTCCTTTCATTCTTTTGTTGTAGAAACTGGACTATATCACATACCTGTCTACTTTTGACCAGCTCTTTGACATTCCCAAGGAGAGGAAAAATGCAGAGTACAGGAGGTAAACACACCAATTGGGAAGGACTGGGGAACAAGCAGTGTGTCAGGCCCCTCCTTCCCTGGCCTGTATTTGTGTTGTACTTCTATGTCACTGTAAGCTATCATGTCTGGCCGTAGTTTTCTTTCTTTCACACAGCGATTAGCAATATCCCGAACCAAATTTAATGCTGCTGGTATGGAGCATGCAGTCTTCAGGAGTGATGGAGGACTCTTTGCTCCTGGGAGTTCTAGGGAAACATTGCTTGAGTTCAAATATAGCGGTTCTTCTGTCCCCCGCTTCCACCCCCCTTACATTCTTGGTTCATTCCAGGTATCTGGAGATGCTTCTGGAGTACCTGCAAGATTACACAGACCGGGTCAAGCCACTGCTGGATCAGAACGAGCTCTTTGGCAAGATCCAGGGCGACTTTGAAAAGAAGTGGGACAACGGCACATTCCCTGGCTGGCCAGTGAGTTCCTGGGGATAATCTGGCAGATCGGGGTTGAGCCTGGATGATCCTATAGCAGGGGTAGTCAACCTGTGGTCCTCCATATGTTAATGGACTACAATTCCCATGAGCCCCTACCAGAGGGCAGTTTTCCCAGCAGACCTCCCTAGGGCTCCTTGACACTTCGACAGCTGCTTGGGTGCCTGGCCAGGGATGCTCTGGGCATGTGCCCCAGAGGCCTTCAACCAGCAATCTTCCTCTTTTGACAGAAAGAGACCAGCAGCGCCCTCACTCATGCTGGAGCTCACCTGGACCTCTCCGCCTTCTCTTCCTGGGAGGTTTGTCTTTTGTTTTGCTGTCCGTTCATTGTGGGAAGGGGATGAGGTAGTGGGACCCAAAGAGCTTCCTCTTTGGGCTGGGTTGACTTCAGCCAGGGCTGTGTTTAATTCTGGACTCTTATGCCTTTGGATACATCTGCAGGAGTTGGCCTCCCTAGGTCTGGACAGGCTGAAATCCGCACTTCTGGCTTTGGGACTCAAATGTGGCGGGTAAGTAGGGGCGGGGCTTAGCTGCTGTTTGCTGTAGGGAGGTGCCGAACTTTTGTGATTGGGGAAAAGCTCAACAGTGACCCAGGAATCCAGGCTCACTGTCCAAACAGATTCGTCCTCACTGACTTCTTCCTCTTCTCCCCAATTTTGTCCAGAACGCTAGAAGAACGTGCTCAGAGGCTGTTCAGCACCAAGGGCAAGTCCCTGGAAGCCCTTGACCCCGCCCTGTTTGCGAAAAACCCAAAGACCAAAGGCAGCAAGCGGTGAGTTGAGTCCTTTGCACTCCACTTACCAGGCAGGGTGAGTTTGGCAATGGCAATCTTTGGAGATCACTTCCCACCTTTTCTCCTTCACTTGCCTCTCAGTAGCTATTGAAGGGGGGGATGGCTCTTGCTAGCTGCAACTGCATCAGGTCTGTGCTTATGGAGCTGCTGTCTTGACAGGGACACTGAGAGGAACAAGGACCTGGCCTTCTTGGAGGCTCAGATCTACGAATACGTGGAAATCCTCGGGGTAAGCACTGACCTCACTTGCCCCAGTCCTGGTCCTTTTATCAGAAGTAGCGAGTGGGTTGCATTCCCGTTCTCTTGCTCCCATACTACAGGAGCAGCGTCAGCTGACCCACGAGAATGTGCAGCGCAAGCAGGCGCGGACCGGCGAGGAGCGTGAGGAGGAGGAGGAGGAGCAGATCAGCGAAAGCGAGAGCGAGGATGAAGAGAACGAGATCATATACAATCCCAAGAACTTGCCCCTGGGCTGGGATGGCAAGGTGAGGGGAAGGGCTGGAGCTCAGCAGAGGGCAAGCAGGGGTCCCTCATCAGCCTGCCAAGCATCCCAGAGGACAGACCTCTCCTCGGCTTCTAACCACAGTGGCTGAAGTCTAACTACACATTCAGAGACAATCAACCTCTGAACATCCCTGCCAGGAAGCAACACCTTAGCCTTTGCATCCTGTCGTTGGCCCTCTATAATAACTGGTTGGCCACTGGCTCAAATAAAGCCGGCTGAAGTTGAATCCAGTCAAGACAGGGGTCCTCTGGCTGGGTCAGCATGTGGAGAGAGAGTCGGGGCAGCTCCCAGCTCTTGACAGAGCCCAGCTAACACCAGTGCCTTCTGTCGGGAATCTGAGCATGATTCTGGATGCCCCCCTTTCAGCAGAGGCCCGGATCACAAACCTTGCTTACCTGGCACTTCTCCGTCTGCACCAGGCACCACAACCTGCGCCCTGTTTCTCGGCATTGGACCCAGCCAGGGTGTCCTATGATACGTTCGCCTCTAGGTTAGAATTCTGTAACTTGCTCTATACAGAGTTGCCCTTGAGACTGCTCCAGAAACTTCCAACTGGTTCAAAATGCCCTCCAAGGACCTAACCTAACCTAAATTTGTTGGGGGCTACTGTAAATATGTTTTGATTAGGAAATAGTTTACTGGGGGGGGGGGCGGTGTTTCTTTGGTTTTATGTGTTTTTTCATTGTTATTACACATTGTTATCCTCCCTGAGCCTTTAGGCTCCCTGAGCCTTTAGGTTATCCTCCCTGAGCCTTTAGGCTATAAAAATGGTTTATTTAAAAATCTACTTTGTGAAATGGGATGCTGGACTAGATAGACCCCTGGTCTCTGATCCAGCAAGACTCCTGTGTTCTTATCCTCTCCTCTCCCCCTTGCATTCTTTCCTGCCTTCTAGCCTATCCCCTACTGGCTCTACAAACTCCATGGCCTGAACATAAACTACAACTGTGAGATCTGCGGGAACTACACGTATCGGGGGCCGAAAGCGTTTCAGCGGCACTTTGCGGTAGGGGTGCTATCAGATTCTTGCTTGGTCTTCTGCCAAGTGAAGAGTCACTGTGGGCGGAGGAGAAGCTGCTGTGTCGGGACTGCTGCACTGCAGAAGTTCCAGGCTATGGTAGCTGAAGAAAGAGGAGTGGGAAGAATGCCTTTGTTTAGATGCTAAACAGTTAATCATGGCCCTTGTCCTTCTTCTACACTGAGGCATTTTGTGGCTGCCATTCTGGGCCCTTTTGGTGGGAGTGGGAGGGAAAGCATGTGGCTGATTTCCTTGCTGCTCCATTCTCGGTACCCTTTTCTGCTATGTAGGAGTGGCGCCACGCCCATGGGATGCGATGCCTGGGCATCCCCAACACGGCTCACTTTGCAAACGTCACCCAGATTGAAGACGCCGTTTCCTGTAAGTGGCCTTGCAGGTTCTCTTGGGGCCATTTGTCCATGTCTAGGTTGTTAGGTAAAGTGACAGGCACCGAGGAGATTTATTCTACGCTCTGTCCTGTCAAGGGGATTCACAGCTCTTTCATTTTTCTTTGGTTGGGTGTGTTCACACGTGTGAGAAAGGGCAGCTTTGGTCTGGCCAGTGGCTGCAGCTTTCCAGTACAGAACAAGACTTTCCACTTGAGGAATCAACACTAGAAGAAGAAGAGTTGCCTTATATGCCCTGAATTTCACTACCCAAATGAGCCTCAAAGTAGCCTTCCCTTCCTCTCACCACAACAGATACCCTGTTAGCCAGGTGGGGCTGAGAGAGCTCTGATAAAACTATTGTGAGAACAGTTCTAACAGGACTGTGACTAGCCCAAGGTCACCCATCTGGCTTCATATGGAGAATCAAATCCAACTCACCAGATTAGAGGCCACCACTCTTAACCACTACACCAAGCTGACTCTAAACCACTCTACCAAGATACAATCTGGAAAAAAGAATCAAAATATTCATTATAAGAAAAACTTTGTGTCTCCCCTCTTTCCCTAAGACTTCTTTCGGTTGTCCAATTAGATTACATTTATTAAAATATGGCTCCAGGCCAGCTACATTCCAGTTGAAAAACAGAAATTTGAAGGAATGTGGAAATGATAGTGAAATTTTTTTCAAGACAAGGGTTTTTCCATTTTGGTAATTAGTGAAATGTACTAAAGCTGAGAACGTTTCATGCAAAGATGGGTATGATAAGGGACCAAAATGGTAGGGACCTCACAGAAGCAGAAGAGATTAAACAAAGGTGGCAAAATTATACAGAAGAACTGTACAAGAGCGAGCTTAACATCCCTGATGACCACAATGGGGTAGTTACTGACCTGGAGCCAGACATCCTGGAATGTGAAGTCAAATGGGCCTTAGGAAGTCTGAGCAACAATAAAGCTAGTGGTAGTGACAGCATTCCAGTTGAACTATTCAAAATCTTAAAGGACAATGCAGTAAAAGTGCTACACTCAATATGCCAGCAAATTTGGAAAACTCAACAATGGCCACAGGATTGGAAAAGGTCAGTTTACATTCCAATCCCAAAGAAGGGCAATGCCAAAGAATGTTCAAACTACTGCACCATTGCACTAATTTCTCATGCTAGCAAAGTTATGCTCAAAATCCTACAAGCTAGGCTCCAGCAATATGTGGACCGAGAACTTCCAGAAGTACAGGCAGGATTTCGAAGAGGCAGAGGAACTAGAGATCAAATTGCCAACATACGCTGGATCATGGAGAAAGCTAGGGAGTACCAGAAGAACGTCTACTTCTGCTTCATTGACTATGCTAAAGCCTTTGATTGTGTGGAGCACAACAAATTGTGGCAAGTTCTTAAAGAGATGGGAATACCAGAGCATCTTATTTGTCTCTTGAGAAATTTATATGCAGGTCAAGAAGCAACAGTGAGAACTGAACATGGAATCACTGACTGGTTCAAAATTGAGAAAGGAGTTCGGCAAGGCTGTATACTGTCGCCTTGCCTATTTAACTTGTATGCAGAGCACATCATGAGAAATGCGGGATTAGAGGAGTCACAAATTGGGATCAAGATTGCAGGGGGAAATATCAACAACCTCAGATATGCAGATGATACCACTCTAATGGCAGAAAGTGAAGAGGAACTAAAGAGCCTGTTGATGCGGGTGAAGGAGGAGAGTGCGAAAGTTGGCTTGAAACTCAACATCAAGAAAACAAAGATCATGGCATCCGGCCCTCTCAATTCCTGGCAAATAGAAGGGGAAGAAATGAAGATAGTGACAGATTTTATTTTCCTGGGCTCCAAGATCACTGCAGATGGGGACTGCAGCAAAGAAATTAAAAGACGCTTGCTCCTGGGGAGGAATGCTATGGCAAATCTAGACAGCATCCTAAAAAGCAGAGACATCACCCTGCCAACAAAAGTGCGTTTAGTCAAGGCTATGGTCTTCCCAGTTGCAATGTATGGCTGCGAAAGTTGGACCATAAGGAAGGCCGAGCGTCAAAGAATTGAGGCTTTTGAACTCTGGTGCTGGAGAAGACTCTTGTAAGTCCCTTGGACTGCAAGGCGAACAAACCGGTCAGTCCTAGAGGAGATCAGCCCTGACTGCTCTTTAGAAGGCCAGATCCTGAAGATGAAACTCAAATATTTTGGCCACCTCATGAGAAGGAAGGACTCCCTGGAGAAGAGCCTAATGCTGGGAGCGATCGAGGGCAAAAGAAGAAGGGGACGACAGAGAATGAGGTGGCTGGATGGAGTCACTGAAGCAGTAGGTGCAAACTTAAATGGACTCTGGGGAATGGTAGAGGACAGGAAGGCCTGAAGGATCATTGTCCATGGGGTCGCGATGGGTCGGACACGACTTCGCACATAACAACTAACAACTAAAGCTGCAATTAGATGCTGCAGTTTTCAGCACTATCTCACTTTAAAATTGGACGTATTTGCAATTCTTTAAATATATTATAGCAGCCATTACAGCAGCAACATATCTAACCCAGACTCGCTCTGGGGAGTAACGGGTGAAGTTTGATTGAAGTGGCAGAGCCAGTGAGAGCATCTGATTTTGTGCTTCTCTGTGTGTGTTCCAGTGTGGTCGAAGCTGAAGCAACAGAAGGCGTCGGAGAGATGGCAACCAGACACAGAAGTAAGCTGGAGCCCAAGGGTGCTTTATTGATGCTTGGGGGCGGCGGGAATGCCAGGGGTTGATGGCCTGCATGTGTGGATGCCCCAGTGCCCCTTTCTCTTCTCTCACCGTCCTTTGCAAACTGGAACGCAAAATCCGACCAAGGTTCGGTGCTGTTATTTTTTCCCTTCTTATCCTGCCACACATTTGGAATTCCAACAGGCTCCTTTTCATTTCTTTGCAGGAAGAGTACGAAGATTCCAGTGGGAATGTGGTCAACAAAAAGACCTATGAAGATCTGAAACGGCAGGGCCTGCTGTGATGGAAGAGGATTCTGGCCCAATGCCCCCTCTTTGTCATTCTTCTCCTGCTACCCTCCCTTCCGCACCCAATAGGCTGAATCCCCCTCTTCTTTGTGAATGGGCGCTTGGAGGATGCTAGTAGGGTGGATTCCGGAAAATGTTTTTTGTTTTTATATGGAAATAAATGTTGGTGTTAAAGACAAAGCTAGTGGGCATCTGGTGTGGTTTGTAGCCTGCTTTAATGCAGCTCTTCAGAGTACACCACTTCTTCCTGGGGAATTTAGATCCGTGTGCTTCCTCCCCTCCCCTCCCAAATCTCTCTTCAGCTGACCTGGGAAAAACTGACTCGTCCAATTTCCAGTTCTTCAGGAGCTTTGTTCTGGATGTGCTCTAGTCTAAAGCATGTATTCCAAGTAGCATTAGACAGCAGGGAAAGAGATACCTCTTTTCCTTTAGATGTCCAAATTCCCCTACACCCTGCTTTACAAAACAGAAAGACCACACAACTGTATCTGCTGTCTTTTGGCTGTATTTTCCTCCTTACTACTGACTTTCCAGCTTCCTGCCATGATCTGTTGTGGTTTCTATGGTCCTCTGGGTCCCCGGTGATCAGAGTTCCCCTGGGAGCAAGGGAGTGGATAATTAATCTAATTGGGGCGGGCTAGTTACTGCATTTATCCCAGCCTTGCTTTTGGCTCAGGAAGCAGCAGCCTTACTGGTGAGAGGGGGGTAGTGGGCACAGCAGAGGTTGTTTACGTATATTCTTCCCAAAATAATGGGACACAAGCAGAACTGTGCTGTGATTTTGGGGACTAGGTAGAATATGGGGGCAGGGGCTGTGAACGAATGTTTACTCAACAGAGTTCAAGTGGGATACTGTGCCCTAATACTATAGGATACCATACCCTGTGCATTGTCAGGTTGCAACTGACTCATGGCAAACCTGGGAGCATGGGGTTTGCAAAGCAAGAAATTAGCAGGGGTTTGCCGGTGCCTTCCTCAACATACCAGTCCTATTCTTCCTTGCTGGTCTCCTATTTAAGTACTTAACTACAGCCAACCGCACTTGGTTTCCAAGCTCCAGCGAGCTTGGATTAAGAACAGTACAGTCTCCCTTCCACATCTCCAACTCCTTTCAATTCCAAACGGTAACACTTTTCCTTCCACTTCCTTCCCCCAAATAGTCTGCATTGGCTCCATTTTGTTTTCCTCCCCAAACCTAACAGAAACTGGTCCCAAGTCACCTTGAGAAAAACCTTATCCTAAAGTGAAGAGGGGACAAGGAAGAGTTGGGCTTCCTCCTCATCCTGTCTCCTATCTAAAAAATTTTGTGACTTCCTGACGGCACTTGAAAGGTCAATGGCTTATTTTCCTTTGGCTAGGTCTTTTAAGCATGCTTGACCCCTGTCTGCTGCCAAGAGAAAAGATTCCAATGGACAGATTGAAGGAATCCTTGTGGTGAGATTAAGGTCTCCCTGGCTTTAACCAGCTGTTTGGTTTGGCCCATTCTAGGCCCAAGAGGAGAGAGGCAGTCTAGAAGTTGAAGAAGAGCACTGCTGGATCTGACCTGTGGCCCACTTAGTAGAGCATCTTGTTTCACACAGTGGCCGACAAACTTTCTCTGGAGGGCAAACAGCCTTCGCCTGATGTTGCCTCCTGGCACCTGTGTCCAGAGGTTGACTCTGAAGGTGGAGTCACGTGGCCAGTGGCCACTGATAGAGCTGTCCTCCATGAATCAAATATCCTTGCAAAACTGCTTATGCTTACAACCATCATCCCTCCCAGGCTGGGCCTTGCTGTCTAAAAGCACTGGATGCAAAGGAAGTGACCTGTCAGTGGCTGCGGCAAGCAGTAATTCGGAGAATTATGTGGTAATATAAAGAAAAAACATCTTTAACGCATATTAATACATGACACCAAAACATGGGCTGGTTAAAAACATATTTTCACACTTTTCCTCAGTGGCTTAATTATATAATCACAAATTTTACATGGAACCGCGATGACGGTTTGCAAAACGCCTCTAGATGAAATGTATCTATAAACTCTAAGAAGTAGCCGTTAAATTCAGAAAATCTCTTGAAAAGAATAATTTTGGGGGAGGACTGAGAACTAGTAGATCAGCCTACAAAGCTGAATGGAAGCCGTCTCAAAGAATCGAGCTCTTTCAGACACATGGAAAAAATACCTACATCTGTTTGGTTGCAAAATATTTTGGTAAGCAGAAGAGGGCATCCTTCCAAACTCCTTCCGAATTCCATGGAATAGGGTTGCCACCCCCAGGTAGTACCTGGAGATCTTTTGCTATTAAAACTGATGTCCAGCTAACCAAGAACAGTTCCCCTGGAGAAAAGGGCTGCTTTAGAGCAGGGATAGTCAACCTGGGGTCCTCCAGATGTTCATGGACTACAATTCCCATGAGCTCATGGGAATTGTAGTCCAAGAACATCTGGAGGACCACAGGTTGACTACCCCTGCTTTAGAGGGTATGGCCATTATATTCTGCTGAGTTCCTGCCCCTGCCCAAGCCCTGACCTCCTCAAGCTCCCCCTCAAAAAAAATCTCCCAAGAATTTCCCAAACGAGAGCTAGCAACCATACCAAGGGAGCACATCCACTTTCTCAAGGCCTTGATCCAGGAGTCAAAAAATGCAGGATTGCCTGCCTACCTGCCCGTCCTCTGGGCATAACATGAGGCATCTGAACCATGCTTCCTGAGGGCTGCTCAGAGGTTAATGGTTGGATGCATTTCCAGAAGAGCATTCAGTGGTAGGAAAGCTTTTTGAATGAATGAAAAGCTTTTGAATGAAACAAAGCTTTTGGAATTGCATAACGTACACACTTTCTCAGCAATGGGCTGAGCCCCAGGTAGGGAGAGAATACATTGCTTGCAGCATCAGGGAATGAAATGAAATCCCTCCATCCTTACCATGCATCTCTGGCTGCTGGTTGGCGCCGTCTCTGCCTGGGCGGGGAAGAGGGCTCCCCAAGGGGCATCTATTCTGCCAGCGTTGAAGGCAATCAGAAGTTGCTCAGACAGGCAAGCAGGGTTTCCCTGTAGGTGTCAGGCGAGCCAGGTGAGTGAGCTAAACCAGGTGGGTTCCTTTGGGGGAGTGGTGTGATTTTTCTGAGCTCGAAAGGTCGGTAGGGTAGATGTTCCATCAGAGGGACTGGCTGGAAGCTCCATTCCTGCTTCATGCTAAGGTGGCTTGTCCAGCATCCTCAACGCAGGATGGAACTCTGAACAATCATGGTGGAAGGATGGATGATTGGATGATTTCCCCCTCTCTTGCTACATCAGTGTGCGGGCCTTCTCCTCCTTGCCTGTAGTTTGGAGGCTGGTAGTTTCTGAACAACTCACTTGGTTATAGACCATGGGAAATTTGAATGCTTGGGGCCAGTACCCCTGGACTAGAAGAGATGTTTTTGATTGCAAGAGGGTGACAGCCGCGGAATGGAACCAGAAACCAGGGAAGCAGCAGTCACCTTTTGTTCAGGTTGGTGGCCTTCTGTGTGTCCAGGAGGGCCTCAATTTTGGCACAGCCGGCAGCATCACTTGGGTTCGGAGCGTAGCAAATGTCAGGCAGTCCCTTTAGGGGCCGTGGCTGGAAGGGCCAAGTGCTTTTTCCGCAAACTCTTACAAGCAATGTGTGTCGTGTCCCTCACCCTCCAAAGAAAAGCTTCCAAAGGAGCCACTAAAAGGTGTGGGGTTGATTTTGTGAATGATCTAGTGCTCACAGGCTAAGCTTCATCCAGAGCGTTGGACTGGGCGTTGGCCACCCCTTGTTGGCAGGCTGTATGTTGCTGTTCTTGACGTCTGTCTGTGGCTCCACTCTTCCCCTCTGAGGCTCTGCTAAACAGGCTGTTGCTGGGCCAACCATGTGTGTCATTAGTGAACACCTCTGGGCCTCGGAGCTTGTCATTTTCCAGTCTCCATGGTAGCCACCAGCTACCGAGAGGATCTGTAGGGAAACCTAGAGCAGAGCTTTTGAAATGCACTGTCTTGTCAGACTGGTAGGATCGCTCCATCTCTCTACTGAGGTCACTTCCTTATGTCTTCTCTTCCTGCCTTCGATTGCATTGACTGCACCTCAGGAACCCAAGCCTTGGAGGACTGTGTGTTCCTTGTGGGGCTTGAGTGTGTATTTGTGTGTGTTTTAAAGGCCATCTGGTTGCTTCCATCTTATGTCAACCCTGTGAATTAATAACCTTTCCAAAACATCTTATCATTGACCACCATGCTCAGGCCTTGGGAAACAGAGGGCCATGAGTCACTCCATCTCACATATGACTGCCTTCTCCCAAGGATTTTTGTCTTTTCCGTGAGTCTTGTCGTCTATGCCGAGACACAAAGTGATTGTGTATTTTCATGAAGGTCTTTCTTGGCCATCTCTCTCATGAACACAGGCTGGCAACAACAGCTATCAATCTAAATGCGTCCTTGCTAGAGCGGAGCTTATAGATCAGTTGTGGAATAAAATAGATCTCCAAGATTAGGACTGACATAGGCTATTAAGTCCCAGCTACTGAAAGCTTTCCCTCCAGAGACAGGGCTTCTGCAACTCACTTGAATGTTCAGAACCCTTAAGCAAGGAATGGGAGCCCAAAGGGCCGAAGCAATCATAGTTCAGCCATTCCCAATCTTTTTGGGGCGATGGTCCTTGTAGGAGCTCTTCTCAGGTTCCAGGGCCCCCTGCAGGAGGCTGGCTGCTAGTGCAGTGAGGGAGGCTAAAAAAGGTCTAAGTTAAGAGTGAAATAATTCTACATAATTTACCTTGTCTTATATATACCCGAGACAGATTTCTAAAACATTTAACCAAGAAGGCATTTTCTTTCTTTCTTTCTTTCTTTCTTTCTTTCTTTCTTTCTTTCTTTCTTTCTTTCTTTCTTTCTTTCTTTCTTTCTTTCTTTCTTTCTTTCTTTCTTTCTTTCTCTCTTTCTCTCTTTCTCATTTTTTGGAACGCATTAATTCAAGCACACACAAGGGAATACACAAATTCATCTTCTTTCCCTTGAAGGTCAAATTCTCCAGCAATTAATGATGTCATACATGACAAAAAAGAGTATTTAATTGGTTCAGTAACCAGGCTCCCCCCCCCCCCCATAAAGCCTTTGGGCTCCCCTTCTCACATTTTTCAGTCTGTGGCTTCCTTCAAGTGTGCCAGAGGCTCCCTGGGGTCATATGGCCCCCACTAAGAATGGCTGCTCCGGTTGACAAGCCATTTCTGCATTCAAAATTCCTATGGCATTTCATGGATTCAATCAAAGCAATGACAAGGATGGCAAAGGTGGAAGCAGTCTCTTAGGGGGAAATCAAGTTGTTCTCCAGTGCATCTGAGAGTGCTTCCCAGGGAAATCCAGGTGTGGGTTTTGCCCAATCTGGGCTGCAGAAGAGGACTTGATGAGCAGCTTTGGCACTGGGTGGTCTTGGCCAGCATCAGTCCTCATCCCATGAGACATAAAGGGGGAAGAGAAGGGAGCAGGCTGTGGATGTTTAGTGCTTTGTGGATCCATTAGTCAGGGGTGGCCAAAATGTGGTTTTCCAGATGTCCATGGGCCAGCATGGTGCTGGCAGGGGCTCATGGTCTTTGTAGTACATGGACATCCAAAGAGCCACAGTTTGGCTACCCCTGCACTAGGTGCTTGGGTGGGACCTGGCATCAGCCTGTGGGAAGTGAGTTGCTGCCAGTGACACAAGGTATCCTTATAAAATCTGAGTCCAGTAGCACCTTTAAGACCAACAAAGATTTATTCAAGGTGTGAGCTTTCGAGTGTCCTGTAAAACAGATGGCCACATACGGTCATCCTAGTCTAAGGAGCAGAAAGAGCCAACTATTTCCTTTGGGAAAGCAAAGCTAATGAGTGTTCCAGTTGGCAGGCTGGCCTTTTCTGGGACTCTCCTCCCCCAGGAGCAGCGGCTATGGTCAGAGCATCACAAGCTCTGGAACAGAATTCACTCTGGAGGGACCAGGCTGCCTGGACACCTGTGCCCAGACTGTCCTGTTGTTTCCTTCATCAGTGATTGTGCCCCATGGCATATTGGCCAGAGGGAGCAACAGTTCAACAGCCCAGGAGATCTCTTTGTGCCGTTTTATTCCTGGCAGAAGAGGCCCAGAGAGAGTGACATCAATTGTAAAGTGGAGCTCAGGCTGCCTGGTAGACAAAGGGTCCTAGGTATTTGTGTGAATGAGTATGTTTGTGTGTGTGGGGGGGGGGGGGGTTACTACTAGGTTTCTATATCTTGATGGGATCTGCCTTGCTGCCTTTCAGATTACTCTCCCAAAGGGAACTTGTTGGTCTCCCCAGGCCAAGGTTCCAGTAGCAGCAGGTCCCTGTGGCTAACAATGGCACGTCCCACCTACCAGATCACATCGGTCCAAGGTAAGAGCCTTCATTCTTGGGCAGGGGGTGCTTTCTGGGTTGCTGGCCTGTCATGGAACAAGTACCTGCCCCAGGCTGAAGACATGTTCTAGACCAAGGCAGCTAAACTGTGACTCTCCAGATGTCCACAAACTAGTTTCCATGATCTCCTGCCAGCACATGCAAGCTGATGATAATTGTAGTCCATGGACATCTGGAGAGCCACAGGTTGGTCATCCCTGCTGAGCTAAAGACTTTTCAGAGCAAGCATGAAAGCTCTTAACAGGAAACTCTTCCATCCATCCATCCACTCACTCACTCACTCACTCATTTTATTTCAACCTGCTCTGACCTATCTATCTCATCCTGTAGGCTTCCTTCTGTTCTGGGCTGCTCTGCATTTCAGCACCTGGAATGTTTGCACACCAGTAGGTGAGAGGAAGAGGTGCATGCTGGGAGGAGAGGGGAGGGGGTCTTGCCCCAGGACTGGCCTGTCTCTGATCGGACTGGTGCCTTGGCAGGGAGGACTACCCATCAGGACTTCCCATGCCTGAGATCTTCATCTCCCCCAGGGCTGAGTCTGCCTGTGTTCACTCCTCTCTTCTCTTCCAGATCCTGGGCCCATTTCAGGAGCACCTATGGTCCCAGACAGTGCAATGAACAACACTGGCATGATTCCCGTAAGATAACCCAGCCACTAGCTGCAGCATGGGAGTCAGGGTGGGAACTGCAGGGAGGGGAGACTTTCTAGGGGACCATCCTCTGGTGGGACAGACGTCTGTAGTTGTTGGAAGATTTGGGGAGCAAGGAGAAAGAGATAAAAACGAATGTGAAGGCAAGGCAGAAGACCTTGAAGAGAGTTCAGGCAGTGGCTGATTCTGCTGGCGATGCACTGGACGTGTGGCCAGGGAACACCTTGAAACTTGGCAAGGTCACTGCCTCCTCGGGGCCAAGAGATCTCCTGGAATTACAACAGATCTCTGGACAACAGAGATGAGTTCCCCTGGAGAAAACAGCCCCTTCAGAGAGCATGTTCTATGCCTCTGTATTCTGCTAAGGTCCCACTTCTCCCCAAACCCTATCCTCTCCACCCCAAAATCTCCATGAATTTCCCAACCTGGAGCTGGTAAACCCCATTGCCTCCTCTCCTGACAGCTCACCTGCCAAAGCTTCCAGTGCTCTGGGGAGAGATGCTACCAGGAGGAAGCACAGGGCAACAACACAGAGCCCTGCCACAACGCTACTCACTGTGAGGTAGGAGCCCCAGGATGCTCTGCAGGCAGAAGAGCCGGGGAGGGGGTGGGTCAACTGGGGCAGGAAGTGGGATACACCCTTCTCTTCCCCCATCCCCATTAAGGCAACCTGAGAAACACAGGCTGTTGGCTTGCCCCAGCGAATGGTCCTGTTTCTCTTTCAGCTTTTCCGGTTCAACAGCACCAGCTACACAGCCCGGTGCAGCAGTGAGTGTGGGGGTAGCAACGGCACGGAGATGTGCATGACCAATCACAGCATGAGCATGAGCCTGTGCACGGTGGAGTGCTGTGCTTCACCCAACTGCCTCAGTCTCAATGCCACAGCTTACGGTAGGCGAACCTAACGGGAGCCATTTCCTCAGCAAATGGTGTGTCTTTTCCTTGCTACCCATGATATCCAGGTTTGATTCCCTACTCCTCCACCTGCAGCCAGCTGGGTGACCTTGGGCCAGTCACAGTTCTCACAGAGGTCTCTCAGCCTCACCGACCCCACAGGGAGTCTGTGATAGGGAGAGGAAGGGTAGGTGATTGTAAGCTGATTTTACACTCCTTCAAGTAGCGAAAATCGGGGTACAAAGAATCCATCTCTTCTTCTTTTACTAATTGATGTATAGTTGAATCAATACTTAAATATGGGGGATGTGGCCTGTGTTCAAGGTTTCCATCCAGCTGGGCACAGCTATATTCTCAGGCAGGCCTTTCCCAGTTGTCTGGAACACAACTGCCCCTAGATCCATGGAACCAAGAGCTGTCTAAGAAAGATTCTCTTTGAGGCCCCAAACCCTGTCTCCACCCTCTTCTCCTCTTGTGTCTCTTCCAGGTGACCTGCCACCCACCACCACGCCGGCCCCCACAACAACCACCACCAAAGCGCCCCCCAAAAACGTAGGTGCCGTTTCATGTTTGTGCAAGAAGTGACATTTCCCTAGCTGCTCTGGCCCTATAGGATTTTTGTCCTGCTGTGGAAATAATGTTCCTGCCAATCAAGAGCCAGCTTGGTGTAATGGTTAAAGAGCAGTGGACTCTAACCTGGGGAGCCAGATTTGATTCCTCACTCTTACACATGAAGCCAGCTGGGTGACCTTGGGCCAGCCACAGTTCTGTTAGCGGTGTTCTCACAGAGCAGTTCTCTCAGAGCTCTCTCTGCCCTACCTACCTCACCTGGCGTCTATTGTTGGAAGAGGAAGGGCAGGTGATTGTAAGCCTTTTTGAGATGCCTTTGGATAGTGAAAAGCCAGAGTTTCAGAATCAGAATTCTTCTTCTTCTTCTTCTTCTTCTTCTTCTTCTTCTTCTTCTTCTTCTTCTTCTTCTTCTTCTTCTTCTTCTTCTTCTTCTTCTTCTTCCCAACCATGGGCATTCTTCTCTGGGCTCTGAGACTGCCTGTCTTCCTTCCTTCCAGGGGAAAGTGTGCTCAACCTTCACCTGCCATGGAGATGGGTGCTACAAGGGCAAGAAGACTTCAGCTGGCTGCATCGTGGGTTTTGACTTCTGTGAGGTACTGTTTCTCCCCTCACGCAGACCTGCACCAGGCTTTTGCCATGTTGCGCTGCCTTCTTTTGGGCCTGAGTTCTGGGCCTGTTCCACCAATCCATTCTTCTCATTACCTCTCCCCATGCCCCGTAGCAAAGCAGCTGTCCAGTGAGATTGTTGCCATGGCACCTTGGAAGCAAGGAGTCTTTGGTTTGTTTGAGGCCTGCTCTCTTGTTCGTGAGAACATGAAGTGGAGTGACAGTCAGAGAGCGTTGCCAACATCCAGGCAGGATCTGGAGATCTCCTGGGATTATAACTGATCTCCAGATGGCAGAGAGCAGTGCCCCTGGGGACAATGGATGCTTTGAAGGACAGGTTTTATGGGATTACCCCTGGCTGAGGTCCCTCCCCTCCCCCCAAAAATCCTATGTCCTTTGAAGACTCCACATCCAAATATCAATGGATTTCAGAACCTTGAGTTGGCAGCCCTGAAGCCCATTAGCTAGATGTTGGCTGAACTGTCAAACTAGAGGCTGGTCTTTGAAGCCTGAGAAAGAATTATTCTGAGCCATGGCAGTCCTCAGTCCCTCCTGGAGCCCTCATCAGGAAGGGCTGATGATATTGTATTTGAGGGAGTGTGTGTGCACACAAAAGCTCATACCTTTCTTGGTCTTAAAGGTGCTCCGGACTCTAAATTGGCTCGAGAAGGGCTGTAACTCTCCATCCCAAATAGCTGGTAACTGCAGCCCTGGTCTGACTACCTTGTTTCCTTCTCCTTCCAGATGAAGAAGACAGGACCTCACTACGTGGCAGGCTGCAGCAAACTCTGCAAAACATCTGGGAAGCCCTGCACCACTGGATCCACTGCGCCTTGCTACCAGGAATGCTGCCCTGCCATGCCCAAATCCAGCTGCCTCAAGCTGGACGGCAAAGTGCATTTCAACCGGGCTGGGTCTCTGGCTCCAGCCCCACTGCTTCAGATCCTCACTGGGGTGGCACTCCTGGGCATGAACTATGTCCTGTCCTTCTCCTTGGGGTCCCACTGACAGCTGAGCCTCTGGGGTCTTTGGGTCTGAGACCATGCCTCTGGGCTAGCGTGACTCTCACTTTTGGTTAGGGCCCTTCTCCAGAAAAGGAGGGGCAGGCATTCTGGAGCACACCCCCTCCTTCTTTCACCCTATGCTGGGCAGAGCTTATGCACTATGCTTTCCATCCCAAACCTTTGGCTTATGTATTATGGCAATGGAGTTCATCTCTCTACCTGCCTCTTGCTTTGCTGTAGTTGGACCAGGAGCTGGGCTGGAGCAGGCGCACTGGGTTAGACCAGCAGTGCCCCCTGGGAACACTGTCAGGTCTCCCCTGCTTTGTATAGATGGGATTCTGGAAGTGGGGTGGGACCGCTTCTTGCATATAAAAGGCCCCAGCAGGCTTGTGGGAAGAAGCAGCCCCTTCCGGCGCTGGCAGCCAATTCGGTCACTCCATCAGTCCGATGATTTGCCAAGGTGAGCAGTGGGGAAGTCTGATTTGGGAGAAGGTGAGAGAGAAATCTTTGAAGGCAAAGCTAAGCTTCTGTATGATGCTGTTCATCTAGGGTAAGGAAGATGTGTTGTTTCCCCCACTGTGGATGGGGGTTCTGCCTTTCCCACTGGGCACCCACATCCCCTCAATGCTATTTAACAGGATTTCCAGCCATCTTCTCATCATTAGCCACCCACAGGAAGCAAAAAGTGAGACTCAAGTTCTGGCTGGAGATCATAGAGTCAAGTGGGTAGCTGTGTGGGTTTGAAGTAGCGGGACAAAATTTGAGTCCAGGGGCACTTTTGAGACCAACCAGGTTTTCCTCAAGGTGGGAGCAATGCATGCATGTACTTCATGCCTCAGGCAATGGAGATGGGTGGGACTAGCAACAGTGCTGATTCTGCACTTACTTTGTTTTTCTCCATTGTGGATCCTGCTGAATTCAGATTGATTTGAATTCGGGTCTTCCTCTATCCCCCCCCCACACACACACACACTGAAACAGAAAGTATTCTACACTTGATTGGGGAAGCTCAGAGCGGGGAGGGGAGCCAAGCATAGCAAGAGTCTGTTTCTTTTCTTGAAGGAGGGGAGGAGGATTGGCGACAGCAGAGGAGGGGGGAACAAATCCAAGAGGCAAATTTCTGCTGAGAGAAGTTAGGGCTTCTGGAGCACAGTCACTTTAAGGGAAACCTTGCAACCAGGAACCAGGAAAAAGTTCACTGATGCCCTGGCCAATCAGGGAAGACTGCTTTGCTCCAAGGCATGGAGAAGGAAATTATTTGGTAAAAAGCAAAAATCTGCACATTTACTCATGGCAGTTTTTGAAATATCGAGGCTTATATCCACTTCAGGATATCACAGGGGAAAGGAAGGGTCACCACGAATCAATCATGCATGTGGCTGAGGGAAAATTTAAAGTGCCCCAAATCCAAATGGAAATCGAATTCAGTGTAGACTGCAGGGATTTAGTCAATCTGGAAGTGGGTAAAAAGCCCTGTGCAGATTACCCCCAGGTCTATTTTAATGACTTTGTTTCACAACTGGGAAAGCATCTACCATTAATCACTAACCTTAACCTTTTTATTCCCCTTATGTTTTTGTGAACGGGAATTGAACCCAAAGGATTGAGGAATTCAGTTTGCTGTTCTAGCAAGGCATCTGATTGTGCTAAACATCTTAATTATGCTGCATATTTGTTGGATAGCTTCATGATGCTGTTTACTAATGTACTGCAAATTTACTCTCTCCTTATATCTGTACTCCAATCTGTACTGTTTCGTCTGAAGAAGTGCACTCCACATGAAAGCTCGCACCTTGAATAAAACTTTGTTGGTCTTTAAAGATGCCATTGGACTCTAGTTTTGTTCTGGCTAGATAACAGTGGTGAAGGGTAAGGGGGCAGCGTTGCCACCCTCCCCTCACCCAAATCTTGCTGCTTTTTAGGAATTGGGAGTCTTTGACACTGGTGGCTTTGACACTGGTGACCTTTGCTCCACTGGCCTTCTAACCAAGGTTATACTGCCAATAATTTTTCTTTTACAAAATTTAGTGACATTAACTATGTGATCATTTCATGGTGATAAATAATTATTTTCGTGGTTGAAGGAGGGGGAAATAGACCATCCTCCCACTGAGCTGGCTGCATACACATGTTTACCTTGCGCTGGTGACAAGATTTCTAGGAATCCTTAATGAACATGCTTTGGAGTACATAGTCAAGAGCCACATGTGGAGTCACAATCGCCACAAGCCAACAGGACTTGCCATAAGGATGTTATTGGATAGAGGTAAGAATAAGAAGTTTGCACACCTATTCATGTAGAATGTATGTAAATTAGCAACTTGACCAGAAGATCCACCATTTGAAATCGAACATGGCAAAATGGAAATTTCTCTGAGATCAGGGGCTACTTAGAAGGAAAGGAAAGGGAAATACAGGGTAGAGCTGCTGGGCTTCTTTGAACTATCTGGTCAGCTGCTGTGAAAAGGAGAATGTCGAACTTGATGGCCTTGTTCAGCTAAGCTCTTCTAGAAGACTAAGGCCCATTCCACACACACATTGGGTACTGTATTTTCAGTATAGTTTAGAAGTAGATGTTCCTGTTTCACACGGGAAAACTCAGCCGCAAAAGCCATTGAAAGGACATTATACAAAGTGCTCAGAGTTGCCCGAAATATGGCTACTTCAGCAATGGCATCAAGACTCAAAATGCGACACACAATTTCTTGGTGGCCGGGATAATTTTAAGCTTTTGTTCTTCCTTGATTGTGTGATGCTTCTCCTTGGCCCCCGTTAGCCCAATACAATGTCAGGATTTTGGTCCTTATGAGATGAGTCCTGAGATCCGCAGCACCTTAAAGACAAATAAAGAGTTCCAGGGCTTAAACTTTCGAGAGTCAGAGCTCCCTTTGTCAGGTCTTGCAAAGGGGGTTTTTTACTTGCAAAAATATATTCCCTGGGAGGTGCTCCTGGACTTGGATCTTCTACTGCAGACTAGCCCAGCTCCCCATCTGAAACTGAGTTCACACTGTGAAGTCCCTGCGATCATCCTTGGGAATGACAGAACAACTTATTTTAACACAGGACAATGTTCCAGTTTTCCTCTTCTTGCTCTTTAGCTGCATTTTCAAACAAAGAGGCACAAGTAAGATCAGCCCCTTTCCAAGGCTGGCCTTAATGCAAGAATAGCTGTTTGCATGCTGTTTAGTTTGGAACGGCAATGCTTTGTTTGGGAGTGAAGACCAGGCCCCAGCAGAAAAGGGGCTTGGGCCTCAAGGTCAAAGGGGACGGGGCCCTAATGTTTTCGGCACGTGATAATTTTCACCACATGTAATGTGGATCCCTGTTGGACCAAACTGTGACACACTATGGCTGCAATCCTAAAAGCTCTTTCCTGGGAGTAAGCACCATTGGAGATCAGTGGATTTACTTCTGAGTAGATTAGGATTGCTGTGCATCTCAGTTTAAATAAAAATCAAACAATTGCACATGGTGTTTTGGTTTGTGGATTGTTATTTGTATTTTAAGGCTAGGGGCCTGAAACAGTAGATCCAGGAATGGCTTTTAAAGGTCCCATTACCAAATTGGTGGTGCCCTTTGGCCTGTTTCTCTATGTTGCAGCTGCTTATTTGAGTACTCTCTGGAGAAGAAGCTCTCCCTAGATGCAACAGTGTGGAATGGCTCAAAGGGGAAATGCAAATGAGGAAGCAGTGGGCAAACTCCAAGCATCTTACCCAAGCCCTGCTCCTGGCATGAAGTTGGCACTGGTTCATGGGTGAATCTGACTGTTGCTGCGAAACTTATCCACTGTTCTCTGTGTTTTCCTCCCATCTTTTCTCCAGTCTGGTTTGGGGCAATATTCCTGACTGTGAATTTATCTGACCATTTACCTTGTCTTGTCTGGCAAAGCACTGATGCACCTAGCAGAAATGGCTGGGTCAGTAATGCTGTTTCCTGCTAGGGTAAAGGTAAAGGTATCTCCAGTGCAAGCACCGGGTCATGTCTGACACTTGGGGTGACGCCCTCTAGCGTTTTCATGGCAGAATACGGGGTGGTTTGCCAGTGCCTTCCCCAGTCATTACCGTTTACCCCCCAGCAAGCTGGGTCCTCATTTTACCGACCTCGGAAGGATGGAAGGCTGAGTCTACCTTGAGCCGGCTGCTGGGATCGAACTCCCAGCCTCATGGGCAGAGCTTCAGACTGCATGTCTGCTGCCTTACCACTCTGCGCCACAAGAGGCTCTTCCTGCTAGAGTAGCCAGCCTCTAAGTGGGGCCTGGACATCTTCCAGAATTACAACTAACCTCCACATTACAGACAGCCATGTTAATGATTGCTTCACATGATAGACTTTATGGCATTATATCCATCCAAGATCCTTTGTTCATTTACTCCAGTCTCCCCACACTTCGTCCCCCACTCTCCAGAAATTTCCCATCCTGGAGTTGGCAACCATCCTGAAACTACCCTTTTGAAACATGTGGCTGTTTCCATCAGCATTTTCACCATTGCAAAGAGGAAAGGATGTCAAAGGTTTAATTAGAGCCAACTACTCTGGGGATGGAGATGGAGGCAGAACTCCTGTTTGGAATGTATTTATTTAAATTTGTTCTGATATGATCATATATGGTCATGTCGACACCTCCGCATTTTATTTATTTACTACATTTTTATATCGCCCTCCCTTACGGCTCAGGACGGCTTACAGAGAACACGAATCCTGTATGACAGATACAACACAAACTCAGTAACTGCATCAACCTCAGCAACACTGCACATTTAATCATTCATTATTTAACCTTTTAACATTTTGACCCAGCAGATCGGTCATAACGAAATTGCTCAGTGTCTCCAGTGGGCATATCTGACAGGAGTGGGTTCTGGATGTTGTTGGCTCACCGGCCCCAACCAAATGCCTGGCGGAAGAGCTCCATTTTGCAGGCCTTGCGGAACTAGCTCCAGCAGGGCCTGGATCTTCTCTGGGAGCTCATTCCACCAAGCGGGAGCCAGGATGGAGAACAGCCTGGCCCTGGTTGAGGCCAGATCAATGACCAATGATAGGCCGGGAGGGGGTAGAAAAGGGAGGGGCCCTGTCTGGAAGTCCTTCACTTTACTTTTGGGGGTTTTCATGGCCTAAAGAATGTTTCAGGGGTTTCTCAAAGCTAAAGAAGTTGAGAAAGGCTGCATAAGAGTCTCAAAGCAGTTTACCATCACCTTCGCTACCTCTCCCCACAACAGACACTCTGTGAAGTAGGTGGGGCTGAGAGAGCTCTGACAGAACTGTGGCCCAAGGTCCCCCAGCTGGCTGCATGTGGAGGAGGAATGGATAATCAAACCTGGCTCTTCAGATTAGAAGCTGCTGCTCTTAATCATAGCACCACACAGGCTCAAGAGCCAGTAAGGGACAAGGCAAGGAGCAAAGGAGGTCATTTCCATAGTCCAACCACTGCTCTGACCCAAGCTGGGAGGGTGAAGAGAAGCAATTTATCCTAGTAGCACATGCTACGGGCCTTGTGATCCCAGGGGCCCAATAGCGCTGTACAATTATTTTTCTGTTTTCCTTTTTATGCTAAGGAAGCTCACGATAATACTAGTAAATGTTTTCAGCAAAGTGATGCTGTCTCTTGCTGCCAAAGGTCCAGGTATCCCAGGGAAGGGCACCTCGCAATTACTTGGCCAGTCCACTCCCCGCACTCCTTAGATCAGTGGTTCTCAACCTGGGGGTCGGAACTGCTTTGGGAGTCGAATGACCCTTTCACAGGGGTTCTGGCAGGGCGAGCAGCTTGGGGGGGGATCTACACAACAGCCTTGCGGGGTAGATCAAGATAGAGTGTTTGTCTGTCTATCTGGAGCAGCGGAAAAGAGCGAGATCGGCATGGTGGGGCAAGAGGCAGAACTGAACTGGGAACCTCCAGAAGAAGAGAAAAAAAAACAATGTATATAAAATCATGAACAATGGATCTTCAAGCCATTGGTCAGTTTTGGTTTAATTTCTGTGAAAAAACACTTGCATGATTTTATGGTCAGGGGGGTCACCACAACATGAGGAACTGTATTAAAGGGTCGCGGCATTAGGAAGGCTGAGAACCACTGCCTTAGATAATCCGCTTTCAGTGCAATTTCGAAGTGGTGGGTTTCCCTGTTCCACGCAGGAGAATCCAACGGCAAAAGCACATTGAAAGTGGTACCCAGTGTGTGTGGAATAGTCTCCCAAAAGAGCATTACCGGATAGCACAGGTAACTGCTAAGTGGGTGCCTGTGTGTGTGTGTGGGGGGGGGGATGTCCTCTGCTGCCCTTCCAACGTCAGGCCGGGATCGGCTCTGTCTCGGCAGACCCCCCCCCCCCCCGGGGCCAAGCTGGGCCGGCGCGTTGCGCTCGGCCGCTCAAGGGTTACGCCGAGGCCGCTGCCTCCAGGCAGGAGGGGCGGCTGCTGGGCGGCCGCTTGGGAGCGCGGCGTCCGGGCGAAGGAGGGGGCCGCTGCCTGCGAGGGTGCGGCAAGTAACCAGCGCAGCCCGTCGGGGCGAGGCAACCATTGCTTGCAGAGGGAGGGGGGGGGTCTCTTGTCCCGTAGCCTCCGGGCTTGGCGGGGGGGGGGGGCTTCAGCAGCTGGGAGCCGGGGGGAGGCTTATTCTTCCGCGCGGGGAGGGGGAGTTCTTTGCCTGCTGGGGTGAGGAGGACTCGGAGGAGAACTGCCACTATCCGGGGTGGGGCTAGGCAGGGTTCTTTCCGGGGCAGCTGTTTTAGCGCAGTAAGAAAAGAGGCCCGTCAGCGGACGCCCGAGCCAAAGGGAGCCCTCCCCGCTCCCCCAGCCGGGCTGAGGAAGCAAGCAAAGCTGGAGACACGAAGCGTTGCTTTTGGATGCTCTGCTGCTGCTGCTGCGGGCAATCCCGTCGACTTCCCCAAAGTTCGCTCCACCGCCAATTCAGCCCAGTGTGGCCTCCTGCCTGGAGCGCAGGGTGGGCGCTTCCACGTGTGGGTTAGATGTGCTGTCCATCACGTCGAGCTTCCCTGTGCGTGAATGACAGGTTCGGGTCTTGCGAAGGGAGTTGAGCTCTGTACAACAGGACTTGGGACTTCACCTCTTAGGCGGAGGGTTCTGTCCTCTCTGTCGGGGCCCAGCAACTGGGACTACTTTCATCCCTTTCCAGACAGACTTGAAAGGGTCCGCTGCTACCTCAGGGCCTAACAGTTTGTGAGGCAGGATCGTTCGTGCTCCAGGGGCCACTTCAGCAGATGCATGAGGTGTTAGTGAAAGACAAGGAGATGGGAGAAGTTTCTTTTAAATTTATTGATTATTAGATTTATAGGACCGCCTGCATCGGCCCAGTCGTCTGAGGTAGTGGGCAACAATTTTAAACCGGCAACGTAATACAAACAAAATCACTTAAAACCATCTAAAGCAGGGGTAGTCAACCTGTGGTCCTCCAGATGTCCATGGACTACAATTTCCATGAGCCCCTGCCAGCATTTGCTGGCAGGGGCTCGTGGGAATTGTAGTCCATGAACATCTGGAGGACCACAGGTTGACTACCCCTGATCTCAAGCAACAATTGGCATCCTTTGCTTCCAGGCCCCGTTGAATTACCACATCCAGGGTTTTACGAGGGCGTGTTTCAAGTTTCTGGAGAGCCAGGTCCAACTGAATGCCGGACAGAAGAGCTCTGTTTTGCAGGCCCTGCAGAACTCGCCAAGCTCCGACAGAACCCAGGAGCTCATCCCACCAGGTTGGGGCCAGAACCTTAAAACCCTTGGCCCTGGTAGAGGCCAGGTGAGTCTCCCTTGAGCCAGGGACCACCAGCCTTTTGGAACTAGCAGAGCGTAATGCTCTTGCGGGGGGGGGGGGGACATATTCGGATATCTCTCCAGGTTTCTGAGTGCTTCCATTTTTATATGTCATGACTCACATCCATTTGTTTTCCGGCATAGCTGAGTTTGGCCAGGGTTACGGCAGAAAGGCATTGCTGACACATGGGAGGTGAGACATCTGCCAGGGCCCACTAGCACTGACTCCTGCCTGCATACCCTTCCCTCGCCCACAGACTCACAAGCATCCCATCTCCCGTACTTGTCTTTACTTGGGCTGTCGAGCACCATCAAGGAGTATATGGGTGATGCAAGCAGGGCTCCTTTGATCACAGCAGTGAGATATCCAACCACACATGATGCCTAGCACCACTCAGGAAAGGGCATGCAGGTGGCTGTGTGTGTGGGCAGTGGGAAGGGTCATGGTCAGGGGGGCAAATGAGTGGGGGCGAGAAGGGAGGTGCAAGTGGGTGTCCTGGTGGTGGGCAAAGAGGGGCCCTCAGAACTTGGAGCTGGCCCTGGGTTTCTGTTACTCTATATGAAGCTTGCCAGCCACATTTTGGGTCCCTTCAGTTTTCTCTCAGTTCCTCGCAAGCCCAGTTTTCTCTGCTGCTGCTGGTGGCTTCTGGATCCCTAGTCATCGGCACCTGAATTATCATTATAAGGGAAAACCAACAGTCAGGGCTTCCGTACAACATAACATTGAGCACTGTCCTCTGCTCCACAGTCCAGAGAAAACTCTATCAAAACCTGGGTGGCTTTGGTGTCCCTCATGCCCAGTTTGGGTTCAGTCTTCTGAGACCCCTCTGCTTCCTTCTCAACCCACAGGATGGACCAGTCTTTCGCCATCCAGGAGACACTGTCTGCGGGGGAGACCTGCCTGGCCATATCCTTCCGAAAAGGAGAGAATGGGAATGCCAGAAGGGCACTTTGCTTTGCTGGGTTGTCCTCTCAAGTGGGCACGGAGAGAGCGGAGAAGAGTTAGCCGCTCAATATGAGTTCAAGTGGGCTGAGCTATATGTGTGGGAGGGCTCATGTTCCTGGTACACTTCTGTTGACGCTTCCTTGACCTTCCGTTGCACACGGTGCAAGGAATCCTGGCCACTGAGGAGGGCATGGAGAGCCGACTGTTGAGCCTGGTTGAGAGCCATGGAAAGTCCATGTACGTTGCCCAGGTGTTGCCATGGGGTCCGGTGCTGCTACAGTAACACATATTCCAATATCTTCCTCCTCCTTCATGCATCATGTTGCAGCTGAGGAGCACATGGCAGGCATGTCCCATCCTGAGGTCCCGATCCTGGCTCAGCATCAGTGCCACTAGGCAGTATGCTTGGTAGTGGAGAATTATAGTGGGAAAGATCTCCTAATCCCAGGCACAGAGGCCATAGCAATGGCAGCACAATCCACTGCAACCTTACTGCAGCCTACCACTCGTGCCATGGCACGCTGGCAGTGCCCCTGTGACAAGCAGGCAGAAACATCCAACCCATGCATGCTGATGCCAGCCATTCTGGCATTATTTGACCTAGGGGTGTCTTGGTTTGGGGCTTATACAGTACCCAGGTAGAACTGCGACGGGCTGCAGTTGGCATTCCAAGCAGTCTGTTGCTGTGACCATGTGTGAGCCGTGTCAGAATTCCAAATGTGGCTGCAGGCCCGAAAAAATTGGGCGCCTGCAACCGTACATGATGGCAGGGGTTACTGATACTGGGGATTGGTTGGGTTCTCTTTTCTCCTCTATGCCTGCAGGATATGCCTCTACACGCACCGGAGAATGGCCGTCACAGCTGAGGACGTGGGCCTGGACAGGGTTCTACTCATCCAGGAGGGATTTTCAGTGGAAGAAGGTAGAGGGGGTTTTGCCCCTGTGGTTGCCTCCTCTCCTGTGTCAGTCCTGCATCACAGAGGGTATCCAGGAGGAGTGTCTTCTGCTTCCCTTTTGCCTTTTTGTAATTCTGAATGGATTCGGTCAAGCTGAAGAGAGAGACCCATGCCAAATAACGGCTGACAGGTAGTGGGTAGATGCTTCTCCCCCTCCCCCAGCTTCAGGAGAAGTCAATCATCTATTCTCTTGGGTTTGGGGGCAACCTGCACCCCAAGGCCATGATTGATCTGGGCAATTCTCTTGTCACTCCTCCCCCAGTGAAATTGTCCAACGAGGAAAACTGCATTCCTAAAGTTAAATGGAATAAGTGAAATTGTTAAAAAAAATTACTGATAGTTCTTACTGACAAAGTAAACATTAAATACAAGAATGGTCACAGTTTTTACTAGCCCTTTTTAAACTAATTATTTCTTAATGTGCAGAGACAATGTTGACACTGAAATCAGGGCACCAGCTGCCAACCAATGCCAGCTGCCAATCCCATTTCGCTGCTAATTGCTTTCACAAGACGTCTGACAATAGCAAATAAACATATGTCCAATTTATGACTAAGTTAGTCTCTTTTAATAAGCGATATAATTAAACCATGAGTTTAATGGGATTATTCTCTGTGAAAGGCAATGTGAAATGATTGTTTAGACAAAACGTATGTTGTGAGTGCAATATATGCTTGCTGTAGCTTCAGAAAAAATATTTTGAGAATGACACACCTGCTGTCACGGCTAATCAAACTCTAAATGGTGGTGCGAGCCATCACAGATTGGGTTTATTTGAGAATGAAATCCTAGGCAAACCTGTTTTTTGCGAACAATGTAGTTTTTATGAAGATGATGACGTTGTACACAGAATTTACTTAGAAGAGAGGTGTCATACCAGAATTTTAATTTGTAATTTCCCCCCTGGACTCTTACTGGTCAATGACCATATTAATAAAGTTGTTGGGCGTTTTTTTTTTCTGAACCTGTATGTATAACTACATTATCTCTGTATGTTAAGAAATAATTTGTTTTCAAGCTTATTAGCAAAGACTGGCACTATTCTACATTTAGCACTTTGTCAGTAAAATTTGTTAACCATTTAATAGTTTTTTGACTTTCTGTCACACCAGGACTTGCTCCCACTTTAGTTCCTGACTGTCAGTGTACCTCCCCTCTTTTGTATTTTTTTACTCCTCCACCAGTGACAGCTTTTCTCCTCCTGTTTTGACAGTCTCCCTGGAGAATGACCTGCAGATTCCAGGTAAGTGGCTCAGTTAGCCCTGTGGTTCCTAACAGGATGATTCATAAGCAGGGTGAGGCTGTTGTTTCTGCCCCCAGAATATTTCACTCTGCTTCCTGGCAGGTTAGGCTGTCAGAATTATGCATGGGATATAATGGCTTAGAGCAAGGCTCCCCAAGGTGATGCCCATGGCTGCTATGGTCAAATTACAAGGAAACACCTGGGTAAAAGGCTACTAATAATATACTAAACAGTATATGCAATAGTAATAAGAATGTAAACACTCCAGAGTCTTTAAGTTACCAGAAACCTGGCCAAAATAGACCTAGATTTTATTCATTCTCATTTTCTCAGTGCCCAAGATTGTGAATAAAATTTGTTCTCTGATCAGAAAAAAGCAAAGCCTCATTGGGCATTCTGATCAGCTTCTTCAGGCTTTTGGAGGGGCCTTCGACGGTCTCCTAATACAGAAAATTTGACTTGGTAAGATAAACCTTCTCCATCTGAGGGCCCAACCTTCAAAGTGACAATCTACTGGGTGCTTCTGGTTGGGGACCCAGGATTCGAGAGTTGGACTAGGAGCTGGGATACCCAGATTTCCATCCCCACGCATGATGTGGAAGCTTGCTGGGTGACCTTGGGCCAATCAGACACTCTCAGCCTCACCTACCTCACAGGGTTGTTGTGAGGATAAAATGGAGGAGAGGAGACTGATGTAAGCCACTTCAGGTCTCCACTGAAAAAGAAAATGGGAGTATCAATCAAGTAAAGGGGGAAAAGAAAACCCAGATTGTATGTATGAATGATTTGGGTCAGCCTGTCCAGGAGGTAGCTGTAGATTCGTAGCTGAAGATATTACCCAGGCCCTGGTTGTAACAAGCTCAAGGCCCTTCCTTCAGCCTTTTCCACTGTTTAGTTTTGGGTCTGCAGTTGTGTTCATTGCAGGTCACTTTAGCCTGCAGTGGGCAGCTACGGTTGGGCTTTCAAGCTAGACAAGCCTTTGCCATAATAATGTGCATACTGCTCGCCTCTTGTATTCTCAATGTGCAGGCTCTGATGTTACAGTCCAGATCACCTCGGGCAGTGCCACCTTGCTGGTGCGGCTGCCTTTTGGCTCTCACACTCAGATGTTCTTGCGGGAGGTCAGGAAACGCTGCAGTCCAGGTACAGTGCCTCACTACTTCTAGCAGGTGCTGAGCCCATGCTTCCCCTCGCCCCCTGCCCTTTGATGAGAGGTTCTGGGATTCAAGCCTGTCTGGAAGCTCTGCTGTCCAGTGTTGAAACGTGGATGATTGAGAGGGAGCAAAATTACTGGCTCAGTAGTAAAGACACTGTCCGTGCTGGCAACATAAACTTCGCCCAGTCCAAGGCTGCAACCCAAACCAGTTCTGGCACAGAAGCCCTGAGCTTACAGTTGTCAAGACCCACACAAGGATCTCTCAGCAGAGGTGGCACTTGAATACAAATGAATCCATGCAGGCTCAATAAGCAGTTTAATGAGAGAACCTCCTAACAGGAGAATGCCAATTCTCTACACAATTATCAGCAAACAAGTTCCGGTAAATTACCCTTGTTTCAATACACTTCAACAGTGTATAATATAGTAATCAATGGATGAAATTAAATACAATTAGTAAATGCTAGAACTAATTTAGGTTCCAGTGGCACCTTTAAGACCAACCAAGTTTTATTCAAGGGATGAGCTTTCATGTAGCTCATCCCTTGCATAAAACTTGGTTTGTCTTAAAGGTGCCACTAGACTCTAAATTTGTTCTGCTGCTTCAGACCAACATGGCTACCCACTTGAATTTAGCAATTGCCCCTGCATGTTCCTGGAGATGAAGAGAACACAGATCATTCACTAATTGTATCTCATTTCATACATTGGTTATTATATTATACACTGCTGAAGTATATAGAAACAAGGGTAATTCACCGGGACTTGTTTGCTAAAAATTGTGTTGGAAATTGGCACTCTCCTGTTAGAAGGTTCTCTCATTAAACTCTTTATTGAGCCTGGCAGTTTCTCCTGGTCTGTCAAGGTGGAGTTCTTTGTCCAGCTGCATGCCTATTTCTCCTTGGCCTTCCTTGATAGCTGAGTTTCTGTTGGATGGCAGACCTCTTGGGAGGTGAGCAGACCAAAAAACCTTCCCTGGGAGATACGATTGCCAGCTCTGGGTTGGGAAATACCTGGAGGCTTTGAGGGTGGAGCTGGGAGTGAGCGGGATTTGGGATGGGGAGGAACCTCAGTGGAGTATAATGCTATGGAGTCCACCCTCCCAAGCAGCCATTATCTCCAGGGGAACTGATCTCTGCCGCCGGGCAATGAGCTGTAAAACCACAGGATCCCTGGGTCCCACCGGGGACTGGCATCCCTACTGGGAGAAAGCCCTTGGCAGGCTCTGCTGGCATACAGTTACACACAACAACAAAAAAGGCCACTGAGGGCTTTCTTTGGAATTGCAGGGAACAAAGATGTGAAGGTAGCAGACCCAGAACAAAGTACCAGTGATGAGGTGAAGGATGCCCCCAGGTACAGGCACCAGAAGCATCGGCCATGGAGTCTGTGTGTATGGAGAGCATGTTTGTCACTGTGGACTGCCCACAGCCCACTTACATCATCTCTGGGTTGAGATGGAGCTTCCAGGGGCAGGCGGTTTGCATTTCACCCTGGCGGTATGAGAGAGAAGAGAAATCTGATTTTTCTGGGCTGACCCAAGCTGTGGGACCCAGAGCAGGCCTGGTTTGTCAGTCCCGCCTCCCTGAATCCTCTCCTCTCTGCCCTGCTATCTTGCTAGGCCAAAGCCTGCCAGTGAGAGGCTCCATTTTTCCAGTGGGCCAACTTCTGAGCAGACACAGGGCCTGTCCCCTCGACAGTGTGGGCTGAGAGACAACCTCCTCCAGTCTTGGCTGAAGCAGAAGGAAGAATCGTACACCCACCTCCAGAGCTTCAGGTAACGGCAGCCTGGAGGGACAGGTGGGCAGGGAGGCATAAAGAAACGAAGGTTGTTGAAGTGAGAATTACTCTTCCCTCCTTTCCCTCTGCTCCCTTTATAATTAGGGTTGCCAGCACTGGTTTGGAGACTTGGGGGGGGGGGTGGAGCTGGGAGTAGGCAGGATTGGGGGGTGAGGATGGACCTCAGTAGAGCAATATGCTATGACATCCACCCTCCAAAGCAGCCATTTTCTCTAGGGCATTGGTTCTCAACCTGGGGGTCGAGACTCCTTTGGGGGTCGAACAACCCTTTCACAGGGGTTATGGTAGGGCAAGCAGCTTGGCTGGGGGGGGGGCACTGCCACTGTTGCTGCTTCACCTGCAGGTGCCTGCGCTCGGCTGCCAGTTGCTCCAGCAGTGCCTCCAGCACAGGTGCTCCAGGTGGCGGCACAGCTTGGCGGGACAAGAGGCAGAACTGAACTGAGAAACCCTGGGGGAAAAAAACAATCATGAACAATGGATCTTCACGCCATTGGCCAGTTTCGGCTTAATTTCTTGCATAATTTTATCATTGGGGGTCACCTCAACCTGAGGAACTGTATTAAAGGGTCGCGGCATTAGGAAGCTTGAGACCTCTTGGGGGACTGATCTCAGTCACCTGGGGATGAGCTACAATTCCAGGGGATCCCCGAGTCCCACCTGGGGACTGGCATCTCTATTTATAATCGTAAGTGGCCGTTCAGCTGCTTAGGCAGGGCAGAGGCTGGTGTGGAGACCACAGAGGCTGCTTGCTGAGTCTGTCATTATGCTGTCTGTGGGGGTTGGCAGAACTCTGCTGCTCCTTGCAGCTCTGGGCAGCTCCCCTCTCTCTCTCTCTCTCTCTCGGCAGGTTCTTTGCTGGGACGTACAATGTGAACGGTCAGTCCCCTCGAGAAGACCTGCAGCCCTGGCTAAGCCATGAGGGGGAGCCTCCTGACGTTTACTGTGTTGGGTATGTAGGCCTCACTTTCCGTTTCTAGGTACATGCTTTCAGACAGGTGGTCAAACTGTGACTCTCCAGATGTCCATGGACTACAATTCCCATGAGACCCTGCCTCATGGTGCTGGCAGGGGCTCATGGGAATTGTAGTTCATGGACATCTGGCCAGCTGCAGTTTGGCCACTCCTGCTTTAGAGGAATCAGGAACACCTCCAGTCCAGAGGGGGCGCTCTCAATGTAATGCTCAGGCGCTGTGTTTAGTGGGGCTGGGATGCCCAAGCTGGGAGTTCCCACCCATCACTAAAGCTTCTGGTGCTGAAGAGGGAGGGATCTCCAGAAATGTGGGGAAGGACTTCAGAGGGAAGTCAAGTTTTAACACGCTCCATATCTGAATGGCCTTCTTGGGTGGGGGGCTCAATGGAAGATTCAGTTGAGGAATTTTGCATTTGGAAGGGGGGAGTCATAATGCCTCCTCTCTCACTGCCCTCCACAAGAAGATTTTTTCCCATTGCTTCCCTCAGAGATAGTGGGGAAAGTTCCCATTCTGGGGAGGAGAAGGTCAGGAAGAACAGTTGTTTTTTATACTCTGCTTATCACTACCTGAGGGAGTCTCAAAGCAGCTTGCAATCGCCTTCCCTCCCTCTCCCCACAACAGACACCCTGTGAGGGAGGTGGGGCTGAGAGCTCTGACAGAACTGCTCCGTGAGAACAGCTTTAACAAGACTGTGACTAGCCCAAGGTCCCCCAGCCAGCTGCATGTGGAGGAGAGAGCAATCAAACCCAGCTCTCCAGATTAGAGGCCACTGCTCTTAACTGCTACACAAGTTGCATGTGGAGCTGCATGTGGAGCAGTAGGGAATCAAAACAGATTGTAGGCAGTCGCTCTTAACCACTACACTACGCTGGCAACTTCCAAGTCCACTCCATAATGCCGTCACTCAAAGACGGGTAGTCAAACTGCAGCCCTCCAGATGTCCATGGACTACAATTCCCATGAGCCCCTGCCAGCATTGGCTGGCAGGGGCTCGTGGGAATTGTAGTCCATGGACATCTGGAGGGCTGCAGTTTGACTACCCCTGCTCAAAGAGTTAGGTGGGCTTTGACAGAAGCAGACAACATGGGGGGTGGGGGTGGCTCAACTCTGGTCAAGTTCCAGCAAATCCCACATAAGTGCACTCCTGGCATCAAGCCATGCCTCATTCGGTCACTTAAATTCTAATCATCCAAATTGCATTACATACATAAGTGCTGCTGACTTATGTCAACCCCAGCAAGGGGCTTTCAAGGCAAGTGAAAAGCAGAGTTGGTTTGCCATTGGTCTGCAGAGTTGGTCTGCAGAGTCCTTTTTTTGTGCATGTGATCACCCATCCAAGTACTACCCCTGTTTAGTTTCCAAGATTTGACTGGATCAGGCTCCTCCATGTTACCTTCTCAGCCCCCGAATTGCATTACACACCTATAAGTTAGTGGGCAGATGACAGTCCAGTATTTTCTACTGGGGAAGTAATGCCGGGGGATGCATGTGCCAAGGCTTCTCACCCACCGCTTCCTCTCTTGGATGCAGCTTCCAAGAGCTTGATCTGAGCAAAGAGGCCTTTTTCTTCAATGACACACCCAAGGAAGAGGAATGGTTCAAGGCGGTCACAGAGAGCCTGCACCCAGGAGCCAAATATGCCAAGGTAAATTGGGGATGGGCTGCTGAGCAGGCAGGTTGACCTTTTTCTTTGGGGTCATGTCAGCACTTCCTTCCCTCTCCTCCATTCCAAACTTGCAGAGAGGAGCACACAAGTCTGCTCCCTCCTTCCCTGCCTCCACCTGGCAAAGAAGCCTGAGGGTTTGGAGTGTCTGCGAACTGGCTCTGCAATCAAGAAGACCCCTAAGCCCTAGCAGAACTCTGGATCTCTCTTGCGCCGTCCTCCTTGGGTGGGCACAGTGAGCACAAACCTTCCCTCTTCCCTTCCACGTTAACAGGTGAAGCTTGTCCGGCTGGTTGGAATCCTGTTGTTGCTGTATGTAAGGACAGAGCTGGCCATGAACATCTCGGAGGTGGAGGCCGAGACGGTCGGCACAGGCATCATGGGCAGGATGGTGAGGGTTTCTCTGTCCTCTGCTTTCTCTGTCCTCTTTGCACCTTCAGGGGTGCTTGGAAATCCCAGACTTTTCCTTAGGGCAGCAGCCGCATGGCAAAGATTCTCTGATCTGCGTTCGTGACTATTGCAACTGCAGAGCCATTCACACTGGAGTAACCGCAAAGGAGTTTTCTGAACAGTTTCTCCCCTGTTGCCTACCATTTTTCCTGCAGTTTTTCTCACCACAACACTGGAGAGCTTTTAGAGGACTTGGAAAAAAACCCCTATAATTGCTGAAGTGACAGTGCTATTACAATTACTGTGTGTGTGTTCTAAAGTAGCGATCCCCAACCTGTGGGCTGCGGACCACATGTGGTCCTTCGACTAATTGGAGGTGGGCCCCGAAGGATGCCTTCTCCCCCCCCCCCGGCCCTTTACTTCAACAGGAGGCTCCTGTTGATATTCACAATGAGCAGACTTTTAGTAGAAGAAATCTCTTTATTCGGCAACAAGAGAAACATGACTCCTCCAATTCCTTGCTGAGACTAAAGCATGCCTACTCAAGAACCCTTATATTTCCAAACCAATTCCCTCCCCTCTGTTCTGAATTCAGGCATGAAAATGCCAGATAACACCCTTCCCATTCTCTTCTTACGCTGCCCCAAAACAAAACTCCCTGCTAGTCACAATAGGCCCTGCTTGGGCTCCAAGGATGTGGAGATAACTGGAGCCCAGGCACCTACAGATTTACTCCCTGCCCCTCCCAATGGAATGGCAGAAGCAGAAAATATTAATCTGTACCCTCTACCTTCTGAACCCTAGTTGGCCCATCCCAACTACTGCAAAGCAAGGCAGATACTAAAAACAAAGACATACAAAATGGAGTCAAAATACGTAATGGCAAGAGCGTGCAGATACATTGGTAGATAAAGGGTCTTGTGGCACCTCTGAATGTCTCTTGCCTTGTACTCCTGATGGGGTTGCCACAAATCAGCTGCAACTTGATGGCCCTTTCCACTGCCACTGGTGGCGTGGTATGGAAAACGGTACTGATGCGGGTGGGGGCTTAGCACCACCTTCCCATTAAGGTGACATGCCAATATGCTTCCTTCTTTCAAACAACATGGTGAGTGAACCAAGTTTGAGAGAGGGTGTATCGAAGATGGGGAAACCCTGGAAAATGGAGAATTGCTTGAAGGTGTTGTGTGGGTGCTTCCAAAAACAGTACTCCGGGGTGAAAACAAAGGTGGTGGGAAAACATCCATTTGGAAGCCACTCAGGGCAGTCTCCCCACATGAACTCAGAAACCTTTATTAACATAGTAATGTCTTCCTACATGGTAGTGTGCAGGTGGAAAGCATTTGACTTTTTTTCTTTTTCTCTTTCTGTCTCTCTCCCCCCACCTGGTGCCCAGGGCAACAAGGGTGGGGTAGCCATCAGGTTCCAGCTCCACAAAACCACCGTCTGCGTGCTCAATGCCCACCTGGCAGCCCACCCTGAGGAGTACGAGCGGAGGAACCAGGAAGTCCAAGACATCTGTGCTCGCATGCAGTTCCACCAGCTCCAGCCCGGTCACCCACCACTCGCCATCAATGGACATGAGTAGGTTGGCAGAAGCAGGGAAGGGGTCCAATTAGATTGCTTTAGGATGCTGTGCTGTTGCTTGCAAGGAGACAATTGAATGGTGTGTTGTGAATGTGGGAAGAAACACATACACACCTTCCTTTTAAGTGATGTCTTGTTCTCCCTCTGCCTCCTTCTGCTTACGTAAAACCCCTCTAGATGCTGTTTGCAGAGGAAGGTGACGAGTCTGATCTCCTTAGATCTCGGAAGCTAAGCAGGGCTGGAACAAGGGAACTAGTTCTTCACTAGGGAGGGGTACGAACCATCTCACAAACAAAAGTTCATAGTGAATTTGGGGCATTTTGTGAACTGAAAAGCTGCTGTGAACTTCCATAAATTTTAAGGCAGTTCATAAAAGTTTGTGAAGGAAAAAAAGCTGGGATTGAAATGGCTCGGAGCCATTTGGCCCCCTGCTTTCTTCTCCCTGCTGCTTTTCTTGGGGAAACCCTTGCTTTCTGCTCCCCAAGAAATGGAGGCACAGCAGGGGATGAAGGTGCTGTCTTCCTTCAGCTGTTTTTTGGTCAAAATGCCCCTCCCCTTTTCCCCATCTCTATGGCAATCTACAACTCTCCCCATGGGCAAAAAGCAACTTGGAGAGAAGAAATTTTAGCTGCTGCTGCAGTTCCTTTTCACTTTTTAATAATAATGAAAATCTTTATTCTTGTAGCCTACCCTGCCCATGAGGCTCAGGGCAGGTAACATCAACAGGAAAATGCAGTTATGAATAACATTAAAACATATATCAAATTAAAAACATTTTACAATCCATGCCTCTGACAACTGATATGCTCAATCAGGAGACTGTTGGATCAATCTGCAGTCTGGCCCCCAGCTGTATTTTCCACTTATAGCCACAGACTGAAATGACTGTTGAAGGAGCAAGGCCTTAGGGCTGCATTTGGGGAGGGGGTCCCCTCCTGCTCCACCTCCTCTCTTCCCCCGCGGCCTCCTCTACTGGTGCAATTGGTTCATTCTCAACCTGCCCGATGCATTGCTTGTCTTCAGCGCCTTTATTTTTCCTAGTGTTGTCTTGTGGTTGGGAGATCTGAACTACCGGCTGGAGAAGCAGGATCTGGAGCAGGTGAAGAAGCTGATCAGGGCTCGGGACTTCCAAGCCCTTCATCAGCATGACCAGGTACCCAAGGCCTTCTTCTGGGGCAGGTAGCTGTGCTTTCCTTTTGGGTGCAGGGCAGAGGAGACTTCTTGGGAAGCGGCTGGCGTCCCAAAACTGCTTCAAGGCTTCTTGCTTTATTTAACCTGGGCCACCAAACCTTCTTGTGTAGGGGTTAGAGCAGCCATCTCCAGTGGGGGACCACTGATGTGTGTCTTGAATCCTGGGGATAAACTTTAAAGGGGCTCCGATGGACCAGAAACAGAGAGCTCTGGGATATTCTCAGACCAATGACCGTCAATCAATGAGCTGAGCTCACCCCAGATTGGCACCCACACTGGATCAGACCAGTGGCCCATCTAGTCCAGCATCCCATCTCATGCTGTGGCCAACCAGTTCCTCTGGAGGGCCAACCATAGGGCATGAGACCTTCCCCCAATATTGCCTCCTGGCACCGAGATTCAGAGATTTACTGTTTCTGAATGTGGAGGTTAGTTACCATGGCTGGTAGCGCCTAACAGAACTATCTTCCATGAATTTGGGAACTCCAGTGCACTACATGCTGATAAATCCTGGAGATCACAGAACACAGAACACAGGTACTGTATCACAGGTACTGTGATACAGAATTGAGATTGTAAAGGAACAAATGCCTTGAGGCATTTGCGTTCCTGCCTCCCAGCTGAGGCTGGGAAAGTACATATTCCTCTACCTGGAGCTGACTTTAGCTTGTCAGCCGTTCTCCTCTAGAGCAAGAGACGAAGGCAAGTCTAAGCTCCATTTGGTATTACTGGTCTTCATCCTTTTGTCCTCTCGTTCTTTTAGCTGAAGATTCAGATGGGTGCCAAGCTGGTCTTTGAAGGCTTCCAGGAGGGAGAGATTTCCTTCCAGCCAACCTACAAATACAACCCTGGCTCTGATGACTGGGATGACAGGTAGGCAGTATGGCGCAGCATCATGCTTACTTTGCTTTCTGAGCATTGCCTGCTCCCGTTAAAAGGTAAAATGCAAGAGCAGCCATACAATAGAATCATAGAGTTGGAAGGGACCTCCAGGGTCATCTCGTCTTGCCCCCTGCACAATGCAGGAACTCACAACTAACTGCCTATCCACAGTGATCCCAATTTCATGCCCAAATGATCCCCC
Organism: Paroedura picta; assembly: GCF_049243985.1. Lineage (NCBI taxonomy): Eukaryota > Metazoa > Chordata > Lepidosauria > Squamata > Gekkonidae > Paroedura > Paroedura picta. The sequence goes on from NC_135373.1 coordinate 36,621,426, forward strand.
CCCACACACACACACACCAAAAATCTTCAGAATCCAGCCTGGCCTGGAGGAAATTCACCAACCATCCTACAGTGGCAATCAGCAATTCCCTTGGTATGCAAGGAAGGGCCACAAGGGACAAACACTGACACATTCCTTCCTTTGGCTCTTCAATATGGGGATGCTAGTAAGTGATATCAACTGCCAAAGGCCAATATATATGCTATTATTCAGTAGAGGTTGAATTTCACAATTTGGATATTCATGATATTTACATTCAAAGGACAACCATTGAGGAAAATTTCCATTTGAAAACGGGACATATCTAGAAACGGTTCTGGTTGGATCCTACATGGCAATAAACAAACAAGAACGAAGAACCCTTTACTTCATTTATTCTGTAATAATTTTAGTAACATCCATAGTAGCCTTGGGGTAGGTTTTTTCTTTCTCTTATAGTCTTCTGCATGGAGCAGAGGGTTGGACTAGGTGGCCTGTATGGCTCCTTCCAACTCAGTGATTTTATGATTCTATGATCAGTCTCCCCTAGTAACAAAAGATGCAGTGAGAGGCTCAGTGCATCTCTGACCTTTGCAATTTCAAGCAAAGATGACTGTAAGTGCTTTAGTCTTCACCAGAACTAGTCTGGATCCCTTCTCCCACTTCGATATCAGCAGACTCTGGGGAAAGAGAGAGGGAAAATGGGCTCCCCATGGTAGTGCAGAGTTAGCACCTTCCTGAGAAGGAAATTGGGGTGAGTATGGGGTACCCCAAAGTATCAAATATTTTGGCCACCTCATGAGAAAGATGGACTCCCTGGAGAAGATCGTAATGCTGGGAGAGATTGAGGGCAAAAGAAGAAGGGGACGACAGAGAATGAGGTGGCTGGATGGAGTCACTGAAGCAGTCGGTGCAAACTTTAATGGACTCCGGGGAATGGTAGAGGACAGGAAGGCCTGGAGGATCATTGTCCATGGGGTCGTGATGGATCGGACACGACTTCGCACCTAACAACAACAACATGGGGGTTCCCCAGGCTCTGAATGCTTTTTGGTTTCACTGTCTTTATCCCTGCTGACCAACAAGAGGGAAGGGAGGGCTTCCACAGGCCAAAGAGAGGGTGGCTTCCTTTTGTAGGGCTGCAGGACACCTGCTTATGGCTGGGAGGGGGCTGTGCTCTCTCCATTTCCCTTGCAGTGAGAAGTGTTGTGTCCCAGCTTGGAGTGACAGAATCCTCTGGAGAGGGAAGACCATCTCTCAGCTGAGCTACCAAAGCCACATGGCCCTGAAGAACAGCGACCACAAGCCCGTCAGTGCGGTCTTTGACATTGGGGTAGGCACCCAGGGCTAGGCTTGGGGAGGGGGGATTGGGCAGAGCATGCCTGGGAGGCCCTATGCCCAAGACCTGGACCCTCTTCTTACGCTTCCATCCGTGTGCCCTCACTTGCTTGTGCATTGTTCTCCTGCCCACTGGCAAGATTTCTGTCCATCTGAACTGCCCACGCTGCTTGCTCAACCTTTCCCTGATGGTGCTGGATGGTGGGTGTGATTAGGAACACTGTTGCCATGGCCACCAGGGATGCTGATGATTGGTGCACTGTACGCCCTTCTCCAGCAGCTCTGGGCAACATCCTGAGCTGGAGGCCCAGGTGACAAAGCACTCGGGAGCAGGCCGTGGAAGGGTGCGGGTGCAGGCACCGAAGTAGACACTTGAGTTTGGAGACTGCAGCAGTGGACCCCACCACAGAAGCTATGGGCCCTGGCAGCTGGCCTGCTTGAGGGTGTGCTGGCACCGGCCCTGTAGGCACCCATCCAGTGTTGAGGCTGAACTGGAGTCTGGGAAGGGAACCTTGGAATGGTCCCTTTGTTCACACACACCCTGCTTCTGACCTTGAAGTGGGCCAGGTGTGGATGCCTAAGGAAGTGGTCTGCATGTGTGCATCAGGGTCAGGTGTTAAAAGGCTGGGCTCTCCTTTTCGGGAACCATCATTGCTGCCAGTCACGTGCCCACTGTCTAAGCCAGAAGAATCAGGCTCCTGTGGGCAGCCTCTTGGGTCACCAGAATAACTTGGAAGAGGATTGATTTGTATTCCCATTTGTTTAGTATGGCACTCCTTGGGATGGGGGTTCAGTCTTCTCTACAGCCCAGCTGTTGGGTGCTTAATTTTACATGGCAGGTTCTGCAGAGGTCTTCCCAGCAGAAGAAAGGCCCACCGATGGTGCCAAATGTATCTTCCAGGTAAAAGTGGTGGATGAGAAGTGCTATCGCAAAGCCTTTGAGGAAATTGCGCGGTCCTTGGATAAGATGGAAAACGCCAGCATCCCATCAGTGACCCTGTCCAAAGGAGAGGTAGGATGTGTGGTCTTGACCAGCAGGATTCACTCCACATGCTCTTTCTGACCATGTTAAGAGAGCCAGCTTGGTGTAGTAGGTAGGAGTGTGGACTTCTAATCTGGAGAGACGGGTTTGATTCCACATTCCTCCTTCACATGCAGCAAATGTGACCTTGGGCTCGCCACAGCACTGATAGAGCTGTTCTAACCGAGCAGTAATATCAGGGCTCTCTCAGCCTCACCTCCCTCACAGGGTGTCTGTTGTGGGGAGAGGAAAGGGAAGGCGAATGTAAGCCACTTAGAAACTCCTGGTAGAGAAAAGCGGCATATAAGAACCAACTTTTTTTCTTCTTCTTCTTCTTGGAAGATAATCTCAAAGGGTTCTGCTTAGCTTGCCTAGAACTGCATTTGGGGTGGCCTATTTCCTTCCACAGAGGAATCTAGGCAAGATTTCTACAACTAGGAGCTGTACATCAGAGCAGAGCATTGGCAGGCATAGGGTTACTATGGGTTCAGGCATTCATGAAGATTTGGAGGTGGAGCCTGAGATTTGGGGTTTAGGGAGGGGAGGGACATCTGCGGGGAATAAAGTCCATCCCCAAGCAGCTGTTTTCTCCAGGGGAATGAATCTCTACAGTCTGGAGGTCAGTTATAATTCCAGGGGATCTCCAGACCCCTCCTGGAGATTGGGAACCCTAGGCAGGAGTGTTTGGGTCAGGCATTTGGTCTTTGGCTTTGATTGTGACCCCAAAGCAGGAGGACTAAATGGGAGCTGCCAACCACTTGGGAAAAGTCGAATTGCCAGCTCAGGGTTGGTAAATATGTGGAGGATGGAGCATGGGAAAGATGATGGTTTGTTCTCAAAGATCTCCAAATCTTGTCCATCTGGATATCAGTTGTAATTCTCCAGGTGCCCCGTGGAGGTTGGCATCCCTAGGGCAAAGGCAAGAACAACCTGTGACGCTTGCTGTGTGTTATCCCCCTCCCCCATTCAGTTCCTTTTCAAGGATGTGAAGTTCCTGCAGTTTCAGGAAGAGTCTGTCACCGTCCACAACGGTCCCGTCCCCTGCCAGTTCAAGTTTATTAACAAACCCAATGAAGACACCTATTGCAAGCCGTGGCTGGTCGCAAAACCAAGCGAGGGCTTCCTGTTGCCAGGTGACTTGGCTGCCATGTGTGTATGTCTGAGCGCCTACATCTGCATGCACAGTGCTTCAATTTGTGACTCCTGAAGGGATGGGGATGTAGCCGCCCCTGCACATGAGATGATCACCCCTTTCCCTTTGCATTCATTCAATTCTCCTCATTTTTTTATAATTTCAAGGAGGCAGCATTAGCTGCAGCTAATTTATTGCTGCATGACCTGTTGTAGTCCATCAAACAGAAAGGTTGTGGGTTTGATCTATCTCATTGTCCAGGCTGAGGTTATACATTTTTATCCTGCTTTACTTCCCCTACAAATCCAATAAATAAATAAATAAATAAATAAATAAATAAATACAGCAGTAGTTCTCAACCTGGGGATCGGGACCCCTTTGGAGGGTCGAACGACCCTTTCACAGGGGTCGCGGCAGGGCAAGCAGCTAGGCCCGGGGGGGGGGGGGGTCGCCATCCACACAACAACCTTGCAGGTTAAATCAAGATGGAGCCTTCATCTGTCAGGAGCAGCAGAAAAGAGCGAGATCGGCATGGTGGGACAAGAGGCAGAACTGAACTGAGAAACCCCGGGGCGGGGGGGGGGAACCAATTTATATACAATCATGAACAATGGATCTTCACGCCATTGGTCACTTTCGGTTTTAATTTCTGTGAAAGAACACTGGCATAATGTTATGGTTGGGGGTCACTACAACATGAGGAACTGGATTAAAGGGTTGCGGCATTAGGAAGGTTGAGAACCACTGCCCTACAGGGATCAAAGTGACATAAAAATGCGCTTTGAGACAAGTTGTTGCGAAGCACAATATAAGAAGGAACCAGTGAACAAAAATGGAAGCATGACACCCTGGGCAGATGTCCATCAGGTCAGTCTATGGGCTGTGCTCTCCCTCCTCCTCTTTCCATGCAAAACACAGAACAGAGAAACCTCAGCCTGGGTGCTTCACACTGAGGTCCATCTTCCCTCAATTTTCCCTCTGGCTGTAAGTATTTATAGCCTGGGTGTGGCCAGGGGTGTGCGCAGAGCCTGATTACTAATCTGGTAGATAACCACCCAGGATGCCTTGCATAATACGCACACACCAACTCTCTCTACTCTTCTCTGTCTCAATAAAATTTAATGTTGTGATTACATCTTACTCTGTTCTTCCTGCCCTTCGTCAATCCAGGACATTGTGTTTGTTGCTTCAGGCAGACAGTGTGATGTTGTGGTGAAGAGCAATGGGCTCTAATCTGGAGAACTGAGTATGATCCCCCAGTCCTCCATGTGCAGCCTGCTGGGTGACCTTGGGCCACAGTTCTCTCAGAGCTCTCTCAGCCCCACCTACCTCAAAGGTGTCTGTTGTGTGGAGAGGAAGGGAAAGGTGTTTGTAAGCTGTTTTGGGAATCCTCCAGTTAGTGAAAAGTGGAGCATTACAAAAATTGTTCTTCATAACTTTATATAAAATAGTGGAGAATCTGTAGAAGTAGTTCCAGTCCCTGAATGTGCAACTGTTTGCATAAAATTCTTCATAGTCTTCAACGTGCCTCAAGAGTTCCATTTCATTTTGCTACCGCTCTATAGTTAACCTTTATGGAGAAGTGAGCGGCTTTAGTTTTGGACTTGAACCAATGTGAGTTTTCATGTGAACACATGAAACTGCCTTATACTGAATCAGGCCTCATCAAAGTCAGTTATTCTACTAGCAGCAGCTCTCTAGGCTCCCTGGCTGAGCACATCACCTACTTCCTGGTCCTTTCCACTGGAGAGGCTGGGGATAGAAATTTGGACCTTCTCCATGACAAGCAGACACTATCATTAAGCTGCTGCTTCTAAGGAAAAAATCCTGAAGGCTGGGTTCATCTGATCCTGTAAGCCTTTGCTTCATTCATTAACTTCACTTTCCTTCCCAATGGGGACTTAGAGTGGTTTACAACATTCTACTCATCTCCATTTTATCCTCACAACAATCCTGTGAGGTAGGCTAGGGCCGAGCATGTGTGACTAGCATAAAAGTACCCAGCGAGCTTTCATGGCAGGGGAGAACTTCAAACCTGAGGATCCTAGAGCTTAGCGCAATACTCTTACCAGCATGCCAGGCTGAATTTCGGAGGCCTTTGATACCATTGGTTTTAACCTATGGGCGCCCCTTTCAATGAGCTCTTGGGAGGAATGTGGGGGGGGGCATGTTCTTGGGATTGCTTCCACTTGTTGCTTTTGGAAGACCACAGAAAGCAATTGCTTGTCTCCTATCTGTATCCCTCCCTGTGGAATTTTATGGAATTCCATCTTGTGTCTCACACTTTTCAAAGAGCACAGGAGAATGAATGCCATTTCCTTGCCCCCACTGCCGCCCCCAGGTGGTTGTGTTAGTAAGCATTTGCTTAGTGTAAAAAATTAAACCTTGTACTTGATTTTATAAGAATTTAAATAATTATGGAAAAGAAGCAAACTTTGAGTCAACAAAATAATTGATCAAAAGGAAATATTACAATAAATTTAGCCAAACCGGAAAAACAGCCGGATAGTAAGACTCTCTGTCCTCCCCGAAACTCTGAATGGAATAACGTAACTTCTTTCTTTCTTTCTTTCTTTCTTTCTTTCTTTCTTTCTTTCTTTCTTTCTTTCTTTCTTTCTTTCTTTCTTTCTTTCTTTCTTTCTTTCTTTCTTTCTTTCTTTCATTTTCCGTGAAGATTCAGAGCTGGTGATCAAGTTGGAACTGCTGGTGAATAAATCAACAGCAACGGCTTTGAACGCTGGAGAAGACAAGCTGGAGGATATCTTGGTGCTTCACCTGGACAGGGGCAAGGATTATTTTCTGTCTGTGTCAGGGAACTATTTGCCCAGCTGTTTCGGGTGCCCCATCCAGACACTCTGCTACATAAAGGAACCCATCTGTGAGATGTTGCCAGAGGCGATCAGGGAGCTGGTGGGTTCCTACTGTTTATTATTTGACTGTGCACCACCCTGGAGGTGGAACTGGCAGCAATTTTTTGGAGGGGGGGTATTACACAAGATGAGGAGCATCCATCCATCTAGGATGTTGTGTTGCATTAAGTTATCCCCATCTAAAGCAGTGCTTCCTTTCAGACCCTGATGCCGTTGTTGAAAGACGATGCTTTTCGGGATGAGAAGCCCTTGGACATCCCCAAGGAGTTGTGGATGATGGTGGACCACCTCTACCGCAATGCTTGCCAACAGGTTAGGATGCCTCTGGGCCTGGATTTAGCATTCCTTTTTCAACAGGGCTAGTCCCTGGCTGCCCTGGCCTGGATGGCGAAGCCTAGTCTGATCTCTGTCAGATCTCAGAAGCTAAGCAGGGTTGGCTCTGGTTTTCTACCCTTTTCCTTGCTGTATGCCCAGGATCCTCCTGTGCAAGGCAGACCAGCTGATTGGAAATGTTTTGCAGAGGGGAAAGAGAGCTGGATGTGAGCACAGGAGATATTGCTTGAGCCAGGAATGGAGAAGTGAGTCAAGCTATTTTCTTTCTTATCTCTCCCTACGAGGTGGCTGCTTATATATCCTTTCTTGCAGGAAGACCTCTTTCAACAGCCAGGCTTGAGGCCAGAGTTTGAACAGATCCGTGACTGGTTGGACACAGGTGCCCTGGATGTTCTCGGTATCCTTTGATGAGTCTTTTGGAAAAGTCTCTTTTGCTTCTCTCGTGTTGAGTGCTTTTTTAATTGTTTGTATATTTTAATGCTCTTAAATTGCCTGGATCCTCCATGGCAGCAGAGAGGACTTCTGGCAACCCTATAAATGAATTACCTTCGAAATATCCTATCATTAACAGGCTTGCAAGCCGGAGGGTACAGCTTCCATTATTCGGTCAATGCATCTCATGTTGGGTCTTTTCTCTTCCTACTGTCCAACATTTCCCAGTGTTACTGTCTCTTCCAGTGAGTCTTCTCATGAAGTGCTCAAAGTTTGGTAGCTTCAATTTAGTCATTTTAGCTTCTAAGGAGAAATCAGGCTTAATTTGTTCTAGAACCCACTTTTTTTAATTAAAGGAAGCTCATTACCTCCATAAAACTGCTTTCCAAAACAATTCTCCTCTGCCCTGAGTTCCCAAAGACAGGGTGGAATATAAATCCCATTATAAATAAACAAATAAATAAAATACACAGATGTTATAGGGGTTTCAAAGCAAACACATTGGAAGATGTAGAGCTCCCTGGCCTGTCTGTTCAATCCTTCAATGCCATCCCAGCCATCTCTTCACATAATGAACTGTTGTCCCCAGAAATCAGTTAGTAACTTAAAACATAGAAAATAAATTTTCAAAGAAAATATGTCAGCGATAGGGTTGTGGGTGTCCTGCATAGTGCAGGGGGTTGGACTAGATGACCCAGAAAGTCCCTTCCAACTCTATGATTCTATGAATGTTAAAGCTGCAGGGAAAACTGGAAATTTGGGGAAGTTTAAATATATGCCATACCAGTTTTCTTAGAAATCCTTACTGAACTCATCAAGATGAAGAAGTGAGAAGTGAATCATGAAAGCTCATACCCCTGGCCACAAATTGTGTTAGTCTATAAGGTGCTACTGGACTCTTGCTCTTTTCTGAGTTAAGAATATTAAATACATCACTCATAATTTCAAAGCATATAAAATTACCCTAGTTATGCTGCAGTTATGCTCAAACAAAAGTCTTACATATACTGCGTGCTAGGGAGGGCTCAGGGAGGGGAAGGCATCATGGTATAGCCCGAGATGGCCAAACAGTGGCTCTCCAGATGTCCATGGACTACAATTACCATGAGCCCCTGCCAGCATGCGCTTAGTATTAATTACAGTCGGGGTTGAGAGCCTCAATTTGCTGTCTGTTTCTTTAACCTCCCCTTCCCAGCCCCAGTTGGCAGCAACCACTCTATGGCTGAAGCACTGCTGCTCTTCTTGGAGAGCCTTCCAGAGCCAGTCATCTGCTCCAGGCTGTACAGAAGCAGCCTGGCGTGTGCCAACAGCTATGAGATGAGCAGCCAGGTGAGGCAGGTGCTGGGAGAGGGACAGGACGGAGCGGCCTGATATGTCACTTGCCTGTCTCTGGAAACAGGCATGCAGCACTAACATGCACCCATTCTGCTGCAGGTTATTTCCACGCTGCCCAAGTGCCACCAAAATGTGTTCCATTACCTGGTAGCATTTCTGCGGGAGCTTCTGAAACACTCTGAGAAGAATCATTTGGATGTGAATATTCTTGGTGAGAACCGAATGAGGGATGAAGCCACCTCTTTTGGTACATGTGCGGGGGAGGGGGAGGGGGGGAGGGACAGGAAGAATTCAGTCCATGCATCCGTATGCCTTACATTTTATCCCACCCCTTTCTCCACGGGTGGTGTCCATGGTCCTCTCAATTTTATTCATATTGTGAAGTAGGTTAGGCTGCTGTCCTGCCCTTCTCCCACTGGGCAAGCCATGAATGACCCAGGGCCCTGACGGAGGCAGGAGAAAACCCAGTGTCCAGTTCGGCGGTACATGCAATGACAGGCCCCAGTTAGGCGGTAGCATCTACCAGAATAGAGAGGAGACTGGAAAGCTGGACAGCCCAGCATCAGCTTGTAGGACAGGAGTGGCCACATGGTGGCTCTCCAGATATCTATGGACTACAATTAGCATGAGTCCCTGCTGTAGGATGAAGGCCAGCAACTAAGAAGGGCCAAGGTCTAGGCCTGACACCTTTAAAGTCTAGGAGGGACAGCAAAGGACAGGCAACCAACCCTTCTTTTATCACTTCCAGGAAGAGACAGGGCCAAACCCTGATTGGGCCAAAGTCCAGGGGTTGCGACCAAGGGTGGCTTCCACACCAGGCCTGGGGGGAAATATCAGGTGGACAACACAGGGCCAGAGTGTGAAAAGCTGTGCTCATTTAGGGGAAGAAGGAGGGCCAGGATGCCTAGACCCCGTCTCCTTTTCATTCCAAGCCAGGCAGGGAAGCTGGCCCAGACCCACCCAGAATTTCAGAGGGTGGGCAAATCAGCTTGGGGTAGTGGTTAAGAGTGGTGGCCTCTAATCTATACACCTGGGCTTGATTCCCTGCTCCTTCACACGCAGCCAGCTGGGCAACCTCAGGACAGTCCAAGTCTTCTCAGAACTATTCTCACAGAGGAGTTTCTCTCAGAGTTCTCTCAGGCCCATCTACCTCACAAGGCGTCTGTTGGGAGGGGAAGGGGAAGCGACTGTAAGCCGCTTTGAGACTCCTTCGGACAGTGAAAAGCAGGGTATAAAAACCAACTCTTCTTCTTCTAATCTACAGCAAAGAGGAAGCCTCACAATTGCAAAAGAGTGAGGCAATGATGGATTTTAAAGCTTTGCGGTTTAAGCAAGGAAACAGCGAACCATAATCTTAATTCTGGAGCATTTAAATAAGCAGGACACCGTGCTCCAACTTTCTTCGCCGCTTGCTTGAGTCAGTGGGAGGGTGGGGGTAGGAAAGGGGAGTCTTTCTCAGGACTTGGATGCCCATTTTGTGATTAAAATATTAATGTGTCTTCTTGGTTTTCCCATGCAGCTAGCATTTTTGGAGGCTTGTTGCTGCGCTTGCCCCCTGGCCACACTGAGCCAGGCATGGTTGAGAAGCAGAAGGCTCAGCAGTTTATTCGGCATTTCCTCTGCCAGGAAGAGAGCACAATGTGAAGGTCTCGGACGTCCCTGGTTACAGGCTGCTGCAATGATAACATTTTATACATTCCAAGCATTAGATTTTATACCTTCCAAGCATGTATTCTGGAATACATGTTCAGCATGACATACTACTTGCGCAACTCGGGTGATAAAGCAGTTTTATCTGTGTACTTCCGCCTCCTCGGTTAACCACTTGTAAACTTCAACCAGAGAATTTTGTAACAACATTAAAGGTACAATTTTTTAAGGTATATACTTAACAGGTTGTTAACTTTATGCTCTTTCAGTCAGCCCCATAGTCAGCTGGGCGCTTTCTCCCTCCGTTGTGGCTCACCCTTGCATATCCTCTATATAGCAGCAGGGCTGCTGGAGTTGAGGAAGATCGTTTCAGGAGGGCAGCTGCTTTGGTGTGCGGTAGAAGAGCAAGATTCTGCCTGATTCCCCGCTGATTCCCTTTCCAATTAACTCACTTGGCAGAATAGCAAAAGCAATTTAGTGAAGAATTGATACAAGGCTCAGGAGAAATTGGGACAGTTTGTAGTTATGATATTAAACACAGAAGTAAACCTAACCCTTAGGTATAAGATGCTCCACACACTTTTCATGGAACAAGAGGAGCCTGCCTTTTCCTTGGAAAAAAGGGAAGTTCTGCCTTCTTTGTTTGGGGCAGGCTTATGCAAGCAGGGGGTGGGAGCTTGGAGTTATAATAATCAATGTAAAAAGGTAAAGGTATCCCCTGTGCAAGCACCGAGTCATGTCTGACCGTTGGGGTGACGCCCTCCAGTGCGGAAGGATGGAACCTTGAGCCAGCTGCTGGGATCGACCTCCCAACCTCATGGACAGATAGCTTCAGACAGCATTTCTGCTGCTTACCACTCTGCGCCACAAGAGGCTCAAATCAGTTTCAAAACAGAGAAGTAACCTGTCCCTTAGGCTTAAAATAAAGTCAAAATATCAATATTTTTACAAAACGTATGTCTTTCCAACAAATGTTAACAAATAAAGCTATACAGATAAAGAAACTTGTCTCTTTTATTTTATTGTGAAGGTTCCAACCAAAATGGTCTTTAGATTTTCAAACTTTTCCTCAGTGGTTGTCCCTTAACTGACAAAAGAATTCTTAACATTTCCATACGACATGGATCCAAAGGCCACATTATGTTAAGAATTCTTTTGCCAATTAAGGGACAACCACTGAGGAAAAGTTTGAAAACGTATTTTGCTGTTTCCTACTATTAACTATAACCGAAATTGCCAAATTCCTTGCACGAGAGGGCAGCTTGACATGTGTTGTGCACCCCAGTCACTTCTGTCACGGCCCTAGGAATGAATGAATGACTTCCACACGTCTTATCGCTGGGAATCTTGTTCAGTTTTTGCAAAGCAAAGGCAGTGGCTTCCGATTCATCATATGCTACCAGGACCTTCTTGGCCTTAGAGAGCCTCTTTTGGCATCCACCCCCAGAGCCACCCAGCATCTCAGTTGTGCTTAAGCAGGGATCCCAGTTCCCAGGTGGGACCTGGAGACCCCTGGAATTATAGCCCGTCTCCAGGCGAACGTGATCAGTCCCCCTGGAGAAAAAAAAGGCTGAGTTAGAGGGCCATAGCATTATACTCCGCTGAGGCCCCTCCCCGCCCTGTCCCAGCTCCACCCCCACAGTCTCCAGGCCTTTCCCAACCCAGAGCTGGCAACCCTTTGCTTAAGGAAGACCGGGGAAGGGAAGACACCAGCTGCGGAGGGGCGGGAACTGTGGGGCGGGCAGCCGCCTCTTCTGGGAAGCCCGCAAGGAACGAGGCTCAACCTCCGCCCCCCCCCCCAAGAATAGCCCCTCCCGGCGGGCCAGGGAGCAGAAGCTGCGCGCGCGCAGACGAAGGTCGGCGGAGAGACCGCTCTAGCCCGCCGCCGTCCAGTGACCGGAAGTGGGCCTTGGCCTGCCCCGCCCTAGGCGGAAGCGGAAGCGTCGGTGTCTGAGGGAGCCTCTGGCGGACCGAGTCGGGCTGTGCGGGGCCTGCCGGCGGGTGCCATGGCACCGACACGGGCTGGCCTCGGCTTGGCCTTACGAAGAGCGGGTGAGGCAGCGGCGCAGGGAGGGCGCGTCTTTCGCGTGGGGACCGCTGTGCTCCGGTCTGGGCGGCGGCGGGGTGGGGAGCGGGCTCGGGCGGCGACGCTGAGAGGAGGGACAGGTCGCAGCGGCTCCTTCCCTCCCTTCCGAGCACCACCCGGGCTGGGGCAGGCCTGGGCGCAGCAGAGACGCGCGGAGGCGTCGCTCGGCCCGTCCCTGCCCAAAGCCCGACGCGGGGACTCCTCACTTCTCTCCTGCCCAGACTCCCGACCTGGTTGTGAGTTGTGCGTGTTGTGGTGTTTTTTTGTTTTTTTTAATGGCATTGCCAGCCACTTTGAGAGCCTTTGGCAGAAAGGTGGGACATCAGCGGGTGAAGCCAGCCTTTCTCGACTTTTTCACCCTTGAGAAACACCTCAGACATTCTTCAGGCTTCGAGAAATCCTAGAAGTTACGCGATCGTGCAGAATAGGGTTGGGAAGCAGAGCTGTGGACACGCTCACCCTCCCCACCCTTCCAAGGCCCATAATTGGTCTTGGGGTGGGGGGCGGGTTGACATGATCATATATGGCCCTATCACCTGCTAAGTGTTTAACAAATTTAAATATATATATTACAAAATGATTAACTGCCACCCATTCTGGAAACCCTTCCAGGGCTGTCAAGAAACCTACGTGAAACCCTAGCTGAGAAGGCCTGGTTTAAGCAAATATCCTTTATTGCAGAGGCCTCCTAGGTGTAGGAATGGGCCTGTACATTGAATGCTGTGTGAAGAAAGTTTGGGTTGTGAGTATTCTGTAAGAATTTATTATTATTTCCAAGCCACTTGTTTGTTGTTGTGTGAAATAGATATCCTAATAAAAATGAATAAAGTACCACTCAAACAGGTTAGTATTACAATACAACATCCAGGGAACATCAAGCAACTCACTAAATTGTCAGAATTGGATTTCTTGGTTTGTGGTAAAGCACTGATTAGACTGTCATCATTGTCTTGTCTTATTCCGCTTCAGGTAAGCTGTTGCTTATTTATCCAGTGACTCTACCCTGAATTCCTCTGAACCATGGGGGAACACAGTCCTGAGAGTGTCATCTATTATGAAGTGGAGGAAGATGACTTGACACAGGAGGATAAACCACTAAGGTTTGTGGACAAGAATGGCCTTGTCTCATCTTTGTCACGGACGGTGTACGACAGAACTACTGTTCTTATTGAGCAAGACCAAGGGTCGCTGGAGGAAGAGGAAGAGGAAGGGCAGTGTGGTGATCCTCTGCCTTTTCTACCTGAAGGTCATGAGGACAGGTTTCATTTAATAGCGGACCATGAAGGAATGTCCCAGGGTTATGTCCAGCACATCATTTCTCCAGATCAGATTCATTTGACTATCAATCCTGGTTCAACTCCAATGCCACGAAACATTGAAGGAGCCACCCTCACATTACAATCAGAGTGCCCAGAGACGAAGCTTAAAGAAGTAAGTAATGGACTCTAATCTGGCCACTTTCTTCTTTCTGCAGGCTCTTGTCTGGCAGTCTGGAACTCTACCATAAAGTGTTGCTTTCATGTTATGAAAAAAATGTAACTCTGGATCCTGTACTTACATTGTAAAGCCAATTAATTGCCTTTACTAAAACTCGCTTAAACTTCTGCGCTGATTTTGGATATTTACCTCTCATTGTTTTCCAAAATAGACTTTTGAGAAGCAGAAATTTACCGTTATGCACTCATGTACCTTTATGTTTAGGGTTATTCACAACTGCCTAGTTTAAAAGCAAAATGGAAAGTAAACTTAAGATTTTAAAATAGGAGTATACACCAGCAGGAAGAGCTTTGCGCTGTGCTTCTGTGAGCAGTCCAGATAGTAATGCCTGCTCTCTCATGATTTAAGTTGTGCCTTCTCTCATTTTTTCCATGCTGTTTATTAAAATGCAAAACCCTAAAAATGTAAAACATTAATCCTTGACTGTAATATGAACAGAGCGTAAGAAAGAACCTGCTGGATTGCACAGGTGGTCCTTCTAGTTCAGCATCCTATTTCACACAATGCCCAACCAGTTGCCCAGAAAGGCCAACAAACAAGACATAGAAGTCAATTTCCTTCTCTTTTAATGTGGCTCATGGCATTCTTGACATAAACAGTTCTCTTGATATAAACAGGTTCTGTTTCTGGGTAAGGTGGTTGACTGGGCAGCCATGGATTAACTTCAAGCATTCGTAGAGGAAGCATCAGTCTTGGAGCCATTCCAGTCTGGTTTCCGGCATGGCTATGGGGGAAATGGCCTTGGTTGCCCTTGCAGATGACCTCTGGAGGCAGCTGGACTGAGGCGGGTCAGCGCTTCTAGTGTTGCTAGGCAGTGTTTGACACATCCAATCAGAAGCTTTTGGCTTGCTGCCTTATCAGTGTGGGGATACAGGGGCTGGCCTTGCAGAGGGTAATCTCCTTTCTCCAAGGTCGGGGACAGAGGATAGCCATTGTGCTGCTGTCTACTCTCTTGTGGAATGCCACAAGGTTTGATTCTCTCCCAGATATGTATTCTCTTGCATCTCTGGTACACTGATGACACCCAGTTCTGTCTATTGATGGGCAGCTGGCTGGATACACCCTCAAATTTGTAGGTCAGATGTCTTCAAGCTGTGCCAGGATGGCTCTGGCAGAGTAACCTGAAACTCAAACCCTTAGAAGATGGAGGTCCTGTGGCTGGGGAAGAAAGGATCTAAAGAGGAAATGTGCCTTCTCTGCCTTGGCAGAGCGCAATTAACTGCTTCACACATTGTCAAGAGCCTGGGGCTAACCTTTGATGCCTCCCTGTCAATGAAGGAACAGGTCACAAATGTAGCTTGCCAGGGTTTTTACCATCTGCTTCTAGCCACAGTGACCCATGCAGTCGTCACCTTCAGGCTGGATTACTGCAACTTGCTGTACGTAGGGCTATCCTTTTTCCTAACCTGGAGGGTACAGCTGGTGCAGAACCTGGCTGTACAGGTCCTTATGGGCATCCCATGGAGGGGCCATATTCAATATGCCCTCCAGTAGCTGCATTGACCGGTGGAGTCCAGATCTGATTCAAAGTTCTGGCATTGACCATTAAGACCCTACGTGTTCTGGGCTCTGCATACCTGAGGGATTGCCTCTCCCAGTATGCTCCTCGGAGAGGATTGCAGTCTGCTAATACCAATTTGTTGGCAGTTCCCTGGCCCTAAAGATGGTCCCTTGGCCTCGGCCAGATTTGGTGGAATGAGTTGCCAGTTGAAATCTGGTCCCGGACAGAGCTGTCAAAGTTCTACAGGGCCTGCAGAAAGGCACTCTTCAGCCAGGCTTATGGTTGGGGCAATGGCTGTCCGGGAATGATACGGGCTTCCCTCCTTCTCCTTGGCTCTCCCCATCCCTTATTTTAAACCATCCCCAGTCTGGTTAGCATGGCAGGGGATATTTAAAGGGAAAATGCCCCAAGCCCAATTGTGGGGAGTGGTGGCATAGAAATGAAAGAAATCCTGAGGAAATTCCCCAATGTACATTTTTTGTCACTTCCACAACTGCAACTTCACACAACTTCCTTTTAGGAAAAAGTCCATAGATGGCTAATAGGGCAGAAGTGCTGTTTGCCTAAGTGATGAAGATATTGGATTTGTTTGTTTTTGGCCTGGATCTTCAAAATCATAGTCTACAGTCTTAAAACTACCAATTTCTAAAGCAGACCTGCTAATTTAAATGTGACTTCCATGCCAAATAAACTGAGGAGTTCTGCAGCTCTGGAGAAGGGCTGATGGTCTGTCTGTCTGAAGCACCTTTTTCTTGGCTGAAGATGAGCTGGAGGAAATTTCTCTCATTTCTATGTGTTTACTGGGAATAAAATTCACCTGGCAATTCCATTGTAAACACTGTATATTCAAGTGATTATTTTAAATCAAACCTTGAATTGATACTAGTACTTAGACATTCAAGAAAGAGGTAGTGTTTAGTATTTCTGAACAGTGCAGAAGTTGTTGGCACTCCAATTGAAATCAAAATTCAATTCATTTTTAATTGTAAAGACAAAAGGAAATAGTGGGTGCCATAAGACTGATGGATTTATTGTATGAGAAGTTTGTATGGAGTAGGGTATTCTTCAGACATGTGCACTTTATGCTACCCTCAATCCACGATGTTTTAAAATTACTCAGGATCCTTTTTTGTTTTACACTGGGACGGTCCCTCTGGAATATGACATCTTTGTGCAGAAGGTTGGCTATTAGCTTCCCTCCGAGCAAAAGTATTTGGTCACCTTCTGCAAGCAGGCTAAGCTGAATCTCTCAGTTGCCAATTTTTTTCTCGACGGCATAGAGCTTCCTATTGTGAATTGTCTTACTTTTACATTCAATAGAGCTGGCTAAGGCTGTTTGGGGCATAGTTATTCTTGTTGCCACCATTTGCCCATGAGTGCAAGTCTCCTTTGCCAAGGAACACTGGATTGTGCTGTGAAAGGCCTCTCATGGGCACTGTGCTGTGCCCTGTGGCTTTGCGAGCGTGCAGATTCTTTTTCAGCATCAACAACAGATTTCGTGGTAGGAAAACTTGCAAACAAACTTAAGCCCGGGAACTTTGTTGCAGTGCTTGACCAGAGTACCTCCCTTGGCACTCTTTTTCTTAGCTAGTTAAATCTTAGTTTTCCACTTTGTGACAGTCTTGAATGCACTCGGCCTTTCCCATATGACACCTTGGCTTGCCACAAAGAACAAGGAGCTCAGTTTTGTTGCCTCCTGGGGCACAAACATCTTCCATGCCGGCCATCTTTGAAAGGTAAATTGACTGTAGCTATTGCGTGTAACTTGCTCCTCTGTTGTAATGCTCGTCTCTGCTTGAAGGTAAGACACAGACTAGAAAAAAAATCTGCTGGCTCACACTCACCTAGGAGACTAAAAATGTGAACAGTTAAATAATCTCTGATTCTTGCTGGTGGCAAACACTAGAATTTAATCATTTAAATACAACCCAGCCGTCCTTATTTTTCCTTACGTGCAATTATAAAGTTTTCACTGGTAATTCTGCCAAACTTTCAAGCTGCTGTTGAGTCACCCATGCCTCAGTCATTGCTTATCTTGTGCCTGCAGCCTTTTCTTTCCTAAGTTCTTCAGGATCAGTGTGGATTGGCCAACAGTATTATCTCACTGTTACCAGGGTGAATGGAGGAGGTGTTATCAGAAATGTCAGAGGGCTGTTTCACACAGATCTCTGTGTGTGTGTTTTTTTAAGGGCTTGATACTTTTGGGAGAAGTGTGTTGGTATTTGCCCTGCCGATTTGCTCAAGTAGAGAACAGAAGAACCCAAGTGCCCTTCCAAAGAGTTCCTGAGATTCAGGCCACCTTTCAGTCTTCACCTTGCCATGTAACTTTTATTGAAGCATGAGGCATTTGGGTGTTCATGTGAACATCCCAGGAGATGCCATTGCTATTGCATTAGAGGTAGTTCCTATCAATTCCCTGATTATCTGCTTCTGGGATACAGGGCAGAACCACTGTTCCATTTGCACTGATGAATGCTTCACACTTTGACAATTTAAGGGTTTAATCCAAGGATTCATGCAGTTAGAACCATGTCCTTTATAGAATACACTAAATGGTTTTCTCCTGAGGGTGTTAGAGCAGTTTAGAGGAAAGTATAGAGCGGGCTGTTTGATTCCTATGTGAACTAGCAAGAAAGCCTTAATGATATTTCCAAGAAACGGTGGTTAAAAAGTATAGGAGGCACAGGAAGACCTGTGCAAAGTACAGCAGGAGATGCTCCACTGTAATTTAGCAAGCCCAGGAGTTCTAACGCACACACCTCAATCTCTTGCCACAGAAGCCCCAAGTCCCTTTGATGGAAATGGAAGTTTTGAAAGCAGCAAAACTTTGCCTATAACTCTTTTAATCCCTAAATCCTTACTTGTAGGTTCTGCCAAGAACATTCTCTCATCACCCAGATTGCTGGACACAATCCAGTGTCCATCTCCCCTTTTTTAGAATTTCCGGTCCTGCACTTCCCTTTCAGTTCAGCAAATTCTTGCCTCTTCAGTTTGGGCATGCTTTGGAAAGATGCAGATGCCCAGACACCTGAATCTCATTTCAAGTTTTGAGAGGGGCAGAACTTTTCCTGCTATGTTTGCAGTGTGAGTAATCACAGTGACATGGCTGAGCTTTCTGACGGGTTACGTTCTGTCCCTGTGCTTCCAATGCTAGCAGAATTGACACTGGCCAGGTTCCAGAACTGTTGGCAGCAGATGCTGGAGCTGTTGCTGGCTCCTCTGCCCTTTGTCCTTCAAATTCTTTGCCAGGGCTTATGCTAATGCCTTACCGTTACAATGGTTCGCAGGCCTGGTGTAGTGGTTAAGAGTGGCGGCTTCTAATCTGGCGAGCCGCGGTTTGATTCTCACTCCTCCACATGCAGCCAGCTGGGTGACCTTGGGCTCATCACAGCCCCGATAATGCTGTTCTGGCTGAGCAGACCTGTCAGAGCTCTCTCAGCCTCACCTACTTCACAGGGTGTCTGTTGTGGGGAGAGGAAGGGAAGGCAATTGTAAGCCACTTTCAGATTACTCCGGGCAGTGAAAAGCAGGGTATAAAAAACCAACTCTTCTTCTGGTGAGGAAGATGGGGTGCAATCCCTCTTCCTACCCCTGCTGAGAAACCAAATAAAGGAGGTCTCTCAATCCACAGTGCCA
Organism: Paroedura picta; assembly: GCF_049243985.1. Classification (NCBI taxonomy): domain Eukaryota; kingdom Metazoa; phylum Chordata; class Lepidosauria; order Squamata; family Gekkonidae; genus Paroedura; species Paroedura picta. Next base: position 36,640,236 of record NC_135373.1, read on the forward strand.
GAATTCACTCTCACTGAGACTGGCTATGTGTCAGCACCACTGATCATTAGAAAACTGGCTTGCTCTTTCATCCTCTTTGCTTGCTCCATCCCTGTTGTGAAAGGAAAGCTCAGTGTGTGAGCTGGCAATTGTTCTGCAGTCGTCTTGCAGTCACCTTCCTGTTTGCCAGCTCCATAGTTCCGTTCTGACAAAAAGGTGGGCTAGTAAAAAAATATGATGATTGAAAATGCTGTCCATTTGCAGCTCAGTTATGGCAACCTTGTAGGCTTTTCAAGGCAAAGATGAGCAGAGGAGTTTTGCCATGGCCTGCTCCTGCATAACAACCCAGGTGGCAGTCTTCTTGGTGGTCTCCCATCTTGAGTACAACTCAGGACTGGCCCTGCTTAAGTTCCACGTACGGATGAAATCGGGCTAGCCTTGGCCCACTTTAGGGATTGTTAAATCTTTCTGAGCCACTTTTCAGAAGGCCTGTGCGTCCATTAACAATTGAGCAAATTTAAACTCCAGAATGACTAGGAATAAAATTCACACAGGTGAACTGGGCTTCATCCTAAAGCTCTCTTTCTTGACAGCATTTTGCTTCAGTTCTGACTGCCTGTCACTCTTAGCATACCTGGAAATTCTTCCTAAGCCTTTGAGGCAGTGTGGGTTCATCCCCTGGCCTTTTGGTGATCTCTTTCATGCTTCCTTTCCCAAACCTTCGGCAGAATTATGCAAAGAAGGAGGCATCATGTCCTTCCTGCTGGGACTTGAAACTGCCTCTCTCGGCTTCTGTTCTCTCTCTCTCAGCAAATACCTTTTTACTTTTGTGACAAGTTGGGAAGTGCCACTACTGTTACCCTCAAGTGAAATAACTTCACCCAGAGAGCCATTGCCTCTTTGCCCTTGCAGAGCAGTTTATTTAATCCAATGGGAATAAGCTTTGAGTTAACACCTGGGATGGCCTTTCCCTGGTCACCTCACAGAGCTGGATGTATATATATATTTTGTTTGTTTGTTGTATTTCTATACTGCCCTCCCATAAGGCTCAGGGTAGTTTACATAAAACAGGGGTATACATTGTAACCATAACAATAATCATAACATAACAGTAACAGTAAGAACCAGTACTGAACAATAATATGACAACAATAGAACTTTTCAACAGAGCCTGTAGGGAGTCAGTTGGATCCAGGATGTGGAAGGATGTCTGGGGTGTCAGCTGAATGGTGTTAAGTCTGTTATCCTCAGCCAAATGCCTGGTGGAGGAGTTCCATTTTGCAGGCCCTGCGGAATTGTGGGAGTCCAGGAAGGGCCCTGATCTCTTCAGGAAGCTCATTCCACCAGGTCAGGGCCAGGACAAAAAAGGCTTTGGCCCTGTTTGAGGCCTGACATGCTGCTTTGGGGCCAGGGAACTTCAGCCATTTGGTGGTGGCAGAATGTAATGCTCGTTGGGGGTATAGGCATTGAGGCGGTCTCTCAGATACACTGGGCCCCAACCACATATGGCCTTGAAGGTAATTACTAGAACCTTAAGCCTGATCTGGAATTCAGTGAAGTTGTTGAAGGGCAGGCTGGATGTGGGACCTCCAAAGTGTGTTGGTGAGGATCCTGGCATTCCGGACCAGTTGCAGTTTCCGGGTCAAGGTTAAGGGAAGGCTTACATAGAGCGAGTTATAGAAGTCCAGTCTAGAGGTGACCGTCACATGGATCACTGTGGCTAGAAGTTCTGGGGCCGGCGCTAATAGCTTGGCCTGGCACAGATAGAAGGCCTGCCATGCTACTCTTGTGACCTGTGCCTCTATGGAAACTTTGACTGAACTGCTTAACTCCTGTTTCTCCTCAGTCTTCTCTTGTGAGGGAAATAGTGATCAATGTGGCAAAAACGTAACACAACACGGGGGATGGGAATGGTGGTCTAGGATCACTGTTGGAACAGTCCACAAACACCTAGTTTTTTTAAATGAAACGAAGTCTTCTGGGCCAGATGAACTGCATCCAAGGGTACTAAAAGAACTTGCAGATGTCATCTCTGAACCTCTGTCCATTACTTTTGACACTTCTTGGAGAACAGGTGAAGTGCCAGACGATTGGAAGAGGGCAAATGTTGTCCCCATCTTCAAGAAAGGGAAAAAGGAGGATCCGGGTAATTATCAAGCTGTCAGCTTGACATCTGTAGCTGACAAAATTTTGGAACAAATAATCAAACACTCAGTCCTTGAGCAGCTGGAACTGAGAGCTGTGATTTCTAAGACTCAGCATGGGTTTCACAAGAACAAGTCATGTCAGACCAACCTTATCTCTTTTTTCGAGAAAGTGACTACCTTGCTGGATCAGGGGAATGCGGTGTACATAGTTTATCTGAATTTCAGTAAAGCTTTTGATAAGGTTCCACATGATATTCTTGTTCACAAGTTGGTAAAATGCGGTATGGATCCTAATTCTGTCAAGTGGATCAATAACTGGTTGACAAAGCGCACCCAGAGGGTACTTGTTAATGGTTCAGCATCTTCTTGCAAAAGAGTGACAAGTGGAGTACCCCAAGGATCTGTCCTGAGGCCTGTGTTGTACAACATATTTATAAATTATTTGGATGAGGGATTAGAGGGGATACATTAAATTTGCAGATGATACTAAACTGGGAGGGGTAGCAAACACAACTGAAGACAGCAACAGAATACTGGATGACCATGATAGGCTTGAGAAGTGGGCTAAACTGAATAAAATGAAGTTCAATAGGGACAAATGTAAAGTCTGCATTTAGGTAGGAAAAACCAAATACACCAATATAAGATGGGGGAGACTTGTCTTGGCAGTAGCATGTGCAAAAAGGATCTAGGAGTCTTAGTAGACCATACATTGAACATGAGTCAGCAGTGTGACTCAGTGGCTAAAAAGGCAAATGGGATTTTGGGCTGTATCAAACGGAGCATCGTGTCCAGATCACGAGAGGTGATGGTACCGCTATACTCTGCTCTGGTTTGGCCTCACTTGGAGTACTGTGTTCAGTTTTGGGCACCCCAATTGAAGAGGGATGTTGACAAACTGGAAAGTGTCCAGAGAAGGGCAACAAAGATGGTGAGACCAAGACATATGAAGAAAGGTTGGGGGAGCTTGGTCTGTTTAGCCTAGAGAGGAGATGACTGAGAGGGGATCTGATAACCATCTTCAAGTATTTAAAAGGGTGCCATATGGAGGATGGAGCAGAATTGTTCTCTCTTGCCACAGAGGGACAGACCAAAACAAATGGGATGAAATTAATTCAAAAGAAATTCCATCTAAACATCCGGAAGAAGTTCCTAACAATTAGAGCGGTTTCTCAGTGGAACAGGCTTCCTCGGGAGGTGGTAGGTTCTCCATCTTTGGAAATTTTTAAACAGATGCTAGATAGCTATCTGACAGAGAGACTGTCTCTGTGAAGGCAAAGGGGTGGCAGGTTACAGTAGATGAGCGATTGGGATGTGAGTGTCCTGCATAGTGCAGGGGGTTGGACTAGATGACCCAGGAGGTCCCTTCCAATTCTATGATTCTATGACTAATGTGAGGCTTAGTTGTGGTGTCTGATGAGCTAAAAGCTTCCAGTTAAGCATGCTGTAGTTTTTTGTATTGGAAGGAACATGACCTCTTTGGTTCTTCCTGGTAAATAGGTTGGGCTTACAGAAAGTAACTTGTCCAGGTCAAAAGGAGTACAACCATTTTTAATTAATGGTCATTTAGACCAACACAAGGTAAAGTATAATAGTATAGTGATACTATTCACTGGATAGAATGTATAATATACATACACACACATCAAATATCGATCCAGTTAAATAATGTAAAAGTTGCTAAAACATAGAAACAATAAAGCAGAGACCATAAAGCCATATCAAACTGAAAACAAATATCTTATTATCCTCTAAGATTAATGCATAATTTAATCGTGGCCACACGAAACCTAGCAGTATAAGCTGTAATTTGTCATTTATCGTCACTCAACAATTTTTTCATTTTTCCTACTGACAGACTTGAAGATCTTTCTGATAACTGATTGTAAGGATGTCTCATGTAGTGTGGCTTATATTGGGTAATAAAGTAAAAAGTGTTCCACTGTCTATCTGCCCACTTGTGCAGAGACAGAGTCTCTGAGAAAAAGGGATTGGTCAAGAGGAGAAAGAATGTCTGCAGTAGGTGGACTTGACTCCGCCCTCTTTGCTTTTCCCAATAGGTGAAACGCTACCAGTGCACATTTGAGGGCTGTCCTCGTACCTACAGCACCGCAGGCAACCTGCGCACCCACCAGAAGACACACCGAGGGGAGTACACCTTTGTGTGTAACCAGGAGGGCTGTGGGAAGGCTTTCCTGACCTCCTACAGTCTCAAAATCCACGTTCGCGTCCACACTAAGGAGAAACCTTTTGAGTGTGACGTTCAAGGCTGTGAAAAAGCCTTTAATACACTGTACAGGTAAGCATCAGGGGGCTCTCTCTCTTCTCATGTGCACTCATCTTTCAGCCTTTCTGAAAGCCTCTACCTGAAAGTAGTTTTGCCACAACCTTTTCCTTCTAGACTGTGGCTGTGTTGGATGGGCCTGCTGTTCCAGGCTGCCCTTGGGATCTGAGTGGAGAACCTCAGCTTTGGGCTGATCGTGCGTTGAGCAGGGGGTTGGACTAGATGGCCTATATGGCGCCTTCCAACTCTATGATTCTATGAATGTCAACTGTTTCTGCATGCAGGCCCCCTGCATGCCACTAGGTTCAGCTATTTCTCTAGGCCTGTCTTGGTGGGTGGATCCAGTCCAGAAGATGTCAGTAACAGAGTCTCCTTTTTCCTATTCTATAGGTTGAAAGCCCATCAGAGGCTTCACACAGGGAAAACATTCAACTGTGAATCAGAGGGTTGCAGCAAGTATTTCACTACGCTCAGTGATCTACGGAAACACATTAGGACTCACACGGGCGAGAAGCCCTTTAGGTGAGCTCTTGAGACGGGGGAATCAAGCGGAGTTGGCAAACAGCTTGGGATTAGGTTCCTATAAAGATGGATGAGAAATGTGGAGATTGGTACATTGTTGTTGAGTCAACCGTGTTGATGATCAGTTTGATTTCAAGCTCAGTTCATTGAGCGTTAATGTCCTAGTTCTTAATTTGGAGTATATTGGTGAGTACCTTCTTCTCCATAAGCCTCCCCAAAATTTCAGCTCAGCCAACAAGACCCCATTTTTAAGCTAGATTGGCTTCCACAAGAGACAGGTCCTTGCTTTGTGTTGAGCTGCTTTTGTAGACGCTTCTGCAGTTGTTCATCTCCTTCTTTAGTGGTGCTCCGTAAACAAGTATGGAACCATTTTTGTTTCGTTAGCCCTTTTGGAAGTTAGCCTGTTCGTTTATTTATCTGTGTACTGCTTTGGAAGTGCAAGTTTGCAAAGCAGTATATGAATTTCACAGAGAAACAAACCCTATTCCCTCTCATTGTTCACACGACTTTTGCCTAGAGGAACCGGTATGTGAACATTGTGGACCTTAATAGTTGCTTAGGGAGGAGAGTTTCAGCAGCTGGGGAGCTGCAGCATTGAGAGAAATTGTGGCTCCATTTACAGGAGCACAGGAACCGTCCACCTTGAGGCACCTTAGGATATTCTAGCTGCCCCCTGAGATATGCAAATGGACTGAAATTATGTTTGTTCCTTTCTATTCTGCACCGCTGTTGTGTTCAGAGGCAGACTGAGACCCAAGCTGGGTTGTGTCCTCCAAGGCCAGAATAGTCAACCTGTGGTCCTCCAGATGTTCATGGACTACAATTTCCATGACCCCTGCCAGCGTTTGCTGGCCAGGGCTCATGGGACTTGTAGTCCATGAACATCTGGAGGACCACAGGTTGACTACCCCTGCTCCAAGGGACTTCCACTGCCCTGAGGGCGAGTAAATGCCCAGTAGGAGGCAAAGGAGCCTTCTTAGAAGTGGTAGCTACAGGAAGCCTCTTGTTGATACTTCTTCCCTTCCCTTTCCCTGTAGGTGTGACCATGATGGCTGTGGAAAGGCCTTTGCAGCAAGTCACCACCTGAAAACACATGTCCGGACACACACGGGTAAGCAGCTCTGGAGCCACCTTTGTAAGGTGGTTTCACTTGCCACTGAAGTTGCTGCCGGACAACAGTGGTGAGCGGCTAGCGGTTAATGACTGGGAATTAAGTGCAGGTTAAAAGTTGACTGAACTCAAAAGAAGGCCCAGCACACTAGAACAAGCGGTCAGGCCCAAGCAGTTTCTCACTGAAGCTTGTTAGCCACCCCTCTGTCCACCCTTGCACAGTTAGCACGTGAATCTTCTTTGGCCGTTTGAATTCATGTGAATGCATGAAGCTGCCTTATACTGAATCAGACTATTGGGGCTAGTATTGTCTACTCAGACTTGTAGTGGTTTTCCAGAGTCTCAGGCGGAGCTGAGTCAAAGCTGACCCAGCATGCATATGATGGACATCCTTAAGGCCAACAAACTTAGATTAGAGGTAGCAAACTGAAAGGTATGTGTGGGGTCTTACAAAGAGATACAAGTTTAAAACGATACAATCAAACCAGGAATCAATCCACGCAGAAAAATAGTTTGCAGAGAACTGCTGTCTACTCAGACTTGCAGTGGCTCTCCAGGGATTCAAGCTGAGGTCTTTTACATCACCCACTACCAGGTTCTTTCAAGGGATTGAGCCTGGGACTGTCCACGTGCCAAGCAGAGGCTCTTCCACTGAGCCACAGCTCCTCTCCAAGAAAATCCCAGGTCTGTTGAGCAGTAAGGAGCTTTTGTACTGGCCCCAGCATAGAAGCAGCCGGCTGTGCACAGGTTCATACCCGTTTGTGCTGTTGCAGGTGAGAGACCCTTCTTCTGTCCCAGCAATGGTTGTGAGAAGACCTTCAGCACACAGTACAGCCTCAAGAGTCACATGAAGGGGCACGAGAAAGGGCCCTCCTACACTGTGCTTTCCAACAACAACAACATCTCCGAGGTGGGTGGCTTCTTCCGTCGAAGAAAGAACATGCTGTGCTTTGCCTGTCAATACCTCGGGTGTTCAAGGCTGGGACTCTTGTAGAAGTCCAGCTGCTTGGGAGTCTTGCCAATGAAATTGTGGATCAGAGAACAATCAAAAAGGTGCCCTTTTCCTTATAGTGTAGTCAGGAAGATTCTCGATCATTGGAACGGCTGATGCCGCGATTTGAGCAACTTCAGTAACAAAGTAGGAATTCAAGTGTGCCATAAATACTAACCAAAATTCATTCTAGCGTTCGTGAGTCAACTCTCCCTCATCAAGCATATAATTTATTTGTTAAATTTCTTAACCGCCGCTCCCACAAGGCTCATAGCGGGTTACAGTGCGTGCTAAAAGGCCAATTAAGGTGGTAAACCAAAAGGTTATGTTCTCAAGAGAGAAACGAGACCCAATGAAAACAGGAATCGGTCCGCTCCGAATAGCAGTTTGCAGAAGGCATGGATACTGCTGGAAGGAAGAGATAGAAATGTGATTGCTTCGTTGTTCAGAATGCCATGGCTTAGTTGGAGGAAGAACATTCTCGGTGGTGTTAATCCCACCTCCCTCCATCCCCCCTTCCCACTTGCAGTTACCTGTGGGATGAATGGTTTATGATGATTCCACCTGAATTTCAAGATACAACAGGCCTGTCACCATGATCCAGTTTGGGAGAAAATCTCTTTGAAAGAATTGGGACTTATGCCTTTGTAATCATGCCTCGGATTGTGACATGTGTTCTTTTCTCCTTTCTTGGGACCAGTCTTCCTTGAGCTTTATTTTTATTCATGCAGAGCTTGTCACACCTTGGCTTGGCATGCCTAAATTCACACTTGTGTCATTAATGATGTTTGACTCACTGGAAGCTCACTTGAGCACCGTTGGAAAATGCAGTCCAAAATGCCTTTAAGTGATAGCTGAGTGCTTCGTTGCTGTATTTCAGCTGTGGGCTGCTGGCACATTCAGTAGTGCCTCCTAATTCTGTTTATAAAAGGGCCAGCAGAAATCTTGGTTCCCCAGGCTGACGCACTAGGGAAGGATGAGACAAAGTACCCTCATAATTTCAAGTGTTCCACAGAGTGAAAGAATTCTCATCTTCTTTCACTGCAGGATACAAACCACTCGCTCTGTCTGAGTGACCTGAGCCTCATGTCCACGGATTCAGAACTGCGGGATAATTCTAATCCGGTAAATATTCTTTGGATTAAGTTGTCGACAGCACAGTGGGCTTGTGTGAGACACAACAGCAATCCACGACTAGCTTCTTCAGATAAGGACTAATGTTCTCTGTTTCAGCCATGGATTTCTGTTGTGCCAGTGAAAGCAAACCTTTGCATCTATGTGAACTGATTGCATCAGGAAATAGATTTTGAGAGCAGAAGCCTGCTCTTTAAGTTTGAGCAAGTGGCTGGCAGTGCCATTAAACTGGGTCCCGGTCCAGAGAACTGTCAAATGGGATTCCCTAATTGCTCCCTTCTTTTTCCAGATGCATGGGCAAGACCTGAGCACCATCTCACCAGCCAGCATTTTTGAGTCCATGTTCCAGAGCCCGGAACCTCCTGCCACTCAAGAGGACTCTCAACAGACAGGTACAGGCCCAGTCTGCATGATCTCTCCCTTTTTCACATGGATAGCTACAGTGTCCCAGGATGGACACCAGCCACACCACCCACTGCAGCTTTGAAACGAGTGATGCCCAGCAGGTTTCTGCTGCAATAGGGATCTGTGGCTGGAGGAGCCCCATGTCTAGAAATATAGGAGAAGACCATCATTCCATTTCTGGTTTAAGAGGCCTTTTCAGTCCCCATCTTGCCTTCTATGCCTCATAGTGCTAGTATAGTCAGTAATGTAATAAGCTCTTGTTTAACATTCAACGTGGTAGGGTTCATCACCTTGGCCTCTCTTGGGAAACCAGGCCTCCTCAAGATGGGGGGGGGGGATCTATCCTGGTTTGATGTTTTTATCCCACCCTTCCACCCACCCCTGGTCACCAGTTCATGCATCACTGAAGCCCAGGCAGCAAGAACAGCATATAGAACACACCCACTGAAGTTAGTGGAGAAAGAGACTGTGGCTAAAAGCGCCTCCCCCTCCAAAGCCAAAGTTCCTTCCCCACTGGAGATGTAGTAGCTGGGACCTCATACATGAAAAGCTTCTGCAGATCCCACAGAGCTTTTCTCATTTTGAGCCTGTGGAGACAGGGCAGAATATATGTTCAAATACAAATTAAAATCCTGCTTCTCTTTTGGCAGCCGCTTTGATTGAAGGCGTCAGTGGCGATGCAGACTTGGCCCCTGCCAGCCAGCCATCCGCGGGAGAGACCAGACCGTTACCCCTGCCGCTTGTTCTGCAGCTTGGCATCTCTGAGCCCACCCATCCTGCGCCACCCCCACCCCCTGCCCTGGCCAGCCCTCCACGAGAAGCATATGGAACTCCTGCCACTCTCTTACAGACCCCAGAAGTGCCTGCTCCTAACAGCACATTCTTTGCAGCAAACCCTCAGAATTTCCTGCAGCCTGTTCAGCCGCCTCTGCAGCCCCTTGGGACTGGGCTTCCTGTGGTAACAGGCGCCCCTGCACAAGCTACGCCAAGTGCTCCTGAGGTGCTGCCCGGGGGAGTTCAGCCCATGCCTCTTGGAGGGAGCTCTGTGCTGTCTGGCAATCCAACGATCACCATCACCCCTTCGCAAAGCGCAGCCATTCTGCAGTCCAGCATCGTCATGGGAGAGCAGAACCTCCAGTGGATTCTCAACGGGGCCAGCAGGATGTCCCAGAACCAAGAGCAAATGGTTTGTGATGGCTCCCGTCATCCGACAGAGCAAATGCCAAGGGGGAATGTGGATTGTCCTTATAGCTGGGGAGCTCTGGGCCTGTAACTGTCAGAGCCAGTTTGGTGTAGTGGTTAAGAGTGCAGACTTCTCATCTGGCGAGCCGGGTTCGATTCTGCACTCCCCCACATGCAGCCAGCTGAGTGACCTTGGGCTCCCCGCAGCACTGAGAAAGCTGTTTTGACCAAGCAGTGATATCAGGGCTCTCTCAGCCTCACCTCCCTCACAGGGCGTCTGTTGTGGGGAGAGGAAAGTGAAGGCGAAGGTAAGCCGCTTTGAGACGCCTTCGGGTAGAGAAAAGCGGCATATGAGAGCCAACTTTTCTTCTTCTTCAGTAATATCAGGGCTCCCTCAGCCTCACCTCCCTCACAGGGCATCTGTTGTGGGGAGAGGAAAGGGAAGGTGAATGTAAGCCGCTTTGAGTCTCCTTCGGGTAGAGAAAAGCAACATATAAGAACCAACCAACTCTACTTCTTCTACTGTGGGAGTCAGTGGGGGAGGATTTTGGCCGAGTCCATTTGATGTCCCCTTTCCCCTAATCTGAAAGATGTCTTTTCTCCTCTCACAGCCACAGGCCCCAGTGGTAGAGAATGTCTTCTTTACTACCACCTTGCCCGTTGCTGCCAATGCAGGTAAGTAGTCATTAAGGCGCTTGAGTCTCATCCTTCGCTTTCTTCATGGTTTCTGACATGGAAATAAGACACTTAGTGGCCTCATCTTATTGGGTCTCAGAAGCTAAGCAGAGTTGGTCCTGTTTAGGACCAAGGAAGTCCCGGGTTGCCAAGCCAAGGCAAGCAATGGCAAACTGTCTTGATGGTTCTTGCCTTGAAAATGCTGCAGGGTTGCCTTAAGTCGGCTGGTATTCGACAGCACTTCCCACTCCCACCAAATGGGGTGTCCTCATCAGATCAGCCTGCTCCCACAGACACTGATTTGAGGAAGGGAAGGACCAGTCTGGGAGAGTTTTTATTTTCCAAGGTAGCACGCTAAGCACCACCCCAGAAACCTCCCTTCTCAGTGAGATTTTACTCAAATGCTAATGCCGTTTGCTTGTCTGCCTCCCCTACCAATGCCTGACATTTGCCTTCTGTGAGAAGACTGCTTGGGTCTGGAAAACAGGGCCAATGAAGACTTAGGGCGGTTGGGCAGACAGCTGAGCAAGAAAGAATAACCATTCCCCTGGAGCAGGAAATCAATGTGGGGTGTAATGACATTTCCGAACTGCTGCGGCCGGGCAGATTGCCCAAGTCAGGATCTGTCATCTTGGGTTCTCTCTCTGAAATGCATGCTCCTCAGTGCTGAGATGGCTTAGTGTTTAGATTGTGTTTGTGTGTGTGTGTTCTCTTTATGGCCTGCCTCTCCCATTGGGTAAGCCAGGGTTCCCCAGTGTGGCAGCCGTCCATGCTTCCCTTGGCCAACACAAAGCTTTTCAGGAGTGGGTGGGGCCTTTGTAAGGCAGGGTGTGTTATTTCTGCAATGACAGGGTCAGGAGGGCTGGTAAGTACACGGTCTTCCCTTAGTTAGTGTATGGTTTCATTCTTTCGTCAGGCATGCCTTCTTCCCAAGGGTGCATCTGGCTCTGCCTCCCATGGAGCTATTTTAGGTTCAGCTTTGCATTCTGCCACAGCTGTTCCGGGGCAGCACACACCATCCCGTTTCTAAATTCCATACATGCCCATTGGGTCAAAAAAGTTGTGGATGCCTGGTATAGATCCATGCAGTCAATAGGATGAGACATCTAATAAGCAGTGCAGTAGCACTAGGATTACTGTAATCTGAAGCAAAGCTGTTAGACTTGATATGTTAAGCAAGGCAGCAAATGAGATTACATATGTATAAAAACAAAGCAGTGAGAGCAAGATAATACACACTGCCAAAAGATGATAATTGCTATATGCAGTTCACATTTGTATTCTTCCTTCTGGAATGTTTTTTGTTATAATGTAGAATTATTGTCTGTATTTAAGTGCCCTCCTGCATAATTTGCAGAATGCCCAGAGGGTGGGGAGCCTTTATGACTTCCTCAGACAGTCCATTCCACCAGGCCACAATAGCAAAGGCAGTTGCCAGTCTTTCCCATGCAGGGTGGCACCTGTGGAAGGCCCTAAACAGGTGATCGTGCAAACAGGAGAGTCTGAGGCCACAGACTTGCTTGTGATTAGAGTACTTTAAATTGAACCTGGTAACTGATTGGCAGCCAATAGAGTGTCTGCAGAGTGGAAGTAACATGCATTGCTCCACCTGATAGTATTGGAGAGGCAATGTTCTGTAACAACAGCAGTCTCTGTTTTGACTGCAAGGGCAAACCCACGGAGAGTGCATTACAGTAGTCCAGTCTCAGTGTTAACTGTAGTATGGATCCAGGCGGGCAGATCGGGCGAGTCAAGATGGAGGGCTAGCCTCTGACCTGAATGCAGTTGGAAGAAAGCATTTCTTGTGGTTGTCTTAATTTGCTTCTCCAGCAGTAATGCTCTGGGTCCAGTGTAGGCTATATCTACCTCTCTCATTTATACCATACCTTTGTCCCCAGTAGGGATGCAAAGCATCTTACATTGCTTTGCTCTCCAGTGTTTCATCATCACAACTTCCCTGTGAGAAATGTTAGGCTGAGGATGTGTGTGACTGGCCCAAAGAAACTCCCCAGCAAGCCTCCATGGCAGATCTGAGTCTCCCGGATTCTGGGCCAACACTCCTAGCCTTGCGTCCATGCTGTGGTGCTTGGCCACCTGCCTCTTGCTGCTGCCTGATCAGTTATCCACTCCCAGGACTGTTCTCTACACCAGCAAAATCTTGGCTTTCCCCTTGCCATCAGGCATGCCAGGGCAGGGAAGGGAGCAGGAAAAGACATATCCTGTTGTGTAGGGGTGGGTGCTGGAGGCATCTTTGCTATTGAGCTTGTCCAAAATGTTGCTGCCATGTGAAAAATAGAACAAGGGAAAGAAAGAATCTGTCCAATGGCTTAATTAAAGATCAAAAGTTTAAGAATCTCTGTTATCTCTTTTAGTTACACTTGGACTCTGCCATGGCTTACACAAGGGTATTTGTCAAAATATAAAGTTTTAACCTTAATTGTCTAAAAAGTTTGAAAAAATCAACTCTCATCCTAAAGGCACTGAATTTATAAGTAGGTACAATTGTTAACCCTCTACTTAAAACATCTAATTGAGTTGGTGTTAATGCCTTATTTGATAAATAAAATACTATCTCCTGTGATTTTGATGCATCCCTCCCTGAAAATCCACCTGAAACCGCTCAAGTGGACATGATTGTCTATGTGGTCTGAATGAACTTCTCTGGGGTAATGGTTCCTCTCCTGTAGAACTTAAAGAATCTGTGCTGGAAAAAAGTTTCTGGGCCCCAAGTCACATTTTTCAACTTGAACCTTGGGTGCTTTTGGGAAAGCCATGGGTACATATTGTCTGCTGCATAATCTCTCTGATCCCTGCTAAATTTGGGGTTCTTAAATTTCCTTAAGTTTTCAGTAGATTTTTTCATATCTTCCTCCAGATCATTAACTTTCTTTTGAAACGTGGCTTCTGGCATTGTTAATTTGACTACTTCCTTCATTTCACGTCAAAATCACAGGAGATAGTATTTAATTTATCAAATAAGGCATTAACACCAAGCCAATTAGATGTTTTTAAGTAGAGGGTTACCATTTGTACCTAATAAATTCAATGGCAGAGTCCAAGTGTAAATGAAAGAGATAACAGAGACTCTTAAACTTCTGATCTTTAATTAAGCCATTGGACAGATTCTTTCTTTCTTATGTGAAAAATAGAGACACAAATGGGATACATGGTAATTACAATATTCAGGGGGGGCGGGGAAACCTGTAGGCTAAACAATGGGATACATAAAATTGCACTCTTTTCAGTAGAGGTGACTTCAGAGTAGTGCTTTTTAATGTAGATATTCTTTAATTTCCTGTGTATTTCACAGCAGCAGCAACATGCAGCTTTACAAGAATCTTCTCTGTGTTTTTCACAGCAGCATGAAGAAGCCTGTTTCAATTTTTAAATCAACTTGAGTATAATAACTTACTATAAACCAGAAACATGCTCGCAAGAAAATGCATAGAGCTTAACACGATGTTTTTAAATGTGGCTGCAAAAAGAAATCCACATTAAGGTACATTCACAACAAGAACTAACAAAGGAATGCTGAATTACCTGCTAGCATACAGGAGTCAGAACCATTTTTTGTTAGTTTTTGGTCTGAATATTATGAGCCAACATATTTGTATTGTATAGTGATTTACATGGAAAAAGACTTAATAACCAAACCACTTGTTCATACTGCTATGAAGCACGCAGAACATTCCTGTTAGCTGTCAGCATGTCGCCGCTGCTGTGAAATGCACAGATAAAAGAATATCTCCATAAAAGACCACTACTCTGAAGTCACCTCTGTTGAACTCCACAAGAGTGCAATTCTGTGTATCTCACTGTTTAGCTTACCCGGGTCTTTTCCCCCTGCAACACGTGAGCAATAGAAACCGAAAGCCTTAGGGATCCCCCCATAGCCCTGTGCCAGCCTCGGTCCTGACGCACCCGGTGTTTGTCTCCAGGGAGCTCCGTGCAGCAAATCGGCCTGAGCGTGCCTGTGATCATCATCAAGCAAGAGGAGGCCTGCCAGTGCCAGTGTGCCTGCCGGGACATGGGCAAGGAGAAAGCCAACAGCAACAGGAAGAACTGTTCCCCGTCTGACTCCAAGCCTTCAGGGGAGCCTCCTGCACCGGGGCCTCAGCCTCAGCCCTTCCCCACGGCTGCCGCCACCGCCCCCCTCTCTTCCACGTTGCCTCCTCCCTGCGAGCAGAGCACTCTGGCGGGGAAGCCGCCGGACTCGCAGACCCAATCCCTAAGTGCCATGGATGTTTCGGACTTCCTCTCCCTCCAGAGCCGCGAGGTCCCCTCCCCCCTGATCCCCATTGAAGCCTTGCTGCAGGGGGAGGAAGAGCTCACCCTCGGCAGCAGCTTCCCCAAGTGACGCCCTTGTGATCCCAAGGGAAGGTTCAGCAGGAGCCAGCGGTGCTCCGTGGCCATTGAGTCCTGTCCTTAGGAGAAGGGGCCTGTCCGGAGGGGGAAAGGCAAAAGATGCGTCGGGCCGCGCTGTCCGTCTCATCCCCTTCAGCTCCTGGTGGACGAACGGGGGGATTGGAGTCGCGTGGAGGAGGCTGTTGGGGCTGGCGCTGCCTACTTGCACATAGCTTGGTGGAGGTTGGGGCATGGCGCGGGCCGCAGGTTGAAGTCCTTGTTACAGTCTTCAGTAGAGTGTGCACTATTATGGGGGAGGGGAACAGCGCGGTGGGCTCCCATTTGAGAAGCAACTGCACTTTTCAAGATGGTGTCACCAACTTTTCAAGGCCAGGGAGGAAGAGAGCCCGCGCTCCTTCCCAAAGAGGGTTCCCCCCCTTCTTGGAAGGTCTAGAAGTCTAAGCGAGGCACATCTCAGAGTTTGCACTGGAGTAAAATGCTCTGTAGAGGCAGCTGGGTCTTCAGACTCTCTCTTTCTCTCTCTCTTTCTCTCTCTCTCTCTCTCTTGCTTGGTAGTCGAGTGCTACTCTCAGGAGCAGCAGCCTGGGTGTTTACACAGACATCGGTGGCTCATTTTGCACTGTTTCAGCTTTACCAGAACCACTTGCCTGGCACAGCCGTTTTTGCAACGTGTAGCAAACACAGCCATAGGAGCTGAGCAAGTTTTCTGTAAGTGGGCAGCTTTGGCTGTGGACGTTGCGCTCCCCACATAGGAATGGTCCAGCCACTTGGGGGAAAGCCCTTTTTGATGATGCTGCCCAGCCCTTGGGCAACTGAAGGCCAGTCTTTTACCAGGAAGGAGTAGGTAATTGTCTGCTTCCCAGGTGCTTCCTAGATGCTGGCAGGCAGTTCCATTCCTGCCCAATTCTGCCCTTGGCATGCTGCTGTGGAAACTGCATCCTCCTCCTAACTTTACTCAGGGTAAAATCCTAATACAGATTCCCTTCACGCCAAAGCCTGTAGTGTACTGGGAAGCATCCTCTCCTTTTCTGACATTCTAATAAGATCCTGTCATTTTTATGAAGTTGGTGCCATTTTGAGGGTTCCGCCCAAGCGTATGTGGGTTTGCAGCTAGTCCTTTTCTGTTCCCGGGACTTCCTTTCACATGCAGAGTAGTTTGACAGCAGGTGGCTACTGACAGCAGGTGGGAAGCATCTTACGTACTGAGAGGCAAATGATATTGGATGCTCCAGGAAGCCAAGAGCACACCTGGCTCTTCCTTAAGCCTTCTTTGGAATTTGCCCTACTGGCTAGCAACCTCCAGCCCTAGTAGCCTGGGGTGGGCAGGTTCCAGGGAACGCTATTAGAGCCAGCCATAAAGAAGGGGCTTAAGCATTTCCTTAGGTCTGAGCCAGCTTTGGGGAGGGGAAGAGTTTGTCTGCACTAAAAGTGGGTTCTGACACTGTAAATAATGCACTTCAGTTCACCTGTGCTCTGTGCACTTTTGTTGGCAAAATCTACTTGCCAGCGAATGCTGAAGTGCATTGGAAATTGATTGGAAGTGCATCATTCAGTTTGTGAAAGCACCCTTTAGAGCATGGGTAGTCAACCTGTGGTCCTCCAGATGTACATGGACTACAATTCCCATTAGCCCCTGCTGGCATTTGCTGGCAGGGGCTCATGGGAATTGTAGTCCAAGAACATCTAGAGGACCACAGGTTGACTACCCCTGCTTTAGGGTGCTTTCACCCATGCTAAGAATGCACTTTCACTAGACTTTCCATGCTCTTTAGTGACCGTTTGCAAGTTGCAAAATACTTTGAAAGTGGATTGAATGTACATTATTTTGGTGTGCATGAAAGCATCATTTTTGGGTTTTTTTGAAGTGTAGGAAGGGACAGCCTGGCCTGCACAGAGTTGTCTCAAAATCGTAGCCCAACTTAAGCTAGGCTATAGCACGGTAGAGAGCAGAGGGCAAACCTTGGCCTGGAAATGTTTTGGCTATATTGGTTGGCTTGGAGTCCCATGCAACACAGCCCAGAGGCGGAGATCTTTTTCTCTGGCCTTCACCGTGATCTGCTGTTGGTTTTTCAAGTGGCCTCCTTGGTCCTCCAACTACTGCAGAATTGGCTTCAACCGTTCAGCTGTCCCCTTAGTATACCCTCCAAAGTTGCTGGCTGTCCTGTCTCCTGTGGCAACCAGTCAGAGACTTGGGACAGCTGGCTCTCTTTTGCTGCTGCTGCTGGGCTTGGGTTGGAAAGCAGAGCAGCTGTTGGGGAAGTCCCTTTTTTGGGGGGATCTACGCTTTCTGCTCCTTTAAGTTTATTTATTATTAAATTGAACTCAAACACTCACTTTGGGAATTGCCATCTCCTTCCCATGCATGGGTGAGGATTGATGTAACTTGGAGGGGTTCTTGGTTGGCTGTCAGATAGAGGCCTCCATGCTGGGCTGTCAAGAATTGGGACACCACCTTTTTGTAGGTTTGTCTGCTTGGAATGGCCATTGGGGACCTGCCAAGGAGCATGGATGCTGCTGCCACCTAACACATTTAGGGCCTGACACACATTGCTGCTCTGCTGAGCTCCCTGGGCTTGGGTGATGTGGTTGTGTTAAGAACCCTGGGCGGGGATAGCATCATGCTGGGGGGGACTGAAGGGAATGTTTCTGTGATCTGCTGCATTTGCTGGAAGCTGCTAATGGGAGTCCAGAGAAGGAAGGTTACTTTGCTAGGGCTGCTCCATTTACATGGACATGCTGGGCTATATAATGCACTTTAGTTCTTTTAAAAACCAACTGCTGCAATTTTCATTTGTAAATATTTTTTTCATCCCCCCCCCCTTCCCTTTTTCTGCTCTAACTAAAAGTTTAATATGGTCGTGCAAAAAGAAGAGCACTTAATCTCAGTGCAATATGTATATCTAGAAACAGCATTCACATGCACTCCGGGTGTTGGTGTGACTGCGCATGTGTGATATGGGTGGAATTGGTGTAGGAATCAGCTCAGCGATGTGCGCTCTGCCCCCTTCTGATTTATGCATTCTTAAGCAAATGTCCAGTCTATGCAAAAAAAAAAAAGAAAGAAAAAGGTTCAGCTGTACAAAATCAGGCTGGGGTCACTTGTGTTTTCTGAAGTGACTCTGGCCATTGTTGACATACAGAATCTAGTTTGATACATCTGCTTTCTTCTTTTAAAAGCCTCCCAGAGAGGAAGGAGCCAGAGGAGAAAGGGAGAAGCCTGTTTTTCATTGGGACTGTAGCATCTTCTGCTCTACTGGGTATCGTATTTTGGCTGTACTGTGAGGGATTCCCCATCCAAAGTGGAAAAATCCTTCAAAGAGTTTGCAGTCACTTCTGGCACCTCACAAACATGGCAGAGCTTGAACCATAAGGGGCCTAAAGAAACAAATTCATTTTGTTGGACATGGAGACAATGTCTGCCATTACACTGAATGGCTCCCTCTTCTTTGCAACCCCCCCCCCCCAAAAAAAAAAGCTACTTGGTGATTGGGTCAGCTGGGCTAGGATGTAGATGCTCCTTATTCTGGGTCACAGGTGTTTAACAGGGCCCTATTTTGGTAACCTCTTTTGCAAGTGGTCTCTCCAGATTAGTCACAAGCATCCTCTGTAGTTGGGAACAGGGCTAACCTTTAAACTTTTGCACCTTGTCCTGCCGTTTCTGTCTAGAGTTTGGACTCTGGTCCTGCATTGCGAAATGCCAAGAAAACTGGATAGCTATGTGGGACACATGGGTCCATGTGTGCTCAATTTGTGAAACTATTTTAGTACTGTGCACACTGGCCAAAAAAAGGAGGAGACACTTTCAGATTTCTACTTAACACCCTCCTCTTTGTTTTGCTATTTTCTCCCTTCAGTCTTTCCCACTCAAGACCTGGGGAGGTCTTCAGATGGGTGAACAGGGCTGTCTGTTAACTGAACTGGTCCTTTGTTTGTTCTGCCCTGTTGTCTCTTCCCATCTACTGAGATACTGAAGCTCTTTATGCAGGGAAAGAGGAACTGCCATTCTTTCCAGTGCTGGCTAGAAAAACTTGGAGAGTGGTGCTAAGGCCTGTCGCTGTGCCTTAGAGGGGATTTTGGCTTTCCCTTTCTCATGGTTTGGGGCATATAAGAAAGAGAGAGGTGGCTTTGACTTTGGAAGCCAGTCATGAATATTTTGCCTGTTCTCAGTGTGCAGGGAGATGACAGTTCTTGTCATTCCCTCACTTGGGAAGTGAGAGGTAGAGGACAAAGTTGGGGAAGCAAACCCCTTATTGCTGCCACATGGGGGGCGGGGGGCAAAGTCCATCAACTATCTTGCAAGGGGGACTTGGGTTGCATCTGTTTCCAGCCTGGATTTCAGTGGGTGACCTGCATCCTGAGCACACCTCTGGCTCCCTCCCTGGCAAAGAGGCCCAGAATTTTAGTCTCCTGCTGCCTGCATCTTCAGCTATACGCTAGAAATGGAGATGATTCGAGGTCAGCTTCTCTCAGGAGTTGTGTGTATTGTGTTTAAACAAACTTTTAATTTAACTCTGAACATGGGAACAAATGTCCTTGCATTGAGTGATGTGAAGATGTTAGTTACAGGTACAGTACTTCCAAAGGAAGAGTTTCTCCCAAACACCCCCCCCACTCCCCAGAAATGTAAACATGAATTTGTATTTTTGAAGAATGTAAAATGTGAAATAACAGTGTTTGCTTCAAACGACTCGAATTTTTGTATAAAAAAACACATTAATATTGTACTTTGCAATACCAACAAGGAAGTGAAAATTAATTTTTTTTCTTTTGTAATTGAGAGCAATATTAATACGAATGGAATCCTAATTAAACGCTTATTTAAACCTGCTGCCTTCGGGAGGGTCTTTCGCGGCTGAACGGCGAGCGCAGCATCCAGGGAGGCGGCAACATCTTTCTGCGCGTGCTCAGGGCGCGCGGGCGGAAGAGTGCCGGCCGGCGCGTGTGGCTGTTTCCGCCGGAATAGGAGGCTTCCCATGCTGCGCGGCGGGCGGCGCTGGGTCGCGCGGGCGCTGAGCGGAGAAGGGGCCACCCGGGCCGGCTCTGCAGCCTCCGCCGCCGCCGCAGCCATTCCTCTGCTCCCGCTGGCCGGGCCGGAGGCGGCAGGTGAGTGTGGGGCGCGCGGGCGGCCTCCCGCCGCCTTCCCTTCCCCGGGGAGGGGGGGGGGGTCTCGGCGTCCGACCGGCGCCCTCCTGCCCCCTCTTTCGCGTTGTGTCTCCGCCAGGCCGGGAGCGCGCCCTGTCTGCCGCCGCCGCCGCGCTGGGCCAGGGGGGCCTGGTGGCCGTGCCCACCGACACCGTCTACGGCGTGGCCTGCCTGGCTCAGGACTCGCGGGCCCTGCGGGCCGTCTACCGGCTGAAGGGGCGCGACGGCGCCAAGCCGCTGGCCATCTGCCTCGCCGACGTGGCTCAGGTGCACAGGTGGGGACCGGCCTTGCCAACTCTCGGGAGGCGGGGGCGCAGCAGGAAGCCAGCTTCTCAAGCTGCCCGTGCCTCCGAAGGAACCCATCCTCAGGGCCTGCCTGCCAGTGCATCTCCCTACCCGCATCTCCTCCTCCTCCTTCTCTGGCTCAGGGGTTCTTGACAGCACTGGAAGGGGTTCCCGAATGGGTGGGAGTTAATTAATTTTTAATCTATTGTTAAAATGTGTTAAAGGTTTACTTGGTGATATGACTCTATACCAGTCAAACTGCGGCGCTCCAGATGTCCATGCCAGCATTCGCTGGCAGGGGCTCATGGGAATTGTAGTCCATGGGCATCTGGAGGGCCGCAGTTTGACTACCCCTGCTCTATACAGCCATGTAAACCCCCCAATGGCCAATGATGGGTCTGGGGTGGGGGTCGGAAGGGGAAGAGCCTCCAATGGGGCCTGTACACAGTGACACTTCCCAACCAGGATCGTACCACTTCTGTGGTTTCTCTAAATTTGAAGAACGTTTCAGGGGTTTCCCAATGGTGAAGTGGAGAAAGGCTGCTTTGGTGGCTGACTGAGCCCCTCTTCTTTCCTCCCTGGTAGATACTGCAAGGTGGCCGTTCCTGATCAGCTCCTTCATGATCTCTTGCCGGGGCCTGTCACGCTGGTCCTAGAACGCTCTCAGGCCCTCAATCCGGACCTCAACCCCTTCACGCCTGTGAGTCTCTTTTTGGTGGTGGGGGGGGGGGGGGTTGACCTTTCAGATCTGGCCAAGCCAATGGATAATTGACCTGGGACCACAGTCTTGCTTGGTAGCTTGGGGCAGTGCAAGCTGGTTGCTGTGAATGCTCTTGGCAGCCTTGGCTGTGAACACACCTTTCCCTCTTCCCTCGCAGCTGGTTGGTGTCCGTGTCCCCAGTCACTGGTTCGTCAGGGAACTGGCCAGAGTGTGTGCCACCCCCTTGGCCTTAACAAGCGCTAACATCAGTGCCCAGGCTAGCAGCCTGGCAGTCACGGTAAGGGCCCTCTGAATGCCTATACGGGGACTGAGAAAGAGAGGGGAGAAAAGGGAGGGGGAATTCTCAGGATAATTTAAAAAAAATCTTGAACATACTGTTTTTTCTTTTGGAATCAATGGAGAGCTTCTCCTTAATGTGTGGGGGGAAGAACGATACCAACATGAAGCACTAAGGAACTTTAATTCCCGTGTGCATTGTTAGAGACATGACGTATTCGCAATGCATATTGTTTAGCTGTGACTAATTTTGCCTAAAATTCTGTCCATTACACATTTTTCTATTCTAAGAAATTAGTTTTTCTGATTCTGTTTTTTCGTATTAACTAAGATGGATGTGCAGTGTGCACCCACTTTATCTCTCCTGTTAATAATTTTGGTGGTAGAAAACTTGTATTCTCAATGGCCATTCCATTCAGTTTTATATATGAAGCAACATGTGAGGGTCGCACATATTTTTAAAGCAGTTTACCAAACAAGTTTGGTGAAATCACTATTGCATGTATGTCAACTTTTTTTTTTTTTGTATACATCCTTGGGATGGAGTGGAAACTTGCTTTTTTCTCATAGCTTCAAACATTTCCCAAAATGTGATGACTTTAGGTACAGGATAGATCCCTCTTCAGTCCCATGGTGAGCCACGGAGAAAAGCACGTGTTCCCTTTTAACACTTGCTGCAAAGCTGTTTTGTTGTAATAAAACAACTTCTGTTATTCTGTAGTTTTGGATGGATAGTCTTCCAAATTAATATTTCTGTTTCTTTTTTTTAATGTCCTTCTTAACCTGTACATGGAATACTTCTACCTTCTTCCTTCCAGGAATTCCAAGAGCTTTGGCCTCATCTAGCACTAGTGGTGGATGGAGGCCCAGTTGGGGACCCAAAGAAGGCAGAGTGCCGTCTAGGCTCCACAGTGGTTGACATCTCTGTCCCTGGCAAGTTCAAGGTCATTCGCCCAGGCTGGTAAGGCCCCCTAGAGCTTGTGGTCAAAAGTTGTCTTTTGGAGCAACGAAAAAAATAGCGCAATTATAATCCCCAGTGATTTTTTTTCTTTGCTTCGTCCTTGGTGTGGCCCTTTTCCCCTGTATGGAGGTTTGGAGGCTTTAAGGACTCTTTTCTGGCTCCTTGCCCTACATATGAAGAGGGTGGAATCCTGCAGTGTCCAGAATATTGGGGGGCCAAGAGAATCCTCTGGAATGACTTCACAAACCATTGCGTTTGATCTCACTTGTGGTATGGGAAGACGATCTTAACAGACGCAAACCTTGCACTGTTCCCTCTAGCTTGCTCTATGGTCTTGGATGACCCAAGTTCAGATTTGCACTGAGATAAGAATGTTAGAACAAATCTGGTGCTGTGAGCATTCAAAAATAATATCACTGTGCAACTCGTTATTCAGTTCTCACCCCCTTTCTATATTTGTCTTTCCACAGTGCGCTTACGCAGACGGTTGAAATCCTGGTAAAGAAACATGGCTTGACAGCTGAATCTCCTGAGCTATAAACTCATGAGACGGTGCCATTAAGTGCTCTATGGCTCTTCGGGAAACTGCTCTCAGCGGTCTTGTTTATCAAGGTATAAGGGGTTGAATTCTGCTCAGGTGGAAACTGTTTGGTTAAAAGGGAACTTCCCCCCTACTTCCCTTTTCTCCTTACAGCTTAAAAATATATCCTTTTTGTAACTCAGGCACTGACCCCATAGGTAATGGGACCCTTTTTGAAATGCAGATTTCTAAGTACTGGAAAATTAAAATGTAAGAATTCCCAACATGAAGCAGTCAGTTCTCTCTGCTGACAAGACTGGTGATTTGCATGATCCAAAGGTTGAGGGATTCTATCAAAAGCCTGTTTTATTGACTGCTGTTTCCTCGGGCAAGTGTGATTTTGGGAGGGGGGGATCAGTGGGAACAATTTGGAGAGATGCAAAGAAATGGAAGGTGGGTTGGAAGTATACTCCTTAGTTAGGGACCAGTCTATCTTTAAACCTACCTCTGCTGAGCAGACATGGTTCATAGCACTTAACAGGCTGCATTTGAATCAGTGTAATTAAAATGGAAACTTTGTTCAGAAAGTTGCCTCTGTCTGCATTCTTCCAACCACATGGCAGCGGGGGGGGGGGGGGTCTATCATGTAGGTGTGACATGCAGCTCTTGCTGATCTTTGCTGTTAACCAGGTTGGAGCCAGCTAAGTGCCAGAAACCCATAGCTAAGGTGGTTCCCTCTTCTCGCTCAGTCCTCCCTCTCCTCCATGTACTCCATTGGATCCTCCTGATTTCTGATTGCTCCATCTTCCTTCCTGTGTGTCCTTCCTTACCATGTTCAATCATGCCACTGCTTTCCTGCATTTGTCAAAACCCATCCTATAACCTATACTCCTTTGTTCAGTGTCCTTGTAAAATCCTAGAGCAGGGGTGGTCAAATTGCGGCCCTCCAGATGTCCATGGACTACAATTCCCACGAGCCCCTGCCAGCGCTGTCAGGGGCTCATGGGAATTGTAGTCCATGGACATCTGGAGGGCTGCAGTTTGACTACCCCTGTCCTGGAGTATATTGTTTACTCTGTCAATTTTCACTCTTATCTCAAGATCTTAGAAACTTTCACCCCCTTCACTGAACTGATACCACTGACACCATCAAGCCAATGTATTGGGGGGGGGGGTCATGTGATCCCAGAACCTGGCTCTGATCAGCAGTCCAGCTATGTCATTGTGCACAACAGGTGAAGACCCATCAGCTGTAATATAAGCAGAAGAAAAAAGTCTCAAGCTGGCAATGGCGAAATGATTTATTCCAATGAAAACAATGTTCAACAAAATTTCAAAACGGATTCCTAGGTATAGTCTGTTTTCGATATCTTCATCAGTGATATTCTCAATATTGTTAATAACTCAGTCTTCTCTAATTGTGCTCTTTTGGGTGATGAAATTATAGAAAATAAGTTAGTCTCTGGTAATATTTTGCATTGTGTAGTTCAATTCCAAAATGGTCATATAATACCCAAATTTGTAGGGGTCTACTATTAATATCACAATGTGTAATTAATCTTCAGCAGTGACCTGTTTTGAAATTGCTTTGAACATTGTTTTCATTGGAATAAATCATTTCGCCATTGCATCTTGAGACTTTTTTCTTCTGCTGCTTACATCATTGTGCACAAGCTGCAGCTTCTGAACACTCCTCAAAGGCAACCTCAAATAGAGTACATTGTGGTAGTTCAGCCTAAGATATCGGTCACTCTGTCTACATCAGACCAGCAGTCCTCGGTCCGAGGACTGGTCCGTGGGTCAGTCAGTACCGGGCCACGGCTCCTCCTCGTCCTCCTTCCCGGCTGCTGCCTCGGGGGCTGCCCTGCCACTCTGCCGCTGGCTCACCTTTGGTGCTCTCTGGTGGCTGCCATGGCTGGGGCTCTCCCTTAGCGTGGCACTGTGCAGCTGCTGCTGGCAGCGCCCTCCAGCGGGTGGCAGGAAGTCAGGGACACCAATGGAAAAGCAAGCGGAGCAGGGGCTCAGGTGGTGGCAGCGACGTCCCTCGCCAAAAGACTACACCGGGCCTCAGTAAAATTGTCAAGCGTTGACCAGTCCCCAGTGATAAAAAGGTTGGGGACCACTGCATCAGACTAAGCCAGGAATGGTTGAAGCGGCACACCATCTGAAGCTGGGTCCAAGGCACTTCTGACCACAGCAGCCATCTGACTTTCTAAGGTGACTGCCTATGTCAAGCAGCACTCCCAAATTGATCTTTAGGGGGAGTGTAACCTCCATCCGAAATGGGAAATCTGAAATCCCTGCTCTGCTCTTCTACTAATCTATAGCATTTCTGCCTTGTTAGGATTCAGTTTCAGCTTGTACACCCATCCAGCCCATTTCTGACTTCAAGAAACAGGTTAGCACTTCAGCAGCTTCCTTTAGGTAGCAGTGAAATGTTAGCTGGATATTATCCACGTATTGGTGACACTGCAGCCCACACCTCGTGATGACCTCTCCCAGTAGCTTCCTATAGATATTAAATGGTATGGGGAATAAAACTGACCTCTGCAAAATCCTGCAGGCCAGGCCTTTTATTGCTCCTCCCTCTTTCCCGCTTCTACATCAAAATGATGGCAATTGTTTTCTTTCTTTCTGCACTTGTCAGGAATCAACAGCACTAGAATGAAGTCTGTTAAGTCATTAAGCTACCTTGTGTAGACTTTTGTTGTTTTTGGTGGCAGCTATCTGGTTTGCCACAATTATAAGCATTGGCCTCATCCCTCTGCTATCAATGGATCTGTTGGAGGATGGAGCTCTTGATCTCCTGAGGGAGCTGACATGAGTGAAAGTAAGCAAAGGCCCATTAATTGTCCAGGTGCCCCAGTGGCTCACAAGTTGCCCCTTGAGACACTAGTATTCCCATTTTCCCTTTTTTTACCAGAGCTTACAGATAAGGGACTCTGGCTCCATGGGGGGGGGGGGGTTGACTAGGCACTCCCTTGCCACACTAGACTGAAGCAGCAACCAAGTAAGCAGGAACAAAGGGAACTTGTCAAATTTGTTTATACACAACCCAGAAGCAATGGTCCTGAATCCAAAAGACTTGGCCATAATCCACACAATGCATAATACCTTTTATTATATACATGCCATAAAGCTGCACGTTACGGCCAAGGGGCTTACAGCAACTGACAGCAAGAGAACCAGGAAGGGGCTTTCAAGGGAAGCAAGCAGCGGAGGTGGTTTGCCGTTGCCGCCTCCTGCAGAGCCTTGGTGGTTTTCCATCCAAGTGCCGATCCCGTTTAGCTTCCAAGATGGGGCTCTCTAGGGGTGGCCAAACTGTGGCTCTCCAGATGTCCATGGACTACAATTACCAGGAGCCCCTGCCAGTTGAGTCCACAGGCACCTGGTGAGCCACAGTTTGGCCATCCCGGCATACAGTTCTACACCACAGTTCTTGGCATCAGCCAAACAACACAAATCTGCAAAATGGCCCGAATTCCCAGTAACAAAAGAGAGCGACTCCTCCTGGGTGCGAACAATGCCTTTCTCGGCTCTCGAACACGCTCAGTGGTCCTGCGGACTTCTCCTGCACGGCCGGATGGCATTTCATGCACCCCTTGCCTTAGGTCAGACGGCGCGTGCGCGGGGCGGCGATAGTGGAAGGGGACCGGCGCTCTATATATTGTTCCTCTCTCTGGTCCCTCCGGAAGTGCGTCATGACTGCGGCGCCGGAAGTGGTGTCGGCGTGTGAGGCAGAGCCGGGCGGGTGTTGGCGCGCAGGTGAGGCGAGGGATCTTGTCTGACAGGCTCCAGGGCGATGCCGGGACTTCAGCCCTGAGTCTCGGTGTCCTGCAGTCCGGGGCTGGGGGGCATTTTCGTCCCGGGTCGACGGGTCATACCCGGTGGAAGGTGCCGCTGTTCAGTCCGGCATTCAACTAGTCAGCTCGTCCTGCCCCCGAATCACAGGTCGCCGCTTGCAGACGGGGAGGCATCCGAGGGCTGTCCTAGCTGCGGATCCCTCCCAGCTGGTGCTGCGTTTCCGCAGGACAGTGATGTGCTTTTGTAGAGGTTAGGGCGACAGTGGGAAGCAGAGCCCGGCAAGGTGCTTTCTGGTTAAGCCCCTCCTGGGAACAGAAGGGCCCGTCCGGCAGAACGTGGCCAGGGTGTTTCCCCTTAGGGGAGTTCCCGCGTTTCAAGGCTGACGTCCGAGTTGCTGGAGCAGTTAGCTTGGCCAGGTTGCTGCCTTTAGTAAGCAAATGATGTGTTATTTGGACACGTATTTATCGTGGACAAAATTAGTTACATTTAAATCACAAGAATATCTTTGAAAATATGTTGTATATGTATCACAGCATGCACAGGAATTATCATTACCTGACTTCCCGGTGCAAACCTGGATGTGCCCAGAAGCCTGACTCTGTATGTCAGCTTCATGTGTCATGTTAAAATCATGGAGAAGTAGCCTCTGCAAGATGGGGCCCCACTTCCTATCTAGCAGCAGGTCAGTTCTGTAAAGCTTTGGCGAACCTGCTTCGCTGCCGATGCCTTCCAGGGATGCAACCAGGATATCTTTAATGCTGCCTTCCCTGTCTTGGATACCCCAATGCCAGCAATGTAAAGCTGCCTGTTTCTTCCTAAGGCGTGCCTTGTCTTGAGGCTTCTAGTTGATTTCTTGGATTGTCAAATTGCCTGTGTGCCTGCCTGCAAAGTGGACTTGTCATTTAAATTTAAAAGGGCAGCTCATCCTGCTGTCTGGCTAAAATTTGGCAGGCAGCATCTGGAGGTTGGATTGGATAGGCAGCAGAGTCAAATCGGGAACTGTTTCCTGGAGAAATCAGTGGAAAGAAAAATGTAACTCAGAAGCAAATGGGGATATTTTAGCCACCCTGGGACACAAGTGGTGGGTGGGATATAAATCAAATAATGAATAATATGAACCCAAATCTGGAAAAGCACAACTTGCATGTTTTTCTGCTACCACAGCCAGCAGCCCAGCTGGGGCCACTTTAGCTTACTGTATTCAAGTGTCCACATAAGACCTCTGAGTGTTCCTGGAGTGTATTAAGCAAATATAAAAAACAAGCCCTTACCAAGGATAGCTATACAATCTAGCTTTAGATGTGGGAGAAACCAGAGCCAAGGGATGGACAAGACAAGTTAACATGATGCCTCTCTGGAAGAGGCTTGAATGACTATGCAGCTTTCTGCATGCGGCCCATGTCAGCCCCAGTTCTGTTTGTTTGCCCCTAGGATGGCCTCGGACGACTCGACTCTCCCTCCTGCCCTGCGCTGCTCCCTGCAGAAGTGTTTTCGCAATCTCCAGGAGCAGCATGACACCTGGAAGAGTGCGCTGGCTGCATGCACGCCTCTCCTGGGTTCCCTGAGCAACCTGGCAGAGCAGATGCAGGCATCCCAAAAAGTGGCCTTTGCCAACACCCCGCTGCGAGACTTCCCACGTCTACCAGAGAGACTCAGATACCGCCAGCAATGTGCAGCAGAAGCATTGCTGGAAGAGCTGTGGGGAAAACTGTAAGTCTCCTTTGCGTGTGGTGTATTTAAGGGGCCAGTGTACATTTCTCAGAAGAATTGGGGAACGCCTGAAAATCACCAGTTTTACTGTCATCAACGAGTCACTGTTTCTCTTGCCAGGGTGCATCACTGTGGCAGTGTTGAGATAAATCTGACTACTTATTCTACAGCAGTTTCCAGTATGCTTAGGATCCCCGGCCCCCAAGAGATCAAATTGGCTTCAACCAGAGGCGAGGCTTTTTTTGCCCTGCTGGAATGCTCTGCCAGCTGAGACCAGAGCCCTGCGAGACCTACAACAGTTCCACAGGGATTGCAAGGCAGAGCTGTTCTGTCAGGCCCACGGCTGAGGCCAAGCTGCCATCTGATCTGATAGCCTCTCCGCTTGTGCTTGCATCCACTGAATGGCTCCCTTGCAGAAGCAATGCCATACCCTCCCAAACCCCAGGACAATTTTGTGGGCAATATAAGAGATTCATTTGTTTTGGAATTTTAATTTAATTAATTTAAAGCTGTATTTTAATAATTTAATATAATTTTAAATCTGTTGCGATCTACCCTGAAGATGGCAGAGACAGGGTGGAAAAGGAAGGAAGAAGGAGGGAGGGAGGGAGGACAGACCCTGACTACCCAATGAACTGTCCAAGTCCATCTCAGTATGTTGAGTCACTTCAAAACTGCTGGCTTCTGTCTTTCCTTGAGAAGAAAGAACATACTTTCGAGTTGCAACTGACTCTTGGCACCCCATCCACAGGGCGTTCCAGCCAAAGATCAGCCGGGCTAGCAGGCTGATAGGAATCTGAGTCCCAATTGCTGCAGAGGGATATAGTGAACCAACACAGACTTGATGAGGTGGTGGAAAGGGCTGTCACAGTGCAGTCTGGCTCATGGCAATGCCTCATGAGGCTTATGAGGCGCAGGTGGTTTTCCATCACCTTCCTCTACGTAGCAGCTCCGTTTTTTCTAGGTGGAAGTACTGCTGATGGCCAACCCAGCTTGGCTTCCGAGCTCCCACGAGCTTTTTCCTCGAGGAATGCTAGCAAGCAGTGCTCATAGAGGGTCAGCTGGACTTGCCCAGGAAGTGAGGCACACCTTATCCCCAATTTGAGCTTGCATGTACAGATTTGGGGGGTAGGGAAGGAAGGAATTCAGCTTGCGATTATAGGAACTTCTGGCAATGTCCAGAGTTGCTCCATATAGCTGCATTTATGATGTATTTTCTGTTTTGTATATAGACTTGAGCTGCAGAAAGTGCGGGATACCATTGGTGTTCACGTAGCCTCTCTATTCCAGCTCTATGAACAGCAAGAAGGCCTGTGCCAGGAGCGGGCTTTCCAGCGCTCTGTGCTTTGCCCTTCATTGGCGGATATGTTAGAGTGGCTGCTGGATGCAGAGGGTTTTTATCACAGCATGTATCCTTTGAACAAGGTCTTCCCAAGATGATCTCTGAAGTCAGACTGTGTTCTGCCTGTAGGGGAAAGGAAACAACGCCTGCCTCATCCTGTCGGAGTGTGGATTAGGTGAAGTGCTCAGGGAGGGGGGGGGGTTGCAGGCCCTCAAGCCCGTTCTGACTCTCACCAGGAACATCTGGAGCAGCTTGTAAAGGCGACTCTAGCCTAGTATCGTCTGCAGCAGCTGGCCAGGGTCTTGGGCAGAGAAGGGCTTTCCCTGGCAGCTTGTTACTCGCCCAAAGCGTCTCATGGCAACACACAACATTAAAACCAAGAAGGTACGTGAAGACAAATAAATATAAAACATTAATACTGAAATATTAAGAATTTTTTTTATACAGTGCTTTTCACTACCTGAAGGAATCTCAAAGCGATTTACAATCACCTTTCCTTCCTCACCTCACAACAGACACCTTGTGAGATAGGTGGGGCTGAGAGAGCTCTGACAGAACTGCTCTATGAGAACAGCTTTAACAGGACTGTGGGAAGCCCTAAGTCACCCATCTGTCTGCATGTGGAGGAGAGAGCAATCAAACCCAGCTCTCCAGATTAGAGGCCGCTGCTCTTAACCGCTACACAAGTTGTCTGTCACCAAACCACTTTCAAAGCAGCCCAAACTTGTGGTCACCGTTCAAGGGCCAACCTAAATAATTCAGCTTTGCATGCTGTGCAGACATTAAACAAGTCTGGCAAAGCACGGGCGTCATCTGAGTGTGTATTCCACAGGGCAGGGGCCACAACTAAGAAGGTGACAACCAACCAAGCCATCCTGGGGCCAAGCACCTGCAAGAGGCCCCTTGATGAGGACCGAATGGGGTTATAGTGGGAAAGGCAGTCCTGTAGATATGAGGGCCCCAGACCATTGAGGGCTTTGAAGGGTAACTCACCCTGAATGGGATCCAGAGACTTAATTGGTAGCCAGTGCAGCTGGCCAGAAATTTACAGTAATATGAGTTGACCACGATGTACCAGTCAGTAACCTGGCAGCGGCATTCTGGACCACCTGCATTTTGAAGTGCTTTCAAGGGTGGAGTGAATGACACTAGTTAAATGTGTAGGTAACTGTTACATGGATCAATGTGGTAGGTCTGACCCAAGCAAAGAGCCAGCTGGTGAGCCTGGCACAGGTGAAAAAACTCTGACTGAACTACCCTAGCCAGTTGTTTATCCAATGAGCGTACAGAATCCAAGCACACACAAACACACCCTGTCCAGGCTCTTTAAAGAGTCTGCAGCTGCCAACTGGACATCATCCGTCTTTTCCAGCCACATGACCTCTGTCTTAGGTAGATTCGACTTCAGCCAGCTTCGCCTTCACCCTAAAGTATACACAATGCCAACGGGCTCTTCCTCCACTGTTCACCCTTCAGAAGCCGAGAAAGCAAGGGGGAGGCAGTGTGCTTTCAGAATAACCTTTCCTTTAGCAGTGGCAGGAGTCAGGTCTTCTTGATAGCTCCACCAATCTTCTCCTTCCTACTCTGTTTGCCCCTCTGCTTTGTACAGGGTGAGGACATTATACTATCAGTATCCCAGCTTCTCTAGGCTTCTGTTCCTCTATAGTTCTTAACTCCTAGAAAAGCTGCTTGGAGGTCAAGATGCTGCTTCTCCAGGCCACATATGAACACTTGCCCAAGATGCAGACTCTTCCACAGGCCTGGGAACAAGTGCTGCAGCACAGCCGCCAAAATGTGGTAGAAGGTAACCATAGCCATGAGGAGGATCTTGCCTTTGGGGGTGGGGAGAGCCGTATGGGACCCCAGAATCTGAGGATTAGAGAGAAACTTGCTTCCAGATATGTCAAGACTTATTAGGATATCAAAAACTGCATAATTAATAGTTAAATGCTGTCAAGTTGAGATTAGGCTTGTGTGCTTAGGTGAGGTTTGGCTGCCTTGGCAATCACCGGAGCCCGAAGCGGCCAGCGCTGGGGTGTGGAGAAGAGGGGCGGTGGCGGCGGCACGTCAGCTGGCGGCCACACACAGGTGCAGAGCTCTGTGCCTCCTGTGTGCAGCCACTGGCTGGCATGCTGCCACCGCCCCTCCTCTGCACCATGGCGCTGGCCTCCTACGTACCGCCTTGGTAATCGCCGAGGCAGCTGAAGTGCACAACCCTAGTTGGGACTGACTGATGTTGACCACTGGCGGCGTTTTAAAGTAAGGTGGCCAGATTTTAACATTGGTAAAGCAGGACACCATTGACGGGGGGGGGGGGGTCTTGATTAAGAATTTGGTTTATATGGAGCAACAAAAAGTTTCATAGAACGCAAAAATAGTATTGTAATATGTATATTTTACTTTCAACATAAGTCCAATTTGCCAGGTACCCCCAGATGTCCCTCCAAAAGTGGGACAATCTGGTCACCTTGTTTTTAAGGCAAGAAAAGAACAGAGGCAGTTTGCCACAGCCTCCCTCTGCATTGGGACTCTAGACTTCCTTGGTGGGCTCTCCTCTAAATAGTGATTAGTTTCTCAGATGTGACAAACTCAGGCTGGTCAGAGCTATTAAGACTGCTACAACTGTATAGCAAACTGTATAGCAGTGTAGAATGTCTGGGGCACTCCGAATGCGTTGATTAATAGTCCTGTAACGCAGTGTAATCTCCATAGAACAGCAGCTGCAGGGAGAGGGAACTAATACCAAGAGAAAATTAATTGTAGAGATCAGACTTTTGGCCCAGTCTTTTAGTTACCATCCTTTATCAGCTTTCTAGCTCTAAGGGTTAGTGCTCATTTGATCGTTTCTGAGTCTGCGGGCATCTAACAGGTTGATTCTGTGGTTTTAACTTGCTTGGCTGATGCACAAGGAGGGGCCGCGTATCTAGGGTTTTCATATGATTTTTCTTCTCAGATGCGGTACTGAAGGTCTCCTTCTTCCTGGAAGCTGGGTGAGGACCTGCCTCTGCGTTATGGCCCAAGCAGCTCTCCAATTAATAATTAAATGTTTAATTAATAGTTAAATATTGAGCTTTCCAGCCCTGCAGTCTTAAAACAAACCAGTCTGGATTTTTAGGCAGGTGACCTGCCTGGGAGTGAGCAGCCTGTGAAATCAGCGGCAGTTGTAGGCTGTTGCCCTTGGGCTCCTCACAACCATTTGGGATGGGTGAGGAGGCTCTCAGCGTGAATAGAAATGGATTATGTGCCCTTGAATGTTGAAGTCGTTCTTCCCCTCGCTTAGAGGGACGGTTTGCCCACAGACACCTGTCATCAATGCTGCCTGCACCCCACTATTATATTGCTTTGCGATTGCAACTTGGTATTAGAAATACACAAATATGTGTCAGCCTTGCCAAGGATTGACCAGCGGTGTTTGCACTGATGCAGAGAGGAAAAAGGGACAAACCAGATGCCATGCTTTGCAGGAGCTGCCCCTGGATTCCTCAGGTGACATCATCCTCAGCCCAAAGGCTAGCTTTTCTCTCCCCTCCCTGGAAACAATACCCATTTTCAGGTCAATGGCACACCTAAGCTCTGCCACTTTTTAAAAATGTATTAGATTTATTAGCTATCCCTCCCTAGAATAGGCTTGGGGCGGCTGATCTCAATAAATGAAATATACATATATAATCTTATCACCCTTTAAGTGCTTCTTTCATCCCACCCCACCTATGAAGTTCCATTAGTCCTGATTAACTTACCTGCCACACCTAAAGCCATTTCCCATCCACTGGTCCCAAGGTCATCAAGACAATATTTACATTTTTGCCTAACTCATTCAGTGTAATTAAGTCTTTGTCCTTTGCCTGGAAAACTCATCAGGGGTCCACCCAGAGCGATCGCTGGTATTGTCTTCTGGAAAACCTCCTATGCTTTGTCCACACTGGACAAGAATATCACCTGCTCCCCTGATTTCTTAATGTTACACTGGCACCTAAGTCATTGTTCTAGGGGCTACAGAGCTGTACCTTAGCCTCCAGCCACAACTCTGGTTATTTAAGGCTCACACTGGAAATCCTCAGTGTGTGTGTTCTTTGGGATTCTTTTCACACACCAACCTCCATGTGGGTTTTTCAGTGTGTGTGTCTCTTCCCGATATCTTGCATAAACTCAGGGTGCAGGCCACTTTTGCTGCTGCTGCTTCTGGGCTTCTACATGTTGGAAGGTGACTATAATCTATCTTTCCTCCCCTGAAATCCTGTATTGCACTGTCTCAACTGTTTTTCTTCTTGTGTGTGTGTTTAAGTTGTGTGAAAGTATGTTTTAGTTTTAATTTTATTTTTCAATAAAAATAATTAATTTTCAGTTGGTCACGTTGTGAGTTTTCTGAAGGAAAGGACCTTTGTGTACACAAGTGGAGTTTCCTATTGTTGCCCCTCTTACTGCCTCTCCTAGAATTTGCTAATTCCCCCATCTAAACTCAGGAGATCATCTATTTTAGATAACCCCCTCTCTCTTTGGTGCAGTTAGACTTGATAGGGATGTCAGTCACAACTGAGGATGAATAATTGAAGAAACCACTCCCAGGTCTGGAAAAGCACTTTCCACTCCCCTGGCCATGAGCCTCAGTGGCCCTGAATGGATGTATGATTTTTCTTCCTGGTGAGATAGCATGACCATGCCTCTCTGTGGGTGGGAATTTTCAGAGAATCCTCCCCACCACATGTTCCTTTTCTCCCAGGTGCAGTATTTCAGGACACACTGTAGGTTGCCCTGGGAAGGGGAAGGAGGGGATGTGGCATTCCACAATCAGAAATCCCTGGTGGATCCTCCAAGATAGGCAATCTGGATTAACAGTTGGTACAAGGGATGCTTATACACAATTGCAGACTCAAACTGGAAATCCTAGTTGTTTGGCCTATTTGCATTTAGACCGACCTGGATTTTAATCAACTGCAGTTCATAAACAGCAGCTTATTGTAATGTTTGAACAGAGCCACAGTAGCACTAAGATTGCTAGAGGTGCAGACTAGGGATGGGCAATTTATTTATTTCATTTATATACTGCCCTCCTCTAAGATTCAGGACAGGTCGCGTGGAACAAGAACAAGAATAACATTAAACTTAGTGACCATATTGAATGAAAGTCAACAGTAATAATCCTTATCCATTGTTTCTCTTAATATTTGTGAAACAGCTTGGGGGTGGAACGAGTCCGGGGTGTGTGAGTTGGAATAGGGCCAATTTGCTGACTGCACCCTGATTGGCCCTGCCCCTACAGCTCCACCCTCCTTCTCTGGACGCTAGCCACTTTGCTCTCAGATGCCTGAGAGAGACACACAGAGAGCCCTGCCAAACCACAAACGAGCCCTGATTACCTGCTATGGCTCCTGCTATGAGAGAGATCTGCACCTACTGGTGTCCCCTGGGTCCTAGCGCCCATTGCATTCCTGGTTGAAATGGGCTTTCTTGCTAGTAATGACAATAAACAGAGAACACAACATTCTAGCAGAGTAAACAGTCTAAGAGACCCATGGTTGGTCAGTCCAGGCATATGGGTTCAAGGAAGGGAGGTTCGGCGGTCCAATAGATTTTGAGCTTCGGTCGACCTTAACCAAATACTTGGCAGAGAAGCTCCCTTTTGCAAGCCCCGCAGAACTGTTTCAGCTCTACCAGGGCCCTGATCGCCTCTGGGAGCTCATTCCACCAGGTGGGGGCCAGGACAGAGAAGGCTCTGGTTGAGGTCAAGCGGACTTCCTTGGGGCCAGGGATCACTAGCCAGTTGGAGGTGGCAGAGCGCAGAGCTCTAAGAGGGGTGTAGGTAGCTCAGATAAGCCTGAAAATACTCATATCAATGCGGATTTGAGTACTGTTTGTGCTTCTGTGGGCTGGTTTGCACATTTCATCAGTTCAAACGAGCCGAGACAGAGAAGTCTGAATCATGATTCGGTGGATTTGGACCATTTAAAATTTAAATGGAAACATATTCACCTTCTTTTTACATTCACTGTTCTCTAGCTAGTCTTCCCTGCCCTTGGCCCTGGCTTCTGGAGCAACAGGAGGGGAGGGAGAAGAAGCATCCTGACAGACCAAATGCAGAACCCCCCTAGAAGGAACTAGAGTCAGTCATTGCAATGCATTTTGCAAATTCAATTGCAATGAGGTCTGGAAGCTTGCAAAACTTTTTGCTGGTTTCAGCCAAGTCAACAGGAGAAGGAGGTGGGGGGGGGAGGTTTCAGCCAATAGGAAAGCAGGTTTGTGGGGAAACTGTTCTTTGGCCAATCAAAGAAGGTGGTTCTTTTTTTTTTAATCCTTCTGTGCATGGTCAGAGGACATAACAGTAAGTGTCTTGACTCCATTGCTTTGCTGAGTCTGGTGATGAAGAGATGTATGGCTGGGTTCTTGGCTTGTTCGCTGCTATTCAGACCACCTGATTTAGTTGCCTGGAACACCCAGTAGTTGATAATCTGGAGTAACCTACTTGGATCATCGCTGGAGAAGACTTCACCTGGTTTGATTTGAGGGGAATCTTTCACAAAGTTCTCCTCTTTCACTCTTGGGGCTCAGTGAGTGCAGCTGGGTGGTGGGTAGTTGGTGGGGTGGGGCTGGGTTTGTGGCCAAGGGGAGCTCCCTTTCAGGCCTTCTTTAGTTAATCCCTCGTTCTGTTTTGTTTCATTTCTGCTTGTTTTCCTATTTAGGCCTACTGCTTGTGTGTGTGCGTGAGGGGGGCAAATTAGGAAAACTGCAAGCCTCAGGCATACTTTTTAAATTTTTGGTTGACTCTGGTTTCTGGTTCATTTAGGTTCTCTAATCTGGGTTTTGGTGGCATTTCTGGATTTGTGTTTTCTCTTTCTTGGCCAAGTGGCCTTGCTTGTGGTTGTGGGGGGAGGAGGGAGAGTGAGGAGAACAGAAAGCTTCAAGCCTACTCTAGCCTGGTGGGACTTTGGATTGGTATTCTGTTTTCTTGGTAAAGCCAGCGGAGAGTCTCCCCGCCCCTTGCTTTGGCCTTATTGTTACATAGTTAGGGTGGAGGCTTTCTCTGAGTGTATTAGGGTTTCTCCCAGAATTGTAGGCTTCCTTTGAATTCCTTGAGGTTTGGTTTGTTAAAGGAGGGGAGGGGTTGAATCTTGTGGTTTCAAGATTGAGCAATTTAGGTGGATTCTGCTAATTTGCTGTTTGATAATAAGGATGTTGTTAGGATTTCTCATAACTCATGCAACTCCCATGCATCCCCAGAC
Source organism: Paroedura picta (assembly GCF_049243985.1). NCBI lineage: Eukaryota > Metazoa > Chordata > Lepidosauria > Squamata > Gekkonidae > Paroedura > Paroedura picta. The sequence goes on from NC_135373.1 coordinate 36,677,008, forward strand.
TACTGAATAGACCAGGGGTAGTCAAACTGCGGCCTTCCAGATATCCATGGACTACAATTCCCAGAAGCCCCTGCCAGCTGGCAGGGGCTTCTGGGAATTGTAGTCCATGGACATCTGGAGGGCCGCAGTTTGACTACCCCTGGAATAGACAGACAGGCAAAATTTGACTTCAATGGCTCTGTAGGTTATAACAGACCCGAATTGATTCAGCTGTACCCAAATCCGAGTATAAAAAATGGGTGATTCAGATATACTTGAATCAATTGTGGCCAAATCAGACAAGTAATGAATTGTTTTTCTTTGGTGCACATCTCTAATGCAGACTGCTGAGCTGGATTGGCCACCAGGCCATCAGGAGTGCTTCAGGGGAGAGTCTTGTCTCCAACCAGTTTACAGGAAGACTGCTAGCGACTGTCCTCACTCTGTTTCTGTTTGTATGGGATGTCCCGCAAAGCCCAGGTTATAAGGAGATTCTCATCATTCGTCAGATGCAGTAATGTTACTTCATTTTTGACCACCTTCTCCAGGGCCTCAGCAGGTGTCTTTTGTTTTGCTATTTCTATTTGTTCTTTGCTACAACAGGTGTCAGTAATGGAGGGAGGAGATTCCTTCCTCCCTGTCTAAAGAAGGAAACAGCCTGCCCGAAAATAGCTTTGTGCAATCAATCGACCAGCCTCTCCCTTCCTGTGCTGATTCCATGTCCTCCTTGCAGTCTAGATTCAGCTTCTTGGCCAGGAGCTTCCTGACACCTTCACAGATCCTGGGAGAGGCTCTTTCTGGGGTGACCTCTTTCCGTGCACAACTCAGTCTGAGCAGCCAGGAAGTGGAGACAAAGCTTAACTGCAAAAGTAGCTTGTGGTCAACAGAAATTCTGAGGCATTTGCAGCCTGGCTCACGAGAAGCAATTCCTCTTGTTTATGCCTTCAAGAAGAGTTGGCTTGGAAGAGCATGCCAGAGTTCTGGCACTGCCTTCAAGAGGCTGTAAGAATCCCACTGTGTCTTCTCACTTGAATAAACACAGACATCTCCAGGAAGAGTCTCTCTTTTTAATGACCTGGATGCTGGTTTTATTTGTGATATTTTGGGAGCCCACGTCCAGTATTTCTCTGGAGGGCCAGAGTACAAAAAGATGCAAAACAAGTGGCTGGCTGAACGGCTACAAAGCTGAGAAAGGTTGGTGAAGGTGCTGGCAGGTAGACCCTTCCTCGTTCTGAGAGGAAGTTTGCCTACAAACACCTTTCATTCAACATGCTTGCAGCCCGCTCCTGTATGGCTTTCTTTCTGGACAGGCAGTGTACCAGAGTGTGCCAATATCAGCCCGATAGACGATATCAATATCTGCACACAGGCAGCCTTGGGAAAAAGGTACACTCAAGCCAGAATCCATTTTGTCCAGCAAGTAACATTGCAGCCAACCTGGGAAGGGGCCCTGTTTGCTCATCTTTCCCTTTCCCAACACAGCAACAATGCATTATCTGTAATACTATGGCTTGTCCTAGAAGGTTTCATAACCCCATTTTTGGCTAAACGGTTTTTCCCTTCCTGCTCCACCCAAAGCAAACACACATGGTCCAACTTCTCATCCAAGCCTACCCCAGGAATGTCAAACTCACATCTGTAGTTAAGCATCTATTCAGGTGGATCATTTACACCTTTTTGCTTTTGCTTGGGAAATTCCTCTTCAGGACTTCCCCAGCCATCACCGGTACTTATTACAGACTGAGACACCTCTGGTGAAAATCACACTGTCATTATCAGGACACCAGGTCAGATCTCACCCTCTTAACTTTCTTTAGTACTAATCTCATCAACACACTGATATAGGACCGCCATGCCCAATCTTTAGCCCCAAGATACAAATCAGGCTACAAAAAAGAGACGGTAGTTATCGTTGTCCCATGTTTTGGCTTTTCATATATGAACCCAACATACAGGCCGGGCTGCTACTTCTCCTTCCCAGTACTAGACCACTGCATGGCTTGAATGGTAAGTATAAAATCCTCTTGCCCCAGAAACTTAATCGCACTTTTGCACCCAATCACCTCTTTTATTTCCTTTGTGTGTATTATGAAACATTCTCCAGGCTTTGAGAAATCCCAGAAGTTGGGTGATTGTGCAGAATATGGTTGGGAAGCATAGCTGTGTTTTCCATAGCTGTGGGAAGCATAGCTGCCCACCTAGCCCCCTTCCCCTTCCCACTCCCTCCAGGCCCATCATTGGCCATTTTGGGAGGGGTGGGGGGGTGGGCATGACTATATATGGTCATATCACCCAATAAATGTTTTAACAAAGTTAAAAAATATTTTAAAATTAATTAACTCCCATCATTCAGGAAACCCTTCAAGGGCTGTTTAACCCTGGTTGAGAAATCCTGATCTATTGTGTGGGGAAATTATTCAGTTACTGCCAGAGAATAATTGCAGATTAGCTGAAGGGGTAACGGGTTCTTCAGAGTTGTGTCATTTTCAGCTGACACTACCTTAGATTCCCTGATTTTTGCCTCCAGGGGGATAGTTTCAGCTGTTGCTACCAGGTGACTACTAGGGCCAAGAGTGTGGGCAGCAGATAACCCCTCCAAGGCTACTGTGTTGTCTTATCCCTTTCAGGAGAGAAATTCTTTGGAAAGTCTCTGAATAGGATTCTGATTGAAACTAAAGATAAAAAACAAGTCCTTCCCAGGTATGTGAGGAAAGGAGGTGACAGTAGATTATCCCAGGGGTTCTCTTTTTGTACCCTAACACCTTGTTGTTCTGCTCAGACATCAGGAGGGGTTCCTGGAGCGGTCCTTTCATAGTCCTATAAGATAAGGTTACCAGATTTTAAGATTGGTAAAGCAGGACACCATTGATCTATATGTAGCAACAAAAAATTTCATAGAACGCAAAATACGCAAAAATAGTATTGTAATATATATTTTAAAATTTCAACATAAGTACAATTTGCCAGGTGCCCCCAAATGTCCCTCCAAAATCTGGCCACCTTACTATAAGTTCAACAAGCAAGACCCAAACAGACAGAACAAGTCTGATAGGGACATAAAACAAAATAGAGCATGACTGTCTAGATCTACTACTGGAAGGGCACCTGACCTTATTCAGCAACATTTGGGCCAGAAATCAGACAGACGAATGGGCTGCCAATGTGGTAATACTGGGTTACAAAACAGAATTCTCAGCCTTGCCTCTGGATCATTTTCTGTCCTCTCCCACAAGTCAAGATCCATCAAAAAGACCTAGAATTGTGCAAGCAATTTCACACCTACTCCTACAAACAATCAAGGAGGTTCCAGCCTCAGAACACAGAAGGAGAGAGTGTATTCCAACTTTTTCACCATCCCCAAGTGCAATGGGGATTGGTGGTCCATTCTGGACCTCAAGTACATGAACAAGTTTATCCGGTTGAGAAGGTTTTGCATGGAGACTCTGCATTTGATTTCAGAGGCATTAAAGACAGGAGAATATCTCTCTTCGTTAGAGCTCACCAAAGCCTATATTCACATACCAATCTTCCTGTCTCATTGCAGGTTCCTGCAGTGATCTGATTCAAAAATCAAATCTTCCAGTTCAAGAACATGTCCTTCAATTTGTCAACAGTTCTGAGGGTGTTTATCAAGATTTTAGTAATTCCAGTGGTCACCTTATGACAGCAGGGGATCCACTTGCATCTTTATTTAGGCAATATGTCAATAAGAGCTTCGTCAAATCAGCAATCAATGGCGGACACCAAACAATCTCAACTCTATAAAAATGTGGGTTCCTGCTAAATCTTCAAAAGAGGTTACTGATCCCAGTGCAGCAGTTAGAACATCTAAGTCTTCTTATAGACAGATGACAGGCTCTATTTTTACTGTCAGACAATAGAATCACCAAGAGCAGGGAGATGATCCCCCCCCCCCCCATAATCAAAAGCAAACGTTCTTCTCTGTTAACTCTTGCAAGCCATATGTGTCTGTTCATGGCTGACAAGGAGGCACTGCGGTGGGGTTGCATGCACTTGTGACAATTATGATTCCTGAGACCACATCAAGACAGCATAACCAAACAAGTCAGTGTATCCTTACAGGTCCCCCTAGCAGTAAAACAAAGTTTAGTCTAATGGAGCAAGCCTGCAAATGGGAAGTTTTTCACCATATCAGAAGTGCTGGAGATCTTCACAGAGAAGAGTCTACGCAGTTGGGGAGCAGTTCTCCACGGACAGTTGACTCATGGGTGTTGATCCTAGGAAGAAGCTACACTTTTGGAAATCAGAGCCATTTGGCTGACCTTGTTACACTTCAGTCCGCGTGTCCTCATTTGGATGGACAGCGAAAAGCTATGCCAACAAACAAGGAGGATCAAAGACATCCTTACTACATAAGGAAGTTACAAATATTGTAATGTGGGCAGGAAAATCTCTCTCATCCATCAGGGTGTAACACACTCAGGACATACTGAATGTGCAGGCAGACTGGCTAAATCATTGGACTGTACAGGAAGCGGAATGTTCTAGATAATATGCAGTCAGTTCAGACATCCAATAGTGGACTTCTTCTCCAGTGACGACAATTGCTGACTTCCAAGATTCTTTAATAGGTATCTGCATAGCAAGGTGGAAAAGACAGACACCCTCATGTCTGTCTTTCTGAGAGGTCTGCTGTACATGGTCCCACCTTTTCCCATACTGACAAAGATCCAGGAGCAGAAGGCACAAGTACTTCTGATGGCCCCATATTGGTCCAGGAGGCCTTGATTTTCAATTATTCTACACATGGCAAAGGGACCTCACATGATGCTTCCAGTTATGGTGGATCTACTTCAGGGGCCCAATTGGCACCTGAATCCAGACTGGCTGCACTTGACCTTTTGGCAACTGATTGGCCAGTGCTCCTAAAATAGAAATATAGGTTATGGATGCTATTGCTTCCAGTAAACAGTCTATAAAATGCATATTCAATTGTTCCTGCTCCTTTTAAATGGAGGTGCCAGTGATTGAATCTGGGACCTTCTGCATGTCAAGCAAATGTTCTTCCACTACTCTATGGCCACTCCCGAATTGTTTTCTAGGGCTGTGGATGATCTTACATGAAAATCTTCATACTGTACATTCTGAGTGAGTAAATCTTTGTCATAGAAAGCATTCCATTCATTCCAAAAGAGAAATATTTCATAGGAATGTTGTTTTTCAGTGCTCCCAAACATTTCTATTTTTTCCCCATAGGCAAAAAAATTACTGAAGAAAGCCCACAAGAAGGAAAGAATAGTCTCCTCCCCATAAGTTTTCCAGACTTTCTCTAGCCCAATCTTGTCTATGCTGACTGACAGGTCTGATGGCCTTTTAACTGGAAATCCTGCCAATGATACAGCTAGAAACAGCGAGAGCCAGCTTGGTATAGTGGCTAGAGGAGCAGACTTCTAATCTGGTGAGCCGGGTTTGATTCTGCACTCACTCCCCCACATGCAGTCATCTGGGTGACCTTGGGTTCAACATGGCACTGATAAGGCTGTTCTGGCTGAGCAGTAATATCAGGACTCTCTCAGCCTCATCTACCGCACAAGGTGTCTGTTGTGGGGAGAGGAAAGGGAAGGTGACTGTAAGCTGCTTTGAGACTCCTTTGGGTAGAGAAAAGCGGCATATAAGAACCAACTCTTCTTCTTCAGGAATATCAGGGCTCTCTCAGCCTCACCTCCCTCAGAGGGTGTCTGTTGTGGGGAGAGGAAAGGGAAGGCGATTGTAAGCCGCTTTGAGACTCCTTTGGGTAGAGAAAAGCGGCATATAAGAACCAACTCTTCTTCTTCTTCTTCCTTTGTTGTGTGCCTTGGGAGGGAATGCGGCTCAGATGAAGAGCCTGTGCTTTGCATGCTGAAGGTCCCAGGTTCCATCTCTGGCGTCTCCAGGTAAAAAGACCAGGCAGTAGCTGATGTGAAAGACCTCAGCCTGAAACTTCGTAGAGCTGCTGCCAGTCTAAGTGGACAAGACAGAGCTTGATGGATTCAATATCAGGCAGCTTCATTCCTCCCCAGTATCTGTTGGCTGTGGGCCACGGTACAAGCCTGCTGCCCATCAGAACAACTGGAGGTCTCTGCTGGTTAACGTTCATGCCCACAAGGGCGCCAGCAAGAGGGAGAGGGAAGGAGCAGTGGCTGGTGTGTGCACAAGGCATCCCATTTCCATGTCTTGCGCTAGCATGCAAGGGGTTTTGGCTGCCACAAGGTGGAGACACGATAAGGCTTCTTTCTGCAGCTCTTCCCTCCCAACACTTTTCCCCCCTTGCCGAAGGCAGCTGCGTGTCTGCTGGCGGAAGGCCCAGCAGCGGAGAAGGGAGAGGAATTAAATCTCATTTAAGCCCACTTCGGTTGTAAATAAACTATAATCACTTCAAATGTTTTGCTTAATAAGGAAAGGATGTTAACCATTAGGCAGGCAAACACTCAGCAGGCGGGTCTCCGCTGCCAAGCTGGAGAGAGCGAGACCAAAGTGGAAGGTGGTTCCTCTTGCATCATGAAAACGAATCCCTTTGCCGGCCCGAGAAGGGTCTTAAAAAAAGAAGAAGAATTCTTCAGGCCTTGGGGCTGTTTGTGACCTGCTACGCTACACAGCCAAATAATCAAGTTAGTGACTGTGCTTGAGCTGGGGTTGGAGGAGAGCGGATTCCTCTGCAACGCCCAGATCTGTGCAGCTCCTTGCTGAGAAGCACATCTTCAAAGAAGGGACCACATTTCACCCTCCAGGCATGACACAAAACAATTCTTTAGAGCCAAGTCCCCTCCATATGCTGCTGCTGCTTGAAAGCAATTTCAGCGCCATCTGAGCATCAGTAGATGGTTATTCCTTCAAAATTTGTCTTCCACACACGCACCCCCTGGAAGTTCCTGTTCTCTTACCCTTCCTGCTCTTTCCTCTCTCCTGAGAGCCCGTTTGGTGTAGTGGTTAGGGGTGCGGTTCTGACCGAGCAGGGATATTAGGGCTCTCTCAGCCTCACCCACCCCACAGGGTGTCTGTTGTGGGGAGAGGAATGGGAAGGCGACTGTAAGCTGCTTTGAGACTCCTTCGGGTAGAGAAAAGCAGCATATAAGAACCAACTCTTCTTCTTCTTCTTTCGCCAACCAACAGGGGAAAGGGATTTTGCCCATTGCAGTGAAAAATACAGACCTGAGGAAGGGATATGAATGGATGGGCTGAGAACTAGCAAATCTCAGGATGGTGTCATCCATTCCCCATAAATGACTACAGCCTAGCGTAGTGGTGTGGGTGCTGGACTAGGATCATGGAGACTCAGGTGCGAATCCTTGACGTCCCATGGAAGCTTGTCCTGTGACCTTGGACTGGTCACATGCTCTCAACCTATCTTCCCTCATAGGGTTGTTGAGGGGGTAAAATGAAGAATGTTGTAAGCCACTTTGGGTCCCTGTAGGGGAGAAAAGTGGGGTTCGAAGGTAGTAAACTAAACAAAATAGAACCGAGGGACGCTGTGGGGAGCTCTTCTAGTCTGCTTGGCCTAGGTAGAGGAAGCCAATTGCCCAGCCCACATGTGTTAGCGATTGAGCCCGGTGTGTCTCTGACATCATGGCCAAGAGTTATTTATGGCCCAACCGGAAGGCTAGGAGTGGGGCTTGGCTCCCCTTGCCCCAAGGGTGTGGAAGTCTTCTGAACTGTTATTGCCAAGTGTTATTGATGAAGTGGTGAGCTCATCATGAGCTGCTCGAGCACTGCCAAATTTCAAGCCCTTCTCTTTTTTTTCATTTTAACAGAACCAAAAATTATTTTAACATGAGAGAGAGATCTATGGATTCTGGACAGCTTTATGGAGATGAGCTATAATTCTAGGTTCGAAATGTTATTTGCTTTGCTGCACGCTCAGTTATCTCAGCGAGTGCTTCAGGTTTTTCCTCCAGTTCATATTTTCATTAGCGCTGGCCAAAAAGTACCAGCCACATCTCCAAATGGACTTTCGATCAGGCTGGGTTCAGCCAGCTGCTTTGCACTGCAATCTGCCTCTGCAGTGAGGCGCCAGGGTGCCATGGATGCGGCCAGTTGGCCTTCTGTGGCCATTACACAGAGAGTAAATCAATGACATCTGCTCCTTCGCAAACCCTAGACTGTATGGTGAACTCACCAAAGTCCCTAGCAGCACACCACTGTCCTTTGGGTGTACAATATGGAATTCGGAACTCTCTGGAGGTTCGGATCAGGGGTAGTCAAACTACGGCCCTCCAGATGTCCATGAACTACAATTCCCATGAGCCCTTGCCAGCATTCGCTAATCTCAGTTTGTCTGGAGATAAATTGTAATAGGTTTAAACAGGTGCCACCGGGTACAACCCTGTTCCCCAGGTAGTGTTTAGCTTCACTTGGCCAACCTCTTCTCAAATGAAAGATCTCCTAAGCCTCCTGTCTCCTGAGGCCTTGAGGAAGCTGAATCCATTCATGGCTTTCCAAAGAAATCTTTTAAGGTCTCCCCACACGAGTGCACGGACACACAAAAATCCCTCTGGATTACTTTCTTACTAGCAGTAATCCTGTTGCACAAAAAATACAACTGGCTCTTGGCTGCCCATGGTCCCTTTCAATATCCCCCCCCCCTTCCTGAAGCCTGCAAAGATGGGAGGAGAATTGAAAGGAAGTCTGGGCCGCTTAACAGCTGATCATGACAGCCACAGCTATAACACAGGGCCTGTCCCTTTCAGTGCCCCTTGCCAGCCTGGCAACACAGGGGAGAGCAGGTTTCCCATATGAAGCAGGTTTCCCATATTACATCTGACTACAACAGCCCCAGGGTTAAGAGTAGTGGATTATAATCTGGTGAGTCGGGTTTGATTTCCCCATTCCTCCACATGCAGACAGCTGGATGACCTTGAGCTAATCACAGTCCTGACAGTTCTGTTTCCACAGAGCACTCTCAGCCCCACCTACCTCACAGGGTGTCTGTTGTGGGGAGAGGAAGGCAAGGCAGTTGTAAACTGCTTTGAGACTCCATCTGCTAGTGAAAAGTTGGGTATAAAAAATAAATTTTCTTCTTTAAATGCTCCCTGCCAGCCTGGCAAGGCAGGGGAAGAGTGTTTAAATGGAACATGGGTCCCTCGTTATAGCTGCTCATGAATCAGCTGTAACATGGCAATGCATTCCCTTTAATACCTCCCACCTTTGCAGGCAAAGCTTTGCATGAGAAGGTGTGGACACCTACTTAATAGAGGTCATTGGATTTTGTGCAATCTGAAGAGAGGCTGCACTGTAACTAATGCAGTAGCCAGCAAGGAGAAAACTGCAGAAACATTTCACCCAGGGGAAATACAATTTATGCAAATCGCCTTGACAATTAAACAATGACCTTGCATTTGGTGCATCAGGCACTGGCTGTTCTGAGACCCTCCTTCACGCCAAGAGTCCCTGCCCTCCTTGCTAAGGTTGCCAACCCAAGATCTCCAGACATCTGTTCCTATGGAGAAAATGGCTATTTTGAAGGGTGGACTCTCTGGCATCATAGCCCACTGAAGTCCTCCTACAACCCTACATCCTTGCCCTCTGCATCCCATCAAAAAAGCCTGAGCCATTGCATAGGAATTGCACCAGGGTGGGGCTGCTCCAGCCCAGAAATGCTTTTGCATGCGCTTGCTCCAGGACTGACTCCCATCCCCTTTGAAACAACGTGGTTTGCATTAAGGTTTTAATATTATGTTGCGGGCAGGAAAAAACACCCCACGTATGTGTATGTTTTCCCACATATTTAATTTAGAAGGTTTAAAGTTTATAAATAAGACAGTAATTTGGGGGCACTGGAAGGAGATTTCATGTGAGGAGGAGATAAATCAGTCCTTCATTTACATGCTTAATCTATTCCACATTTGATTCACCAGGCTTCTTGGAAAGGACTCAAAGGGATTTCTCTGAAGGATCTGCCTTTGACAACAACATCTCCTATGGCTGCTGAGCCCAGAGGCAGCAAGGGAGTTCCGTGTTACGGTGGACAGATGTCACAGAGCAAACCCTCTGGGGCAAAACCCACAGTCTATCGCTGTCCCAGAGCAACTCGGAGAGGACAGACTTGCCGCTCAGGGAGCTCTTGCACTGGATGGGCAAGGCAGAGAAGCAAAGGCCAGTGGGAGTATGCATCGATGCTCCATTGTTAGCCCTGGGGGCTAGCCATAGCTTCAAGGTACTGTTTTTGGCCACGAAAGCCCTGAACAGTTCGGACACTCAGCCACTGGATGCGTATGAAGCTGCCTGATACCATCCTATGATTAAGCATTTAAATACCTAATCCCAACATAGACCGGTGGTTCTCAAGCTTCCTAATGCCGCAACCTTTTTAATACAGCTCCTCATGTTGTGGTGATCCCCAACCATAAAATTATGCAAGGGTTCTTTCACAGAAATTAAACTGAAACTCATCAATGGCATGAAGATCCAATGTTCATGATTGTATATAAGGTAAAGGTATCCCCTGTGCAAGCACTGACTCATATCTGACCCTTGGGGTGACGCCCTCTAGCGTTTTCATGGCAGACTCAATACGGGGTGGTTTGCCAGTGCCTTCCCCAGTCATTACCGTTTACTCCCCAGCAAGCTGGGTACTCATTTTACCGACTTCGGAAGGATGGAAGGCTGAGTCAATCTTGAGCCGGCTGCTGGGATTGAACTCCCAGCCTCATGGGCAGAGCTTTCAGACTGCATGCCTGCTGCCTTACCACTCTGCGCCACCAGAGGCTCTTATGATTGTATATAAATTGTTTCTTTTCCCGGGGTTTCTCAGTTCAGTTCTGCCTCTTGTCCCACTGAGCTGTGCTGCCACCTGGAGCGCCTGGCGGGAGACTGCGCTGCACTGGAGGCACTACTGGAGCACCTGACAGCCGAGCGCAGGCACCTGCAGAGGGAGTGGCAACAGTGGCAGTGCCCCCCCCCCCGGGCATGCTGCTCACCCTGTGAAAGGGTCATTCGATCCCCAAAGGGGTCCCAATCCCCAGGTTGAAAACCACTGACATAGACAAATGTTCAATCGTATTAATACAGATTTAAAGGCACTTAGTGTTTGATATGCAAAAAAAAAATATCAAACAGGTTTCAGCAATAAGCCTTCCTCAGTGGTATAATTCAAGCTGTGCTTTATGAGTGCTGCTGTGAAGTTTTTGGTGACTGGGGAAACCCTCCTGGAGATTCTGGGAGTAGATCCTGAAGAGGCCAGCCCACCTCCCGAAGTGGCCATTTTCTCAAGGTGGACTGCTCACCGTCCCCTGGAAATCACTTGTAAACCCAAGAGATCTCCAGCCACCACCTGGAGATTGGCAACCTTCTTTTGGAGGTCATTCATTCACAGGCCCACTGTAAGTCAGAAGCAACTTGATGGCACCTGACAACAGTTCCCATTTCACTAGAACGATTGTCACTATCTCTTACTTCCTCCGAATTCGTGGCTTCCCCACCCCCCCAAAGTCAGCCTCTCACCCATTGCCCTGCAGAGATATCCCTTTATATGTCAGCAACTGTGGGGGTGAGAGACTTGTTGTTTTAAACAAACAAAAGCCAAGGAATTCAAACTGGTAGATTGTAACAACAGATGTTTATTGTTAGCTTGAGCTGGCTGTGTGCACAGGGAGGGGAGGAGGCTGCCTTAGGATAAAGACCACATGAGGTTTGTTGCTCGGAGAAAGGAGAGGATATTCTTTATTGGTTAAGAAATCTATATGGTGGTAGGAAAGGTGAAAGAGGCCTTCCAGTTAGTTGTCTAATTAGGAGATGCAGAGAGCATGGGATGGAGGGGAGGAGGAACAGCAGCTGAAAAGAAGGAAGCCCCTAAGACCAGCGGTGCAAGTAAGAAAGGAATATCAGCAGAACAGACAAGTGGGGAACAGACAGAACGATTCAACCTGTGCACCTTGCTAGTTCCAATTCCCTTGCTTCTAACTGCTTGCAGCAAATACTGAGGGCCATTCCGCACAATGACCAATGTTGCTAAATGTTTGCAGTATGCAGAAACACTATATTTAATAGTGGAATTTCGTCATTCCGCATACCTTCAATTCTAGTGGAATATTGAAGTCCCAGTAGCGGTCTATTCATTCCCCACAGGTTTCCGGTCTTGCCAGAATCGCAACAAGGGAGGTGATATTTTTTCGCACTTCTTCCCGCTCCTCGCCGTCAATCAAACAGAACAACCAATGAACTGTTGTGTTTGTGCTCCCGAAAAGCACCTTTCCCTTTAAAAACTGTTTTAAAAAACCGAAAACACCAGTAGCAACAAGTTTTTATTAATTCGATGTCTCAAGACCTTTTTCGCTGGTATACGAGCTGGCGTTTAATCATTTACACGCTCTTCAAGTAACCCCCCCCCCCACAATGGGTGCAATTTCTGGTTGAAATTATGGGCAATTTCGAACAGAGGACTGTATTGTTCTTGGGAATTTTAAATACAATTGCAGAAGGGAGCTTTGTTTTACTGTTAAGCACTTCTGAATTGCTTGTGGAGAGACTTCAGCCAGAGAAGCCTTGCTTATTCGTTGCTTTCGCCGGTTTAAGGGGGGGGGGGGAATGGCGATCACATCTCTGGAAGCTCAGGGGCGAGAGCTAGAGAGGGACATTCTTTCTACCACTATTTTGAGAACGCACATGTCTTTCGCTGATGTTTTGCAGCTTGTCCGCAGAAGTGTAGCGGTTTTCTCAGGGGGATTCCACTTTTCTGGATTTCCCCCTATGCGCTATAAAATTCCGATTGTTGCTGGAGTTTTGCAGGAGATTTGCGGCTTGTTTACGATGTCATGCGGAACGTTAAATTAATAGCGTTTACAAAAGGTAAGACTTTGGCTACATTTAAGTTGTGCGGAATAGACCCGAAAGATTCTTCATTTCCAGCAGTTGTAACTTCATCAAGCCTTCACTCCCAACAGTTATAATGCTACAGTGATGTAGCAATTCTTAGAGTTATAAATCCTGTCAAGTCACAATTGATTTACAGTGACCTCTCGTGGACTTTTCAAGGCAAAAGATTAGCAGGAGTTAGTTTACCATTGGCTGCCACTGCAAATTAACCCTGATTTCCTTGGGGTTCTCCCATCCAGGCACTACCAGAGCCAACCCTGCTTAGCTTCCAATCTCAGACAAGCTCAGGCTAGCCTGGGCTACTAGGTGACTAATCTATTAGTTGCTCATTTTTAGAAGCTCTGCAGGGTTGGTATTGGAGGGGCCTGTTTTGGCTACAGGGATTGGGGTAGAGAAGCTGGTGAGGGCAGGATTCTCAAAAAGATGTGCCTTCAAATGCACGTGTCAGGCAAGCATGCTTTGACTGTGATTTTCCTAAAAACTAGAAAGCAGAGGGGAATACGGAAAGTGGATGATGTCAAGTGGATGCTCCCCAAAAGTCAGACTGGAGCAAACCCTCCCTGTGGAAGCTGGCCAAATGTCACAGTGTACAAGAAGGGAGGTTACACCACCCCCTGAGAAATGTGGCACAAGAGCGGAGGGGAGCTTAGATCAGCTGAAAACACCAGACAAACAATGCAAAAATCTCTTACGTAGAAAACACATAAGATCTGGCATCCATACAGCTCTCCGGTTCTAAATAAACAAAACTGCACCACTTGACAGTTTATTAGTTATGGGGTAGGGGGAAGCAGGCCAACGAAGACCTTATTTCCCAAACGCTTGAATTACATGAAATATGTTTCTTTCAAGTGGAACGTTGCACCTCTTGCCTCTAACCTCACCACCACGGCTTGTGGTGCCAAGGGCACTGCGGCCTTGACTTACTCCGCTTGGGACGAGGAATCTAGAAGGCTCTGACGTTGCTTGGCTCGTTGACCTTTGTCCGAGATCTTAGCTTTCCTAGAATCTGCTGTCCTGATTCAGATGGACCAGGCTCGCCTGATCTCATCAGAGCTAGGAAGCTAAGCAGGGTGAGCCTCGGTCAGCACTTGATATAACATACTCTGCCACAGAGCCGTTTTTCCCAACCTTTGGATCAGGACCCAAAAGTAGGTCACAAAGCCTCTAAAAATGAGTTGAGGGCCCACCATCCCCATTGGCCGCAACGGCTCTCTTTTGTATTTTGGAAACCAAGATCCGACCCCAGAAACCGTATCTTCCATATCATTCTTTAGTTGGTGTTTTTTCTTCACTGTGTATGCCTGTCAATCAAGTGAAACTTGCCCAAGTTTCTTAGAATCTTGGTGGGGATTAGAGGGAGTAAAGGAGAGAGAGAGGGTGGCCAAAGCCTGGATTGTAACCTCCTCCTGCTGAGGCTGTGCATGTTGGAATGCCGCTCACATCCGTTTCTTAGTGGGGGTAGCTGCACCCTTGGTGCAATGTGCGTTGGTTTCTCCAAAACACTTGGGTTGAGTCTGCACGGGACTTTTTATCCATTCCCAGCCTGAATACATCCCTCCCATCTACACTGAATTTGATTTCCATTTTGATTTTGGGCACTCTAAATTTTCCCTCTGCAACATGCACGATTGATCCATGGTGACCCTAGCTTTCCCTTGCAATATCCAGGAGTGGATATAAGCCTCAATATTTGAAAAACTGCCACCAGTAAAAGTGTAGATTTCTGCTTTTTGCGAATTAACTTCCTTCTCCATGCCTGAAACGCTGATGTAGCAAAGCAATCTTCCCTGACTGGCCAGGGCACCAGTTCAAAGACCTCCTGGTTCCTGGTTGCAAAGCTTCCCTCCCTGTTTTAAAGTGACTACGCTCCAGAAGCCCACACTTCTCTCAGCAGAGATTTGCCTCATTCTTTGAGAGGCTGCTGCTCACTCAGGAGTCAAAAGAGAAGAAATAAAGCACTAATGATGACTAGACTTCACCCCCCACCCTTGCCAGTTCAGGAGAAGTCGTTCAACTTTGTGACCACCGCTCCCCTCCCCACTCTGAGCTTCCCCAATCAAGTGCAGAAGGCTTTCTGTTCAATTTTTGGTGGTGGTGGTGGGGGGGAAGACCCGGGTTCTGAATTCGGCAGGATTGACAGTGGGGGGGAAAGTAAGTGCAGAATGAGCCCTGTACAGAATGGAATGCTGAACTCGATGGATGCCATGGTCATAGTTGGCCTAGGGTGCCAAAAATTTTGGGCAAGCCTTGGAGGAGTCATTGCAGAAAGCAAACTTGGACTTTTGGGTCCCACACCAAATAAATTCGGACTTATGGATCAACATATGGAAAAGGTTGGGAACTGCTGCCATAAAGCTGAGGAGGAATGGAAGTCCTAAAGTGACATCATATCCCCAATGAGGACCCTCCCCTCAACACCCTCTGTCTTTTCCACATCCCGCCCTAACCACCTGCCAATCAGGAGAAATGTCCCCAGCTGAGGCTGGTGATTTCATCGAGGACAGGAGCCAGCTGCAGTTCATGACTCAAATAGCACTTTCTCCTTCAGTAACTAGTAAGTTCATGATGGGGCTGCCAAGACTGGGGTGGAAACTTTGAGGGTGGAGGGAAGGGGCCTCAGTGGGGTGTCATTCCATAAACCCTGCCCTACAAAGCAGCTGTTTTCTCCAGGGGAGCTCATCTCGGTCACCTGCAGGAGATGAGTGGGAATTCCAGGAGATCTCCAAGTTCCACAATCCCAATTCCCGGGCAGGGTCAAAACAACAGAAACACTCCCAGCGCCCTGAGCCAGGCACAGCAACAACGCCACCTACAAGAAGAGGTTGGCCTTCCAGAACGATTAATTTTTGGACGCCCAAATGACCCTGGCTGTTGGAGGGGGAAAGGAATACCCAGTCGAGACCCTTTCCTCGATATTTCTGAGGACGGCTTGCAACTCCTGCATCTGAAAACAAATGCAAAAAATGCTAGGTACATTTGTAAGTGATTAGTGCCGTGCCTTTATGAAACCCTAACCACCCTGGCAAGAGGAGGGAGAGGGCAGCCTCCCAACTATTTCCTCTTAAATGAGAAAGCGAGCCTCAGATCCAGTCCGTGCTTATGCAGCTGCCTCTTCCCCCGAAGTTGAAAACAAAGCTTGCGCTGCCCGCAAAACTGATCTTATCGCTCTCACGCCAGGCAAAAAGGCCTCCTTGCCAGACGTGCAGCCATCGCCACGCCGTCCTAAATGTCAGGGCATGGGGCGTGACCCAGAAGTGGAAGGGGGGGGGCAGCTCTCCTCCATGTTTAACTTCCCACATTTGGCCTAGGAGCAAATCTGGTCTCCAGGTAGGACCTGAGGATCCCCTGGAATTGCACCTTATCTCCAGACCTTGGAGAAAATGACTGTTTGGAGGACAGACTCTACTGTGGCACTGAAGCCTACTGAGTTCTCTTTTCTTCCTAGGCTACATCCCCAAATTGCCAACCTGGATCTGGCAGCCGTAACCCATCACTGTCACCGCCACTCCCTGCTGGTGGCCAGAGGGAACCTGGCAACTCCAGCCAATGAACAGGGGGCAGGAACATTTTAAAGGGGAGGATGCTCTGTAGTTGCCACCTCTGGGTGGGGAAACACTTGTGGTAGAGCCGGCGGACGGCAGGGCTTGGGGAGCAGAGTAGGATATACTCCCATACAGCAGCCGTTTTCTTTGGAGGGGTCTCCTGGATGGGTGGGAGTTAGCTAATTTTTAATATGTTTTTAACATTTGTTAAACATTGATTGAGTGGTCATGTCAACCTGCCCCCCTCTCCCAAAACGGCCAGTGATGGGCCTGGAGAGGTGAGAAGGGAGGGCCCTGAAGTAGCTGTGAAGTTGCTCTTCTGCCAGCAGCCCTTTTGTCCACCTCCTAGACTGCTTGACCAACCAGAACCCCCAAGTTATGAGGTTCCCCCTTACTGTTCCTCCATCCCTGGTGGAACTCCAGCTCTTGTATGTCGGGGAGGGGGTCACCCAAAAAGTGGTATCATACATCCCACCCTCTGAAGCAGCCATTTCCTCCTGGGAAACTGATCTTTTCAGAATGGCTACTGCAAATGGCCAACAGTCTCAGTTGTTATCTGGACATGGGGAAGCCCTACAAGTTGGGGAATTATGACTATTTTCGCTAGAGCACTTGAATGACTGTATATTTAATGACCTTTCTGAAATAGAATAAAAGTGTCTTATTTCCTATTTACTATGTCTTACCCCCCTTTTGCAGGCAGCCTTTCCTCCAGGCTACCAGGCTGCATTAGGGTGGCCAACTACATCTTGGGAAATTCCTGGAGATGTGGGACCTGGGAAGGGCACAGTCTGAGTTGGGAAGGGAGCTCAGTGAGGAAGTGATGCCACTCTAGGACTTGTGTTCCTCCTAGTCTCTATGGTAAATGACAGAGTCTGCCACCCAAAGCTGCCGTTTTCTATGTAGCCTGGGCATGAGTTGTAATTCCAGGAGAACTCCAGTCCCTACGTGGAGGTTGGCCACTCTGGGCTCCAGTTCTCTACCTGATGAAGAGCACAGATGGGCCATTTTCATCATGAGGCCATTTTCACTTTTCAGTCTACCTTTGCAAATGACTTTTTCAACAGGCCTTTTTTCTCTCTTTTTTTGCAGCCCTAGGCTGGTCCCCTGGACCATACTGAAGACAGCCCTGCTCGCGCATCCAGCAAGGGTTATGATGAAAGGCATATTTATTGTACTCCACTGCGGCAAGTAGTATCAGATGTTTCCAATTCATTGGCAAGTTTGGACATCTGTTCCTGGTTGGATCAGAAAAGGCTTAACGAGCAGGGAAAAGTGTTTCCTTTGGAAACATTTAAGCCCTCCCCATAATCCTGGTGACATCCACTATCGCTGGTGGGCAGGTGGGTGAGAGTTAGGCATATTAGAATGACGGCCAGCCCCGGTAGGAGCCGGCGTCTTCCTTTAAGCTGTTTATGACCTGCTTCCTCTTCCTGCTGGAAGGAAAACCCTGGGGTCCCGAGCTTTTAGGTACAACAGTTGCTGCCCCCTTGAAATAACCTCCCTGGCCCAATTCTGCCGACATAGATCAGGGGTCCCAAATGTGCTTGAGCCTGCCAGCATCTTTGGGATGTGAATGCAGTGTGGTGGGTGTAGCTATTCCAGACTTAGGTCTACTGCGTCCTGGACGGCCCATCTATCAGCATAAATGTGATGGTCCTGGGTTTATCTTCAGTCGTACTGTGAACATCCTTCTGCTGTGGAGGCAGCTGCTGCCAAAGCAGCATTTTAAAATAACTGTGCAGCGAATCTGCACTCCAGGGCTCAGTCAGAAGCCTACGAGGCCCTGCCCGGTTTCTAGAAATGCTTGGGCAGTGCCAGAAAAAGGGGTGGTGGTGCTCACGGGCACCACACTTGGGGACCCCTGGCATAAAATAAGCTGGGGGATGAAAGATGAATGCAAGGGGAAGGGGATGACCTTCCCAAGGACAGGGGATGCTACATCCCTCTCTTGTTGGGAGCCACAGTTGCACGGGTCATAGACCAGTGTGCATCCACATATAGTCACCCGCCCAGGCTGGGTTTGCCTCATTCACAGACTTCCCTGTGTCCAGGCCACTACGATGTGGTTTCTAGGAGCAGTTGCAGCCCATGCAGCCCCGCTTCTGGGTCTGTGGGCAACCTCCCAGCCTCTGCCCAAACCCTATAGGGCAGTGATCCCCAACCTTTTTATCACCGGGGACCGGTCAGCGCTTGACAATTTTACTGAGGCCGGGGGGGGGGGGGCGTAGTCTTTTGCCGAGGGACGTCACTGCTGCCTGAGCCCCTGCTCTCCTTGCTTTCTCACTGGCGCCCCTGACTTCCCGCCACCCTCTGGGGGGTGCTGCCAGCAGCAGCTGCGCAGTGCCAGGCCAAGGGGAGCCCAGCCACGGCAGCCACCAGAGAGCATCAAAGGAGAGCCGGTGGCAGAGTGGCAAGGCAGCAGCCGGGGAAGAGGATGAGGAGGAGCCGCAGACTGGTACCGACTGATCCACGGACCGGGACTGATCCTGAAACCAGGGATTGCGGACAGCTGCTAGGGAACCGACTAGTGACTCCAGAAGCGGACCAGTGGCCAGGTGCTGAGGCACAAGCAGCCCTCTGGATGGGTGGCCCAAAGCAGTTTACAGCATTCTCTTCTTCATTTTACCTTCACCACAACTCTGTGAGGTAGGTTAGGCTGGGACTGAATGCTGAGCCAGCAAGTTTGAGTGCCTGACCCACCAGGTGTCCATAGCAGAGGTGTGTGTGTGTGTGGGGGGTGCAGTTCAGACCTGCCTAACCTGCCTCGAATCCAATGCTCTCACCCAGGGGGCCCCAACCTTTTGAACCTGTGGAAACCTATGGAATGGCTGTAATAAGCAGAGGAGCCACAAACCCGGAAGGAAGCCCGTGTGCAGGGAAGAAAAAATCCTAATATGGCAGCAGAGTAGGATTCCTCCCACCCTTTCTTTCAATTTAAGTTGATTTTGCCTGCCTTTCTGCCTGCCTGTTTGCCACAGTCATTTGTTTGTCTCGTCGCCTTTCACCTGCCTGATCAGCTGCCTTTGTGCTGCCTGTCTGCCTGCCTGCTACCTAGCTGGCTGGGTCGGCTACCTGTTTGCCTGCCTGTTAAACAATGTTAAAAAATCCTTACAAATATTTATTAAACAAAGTGTACTGATACCATATTTTAAAAAACAAAGTAATAGATCAAAATCTCAAGGCTTGCTGGGTGGCAAAGAAAAATCTGTTCGGTGTAGCTCCAACTACTATTTCTAAAGTATCTGATTTGGAGCCCACTTTCTCAAATATGTATTATCTGAGGCCACCCCTCTCAGCTTTTGCCTAACTCTACCACAAGATGCTTAGGGGGGAGGGGGCGATATTGATCCAGGAGATGAACGTGTGGGCCTGATGTGGGATGCAGTGGAGAGTTTGAACATCTAGCTAGTGTACCAACTGGCTAACGCACTAGCAGATGCCCTACCAAATCTCCTGGAGCTGGTGACTGGGTGGACCTTGCAGATCCCCTGGCTGTTAGTCCTGGAGGACTTACATGGTCATGTGAAGAAAACTGGCACCATGCAGACCTCGGACCTAGGCCATAGCAACACCAGGAGTCTCCCAATTGTTACTGGTCCCACCAAGGACACCACACACTGGATTTGATCTTTGGGATATGAATACATATTTGTCTGGTACAATCAACTAGACTGCCATGATCAAACCGTTTCACTTCGAAGGCCCAAATCAATACCCCGTTGCCAAACAGATTAAATACCCCATTTCCACCCTGCATAGGCAGAGAGCAGATTTATGTTCACCCAAAGAAGACTCATGGATCCAATTGGCTTCTGGAATTCTCTGTGGGATCCAATGCCCCCCAGTGACTCTGTAGATGTTCTGGTGGGGCTCTGGCACAGCTGTCTATCCAAAGCCTTTGACAAGATTGCTCCCCGATGCCCTCTCCATCCCCGTCTCCCAAGCTGTCTCCTCAGAGTTGTGCAAATGGGGAAGGGATCTGAGATGGCCACAGCGAATTTGGTGGAAAACCCATGACGAAGCCTCAAGAACATCTTATAAGATGCTGTTGAGAGCTTATGAGGTGGCAGTGAAGGCCACTGAATGGGAATACTCTGCAGCCTCTATTGCCTCTGCTAACTCACACCCAACACAATTATTTAGAAGAACTTAGTCTTTGATATCCTTAGTTGCAGGACCTTCTGAAATTAAATAGTTGGACATTAGTTGTGAGGCTTTTGCAAGCTTTTTTGCAGAGGGAATGTTGCTCTGCCATGACTTATCCACTAACCTTGATATAGTTAGGGAACTGAGGGCCCTGTGGCCATCTCAAGATCCTCTTTTAGACCTCTTTTAGACACTTCAGTTCACTCTCCCTAGCCAGTGTGGACAGGACCCTGGCAGCTGTTCATCCTACCGTGTGCCTCCTTGACCAGTTTCCCCCATGGCTAGTGAAGACTGGTGGTGAGGAGATTTGGGCCCCTTTCTGGGAGATTATTAACCTGTCTCTAAATTTAGGGGTTTTCCTGGCGAGATTGAAACAGGCTGTGGTTAGGCCACTTTTGAAAAAACTGAAACTGGACCATCTGACCCAGCCAACTATCGCCCACGTTTGCATCTGCCGTTTCTGGGTAAGATGAATGAATGAGCAGTTGCAGAAAAGCTACAGAGTTTCCTGGAAGAAGCATCACCCCTTGATCTATTCCAGTCTGGTTTCTGACCTGGCCACAGGGTGGAGACAGCTCTGGTCGCTTTCACTGACGCTCTCCAGAGACAGCTGGATCTAAGCAAGACAGCGCTGCTGTTACTGTTAGATCTGACAGCCGCATTTGACACTGGGCTACTAGCCCACCACCTAGCCAATGTGGGGATCCAGGATGTTGCAATCCTTTCTAGGACATAATGTGTTGCAAGGAGAGACTCTCCCTGCAACTTGCTCAAGGATGTGGGATTCCACAGGAAGTTGTTCTCTCTCTGATGTTGTTTAACATATATATGTGCCCCCTCAACCAGCTGATCCCATGTTTCACACTGATCTGTGATCAATATTTTGATGACATCCAGTTGTACCTGTTGATGGGTGGCCATCTATCTGAACTCCTAGAGTCCTTAGCCAAGTGCCTGGAGGCTGTGGTGGACTGGCTCAAGCAGAGGTGACTGAAATTTAATCCAGCTAAGACGGAGATCCTCTAGCTTAAGTCAGCATCTCCCAGGTGAAGTTGTGTAACTCTCAGTTCTTCACAGGGTCCAACTGATTGCTTTGGTGACCATCAAGAACCTGGGAATGAACCTGGATGCCTCCTAGCTCACCAGGACTTCTACCATCTCCACCAGGCACAATGATCGGCACCTTACCTGTCAACCCCCTACTTAGCCACTGTAATCCATGCAGTGGTCATCTCCAGGTGCGATTCCTGTACTTGCTCCATTCAGGCTACTCTTGAAGCTGCTCCAGAAGTTTCAATTGTTCCAGAGTGCAGCAGTGTGGGTCCCTACAGGGACCTAATGGAGAGAACATATTTGACCTGTGATCTCCCAGCTGCACTGGCTACAGGTTAAAGACCAAATCAAGATCAAAGTGGTATGAGTCCCCCTTGATATTGGCATCGGACTTCCTGATGCAGGTTGGTCTCTCCCTATGCCATCCTCATAAGGTCTTTCCCCAGGTGACGTTTGGCCATCTGTTTGGGGTTGTAATATTGTTGATTGGGGTTCTAATGGTTTTTATTGTCGGATTACTGTTGTTACCCGCCATGAGCCAGTTTCGAGAGCGGTGGGTTATAAATCCAATAAATAAATAAATAAAAATAAATAAGGTTTGGGTTCTAACCTTCAAAGCCCTGAATGGTCTGGGACCACTGTATCTGTGAGACCATCTTTCCCACTATGTCCCCCAAAGAGCACTCCGATCAAGTGAACGAAAGATTCTCAAGGCCTCTGGCTTCAAAGGAATCCAACTGGCCCCCATCTGGACTCACTTTCTAAAAACATTTGGGGAGCACCAGAAAAAGTGTCACTGGGAACCACAATAAAACCAGAGTCCACAATAGCACCTTTAAGACCAACAAAGAATCAATTTTGTTGCTCTTAAAGGTGCTACTGGACTCTGATTTTATGGTGCTACTTCAGACCAACACGGCTACTCATTTGAATCTATCCACTGGGGACCACATCACCCATGGGCAGCAAGCTGAGGACCCTTGCTCAAACCACTGCATCCTAGTGGCTTTTCTTTCTGGTTGTAAGCCATTTTGAACAGATGCTAGGAAAACATGTTTAAGTACTTAGGTGTAAAATAAATAAGTCAATGTGGGGAAAGGATTGCAGGAAGAAGAGGAAGAGGGAGCAAGAGGTTGACGGCTGTCACTCACACGTCCCATTTGGCACCTGTAGTCCCGGCTCCATCCTTTAAGTGCAGACAAGGCTCCAGCCTTGCCAATTCCTCCTGGCTGCACTTCCTGCCCTGCTCAAGCATCCCGCACTTGCTGCAGCTGCTGTGTTGCTTCCAATTAGCCCACATCTGTTATAGCTCCAATGCGCCCTCCCAGCACCCCCTCCAGCAGAGAGCTCAGCCGCCTGCAAGTGATTTCATGTGGCAATAACGGGAATCACGAAACCTACAAAGAATCTAAACAAGAATATCCATTCCAATTAACCTTAACCTTTGAAAAAGCTGGGCCACACCCACCTCAGGATGATTTCAAGGACCTACAAGGTTAGGAATCTGGGGCTCGGAGGTATCCAATCCCAAATGAGCTGTCCACATCGCTGGCTCTAGAGAACATCATGGGGAGATGGAACTGAAATAGTTGCAAAGTCAAAAGGCCATAGGGTTAATCACTCTGGATTGGGAAATTCCTGGAGATTTGGGGGTGGGGGGGGGCTTGGGGAGGGGAGGGATCTCCGTGGAGTATAATCCCATGGCATCCACCCACCAGAGTAACTATGTTCTCCAGGGCTGATTCCGCACACATAGGATAATGCACTTTCAATGTGCTTTGGCAGCTGGATTTTCCTGTGCAGAATAGGAAAATCTACTTCTAAAGTGCATTGGAAGTGCATTATCTATTGTGTGCAGAACAGGACCTGGGAAACTGATCTCTGCAGCTTGGAGAGCAGTTGAAGTTCTGAGACATATCCAAGCTCTTGCTGGGGGCTAGCAGCTCTAGGTAACACTTGGGCCAAATAGTCACAGCCCTCTCTCATCCTTCAGTGAGAAGAGCCAGAATTCAGTGCAGATCCCTGCAGGATAGATGGCCTGACACCCAGCTTTATGCTACACAACAAACCCTCTTCGGTAGTGTAGGAAAAGCGTGGCTTTCAGTTTCTGTGCCATAAATTAAAAATAGCACTGGAGCATTCTTGATCATATGATACGACAATAAAATGTTAATTGAATAGTGCAGGGGAACAAAAAAGGAGAGAGAGAGAAACCATTGCAACAGACGTGGTAAAGAAAAACAAACAAAAGCACACCCATGTGTTTCTTGTCAGCCCCAACTGGAAACCTCACTAATGAGGATATTGACTAGTCGCTGCCTGTGAGGAGCTGCCAGAGGGAACCCACCTGGCTGCGGGGAGCAGTGAAAAGGCGTACAGGGAGCAACAGGAGCAGGTGGCCATAGGCCAGGTGTGCACCAAGCAGGGCATCATCTTTGACCGACTGGCTCCTAGGGCAGACATTGAGCTGCCATTGCTAGCCAAACGTTGCATTGGCAAGGAGTCCACACAGCTCTCCATGGGAAGAGAAGGCCAAAGGGGGAGAAGGCAGTAGGAAGCAGGGATGAAAGGCTAGAGATAGGGAGGGAGGGAAGCCCCAGAGGAGCCAGAAGCCTCCAGCCAGGGAGAGGGTAAAAAAGGGCACCCCTCCCCCAAAGGAAATTCCCAAGAGGGAGTTCTGAGGAAAGAAGGACATAATTGCCATGAGCACCTTGAGGAGGGGAACAGATTAATGAAGCTCTGAAGAAACCATATGATGGTGTCTGGTTTCCCGAGACTCCAAACCTTCTGGAAGGTCCAGCTGCAACACCTCAGATCAGGAAGGTTCCCAGGTGGCAAGCCTGGTTTAAGGATTTACAGGGCCACCAGAACCAGTTTAAGGATTTATGGGGTGCTAGCAGAGCACAACAGCCTGCCTACATTCAATCCCACCCTCCTGCTCAATGCAGGATCAGCCTAAAACATCCATGATAAGCACCTTTCCAGCTGCTGCTTAAAGACTGCCTGTGAGGGAGAGCTCACCACCCACTTAGGCAGCCAATTCCTCAGCTGAACTACTCTGTGAAATCCCCCACCCCGATATCTAGTCAGTACTGTTCTGTGTGTAGTTTAAACTCATTACTGCATGTTCTTTCCTCTGCTGCCAACAGGAACTGCTCCCTGCCCTCCCTGAAAAGTGAAAACCTTTCAGATACTTAAAGAGAGGCATCGCGTCCCCTTTCAACCTCCTCTTCTCCAGGCTGAACATTCCCCTCAGCCTTTCCTCATGGGATTGGTCCCCAGGCCCTGAATCATCTTTGTTGCTCTCCTCTGAGCCCTCTCAATTTTGTCCACTTCCTTTTTGAAGTGAGGCCTCCAGAACTGCACACGGGACTCCAGGTGGGATGTGACCAATGCAGTATACAGTGGGACTACACCATCTTGCGATTTGGATGTGATGCCTCTGTTGATACAGCCCAAGACTGCATTCACCTTTTTAACCACTGTATCACATTGTCTCCTTATATGTAGCTTACAGTCCACAAGTACCCCAAGATCTCATTCACGCACTGCTACCCAGAAGTATATCTCCCATCCAGCATGCATCCTTCTTATTTTTGTGACCCAGATGTAGAATTTTGCACTTATCCTTATTGAATTACATCTTGTTCTCATTTCTCTGTTTTCCCAGCATGTTCAGATCTTGCTGAACTTTTGCAGTGCTTTCTACTCCTTCCAATTAGACCCCACTCTTATTGGTCAACATCTCTTGGGTTGAGGAGCTCTCTCCTGCAGCTGGCTTGCCTACAGGTGCCTACTTAGATGGCAGGCAAAGTCAAGGCAACCAAGCCAAGACTGAGCCTCCTATCACCATGGATAAAGACCCAACAGGTTAGATGGGCATGGCCCAGTCTGGGCAATTACTTATGGTACATCAAGCCTTAGATAAGTCATGCAGCACCAGCAAAAGTTTTGAAACTTTTGTCAGGTTTGTCACAAGGTGCTTTCCTACAGAACCCTGATTCTGAGCAACTCTTCGTGGTGCAGACTGGTACATCAGACTCTGGACTAGGAGCCATTACTATCCCAGATGGAGGGCCAGGAACAACCCATCTTATTCATAGACTGGAAGTTACAGAAAGGTGGTCTTCCACAACTGAAAAGGAAGCTCTGGCTATTAGCCAGCTTGGTGTAGTGGTTAGGAATGTAGACTTCTAATCTGGCGAGCCGGGTTTGAATCTGCACTCCCCCACATGCAACCAGCTGGGTGACCTTGGGCTCGCCACAGCACTGAGAAAACTGCTCTGAACGAGCAGGAATATCAGGGCTCTCTCAGCCTCACCTACCCCACAGGGTGTCTGTTGTGGGGAGAGGAA
Organism: Paroedura picta; assembly: GCF_049243985.1. Lineage (NCBI taxonomy): Eukaryota > Metazoa > Chordata > Lepidosauria > Squamata > Gekkonidae > Paroedura > Paroedura picta. The sequence goes on from NC_135373.1 coordinate 36,702,896, forward strand.
AGGGAAGGCGACTGTAAGCCGCTTTGAGCTTCTTTCGGGTAGAGAAAAGCGGCATATAAGAACCAACTCTTCTTCTTCTTCTTCTTAAGTGGGCAATAGGGGCTCTTCAATATAGTTCATAACCCTTTTACTTTTATAACTAACCATGAAGACCTCTGTGGGTGTCCTGGGCCAAGGACCATAACCCCCGTATTAGTGATGGTACCTCTCCCTCTTGCCTTTCACTTTTGTCATACAATACCCCTCATTACATCAGTGTGCCAAGGTGGAATGTAGGTCCAGAATTTTCAAGACTGACAGTCTGAACCAAACACCGGGTGGGAGTGGGGGGGGGGAGGGGGAGAGAAGGTGTCTGATTCCCCAGGACTCTGAATTCCACAGAGGGCCCCTCTGAGATGCCTCAAGTTGGGAAGATTCCTGGGGTGAGGCAAAGGCTGCAGGGGAAGAGGAGTCTCAGCACAGGACAGCATTGTGTGCCCAAAAGACCCTGGCAAATTGGGACGAGGGGGAGAGGAAAGAGCCGGCACCCTGTCCACTGCTACCTGATGTCCACAAGGGACAATCTCTCTTGGGACTAGGAGCTGGAGCAGGGTGGTTCGCCACTCTTCTCCTTTTCAGAGGCCTTAGGAGCGTCCCACCAAAGAAGTAAGAGTCAACCCTGACAGGAAGGGCAAACAGCAGCTGGATAGAGATTGACTGATTGATTTTCAGCTTTATGTGCCACCCTTCCCTGAAGGCTAATGGCAGCTCGCAGCGTGTCACACATAAAACAATAATTGAAAACATTTTAAACGTTTAAAACAATTTGATCTGCAGTAAAAACAATCAGGGGAACTCACCACCTTCTCTGCAGTAGGAGGAAGGGGGAAGGTAAAGTGAGTCATTGTTAAAATAGATGGTGTGCAGATGTTTGTTTGTGCAGGGGGGCTAGCTTATTCATGGTATTTGTATTCACCATAGGCCTGGTGAACCAGCTCTGTCTTACAGGTCTGAGAAAGCCCTGACTCTGGTCAAGACCTGTTTAACTTCTCTGGGGCTGGGGATCTTGAGCAGGTTTTGTGTGCTCGATCATAGATTTCTTTGGGGGGCCAAGTGGAGAAGGTGGTCCCACAGGTACAAAGGTTCAAGACTGTTCAGGGCACCAGAACCTTGAACCTGGTTCAGTCTTCAATCGGGAGCCAATGCAGCTGAGTGAGGATTGTTCGAATATGTGCTCTCTACCCTCTGTCCCCTGAATGAAAGATACCAAATTGTTGCATTCTGGACTAGCTGAAGTCTCCAGATCAGATACAAGGGTAGGCCTGCATTGAGTGAGCTGCAGTAGTGTAGTCTGCAAGGGACCATTGCATGGATCACAGCAGCCAGTTTGGGTACTAGCTTGGTAAAGATTACATGCTTAGGCTTCTTCATTGGGCTATGTGTGTGTGGGGTGGGGTAGGTTCTGGATCTCTGTTGTCCAATGTATTATGCGTCATCAAGTCCCCTTTGACACATGGTGGCCTCATGAAATAACTTCCAAAACATCCTATCATTGACAGCCTTGCTCAGGTCTTGCAAACTGAGTCTTCCTGTATAGAGTCCACCTGTCTCACAGTGGGTCTTCCTCTTTTCCTGCTGCCTTCAACTTTTCCTAGCCTGTTGCCCAATGGCCTTCAAGAATGCAAGCGCCATGCCCCTTGGAGATCCACCTCACCTCTGCAGAGGGGCCTGAAACTTAAGCAGGCTGGGTTGGTAGAGCAGCAGCTGCTCCAAGCACAAGAACAAAAGCAGATGTGGCTGTGACTCACCACCCAGATGTTGCAGGCACGGCATCACTGGCTTATGTGACCAGATGATCCAGAGTCCGTGTGCCCCATTTCAGTTACTACTGGGGGGGTGGGGGTGGGAAGGATGAGAGATCACTGTGATTAAAGTAAGCTGCCCAATATGGGTGTCCGCATTGTGGCCCTCTGGTGAGGCCTTTGCAAGGATGGCTACCAGGCAGGCCAGAAGCACCAGGTGGTTGCTGGATTTCTCCTGGGATTTCCAGGTGACAGAGATCAGTTCTCCTGGAGAAAAGGGCTGCTTTGGAAGGGGGACTCGATGGTATTTTACCCAACTGAACCTCCTCCCCAAACCTTGCCTTCCTTAGGCTCCAGCCCCCAAATCTCCAAGTGTCGTCTAACCCTGAGTTGCCAACCCTAATGTATGGCCTAAGGCAGGAGAAGTCAACCTGCGGTCCACCAGATGTCCATGGACTACAATTCCCATGAGCCCCTGCCAGCAAATGCTGGCAGGGGCTCATGGGAATTGAAGTCCATGAACATCTGGAGGACCACAGGTTGACTACCCCTGGCCTAAAGGAGATCCTGGGCCTTTTCTGTGGTGGGCTGTCCTTTGGAATGGCCTGCCACAGTAGATGAGGAGGGCATCTTTCCATATTTAGAAGAAGAAAAACTTTGTTTTTGTACCCCCCTTTGTACTACTCACAGGAGTCTCCATGGCTTACAATTGCCTACCCTTCCTCTCTCCTAACCTTCTTCTTCCCACAATAGACTCCTGGTGAGAGAGCTCTAAAAAAACTGTGACAGGCCAAAGGTCACCTAGCTGGTTGCCTCTAGAGGAGAATCCAACCCAGTTCTCCCAATTAGAGGCTGCCACTCTTGAACACTGCACCAAGGTTCCTCTCAAAGACATGTGAGGTAATCTTATTCCCGAGAGCATTTGGCAGGAATTAATTTTTTTCCAGGAGACATGCTGATCCTGTGTGTCTTGTGTGTATTTTCAATCTTGAATGGAATTTGTATGTTATGTATTTTAATAATACGCTTAAATGTTCTTGAACTGGTTAACTGGAATGCTTTAATGTATGTCCTCGTTGCCACCTTGAGTCTGAACAGATATGGCAGGACGGAATTGTTCTCAGTCCATAAATATCACCTCAGGGCTGGGGGTAGGTGATTCCCATTCTGGGCAGGGAAATGGAAGACTTAACTGGGCTCTAGAGTGAAAACATAACAGCCCCCACCAGAAAGGCATCTCAGCTTCTTGTTTTGTCAACTTCTGCACTTCCCCCAGCTCTGCAATAACGTTTTGGGGATGCGGCAACTGGAACTGAAGAAAGTATTCCAGATGAGGCCGCCCCATAAATCGAGGCAAGAGTTGTTTTATCCTCAACCCTTTTCCTAAGAATCCCCAGCATGGGTTTGCCCTTTTCACAGCTGCAGCACAGCGAGTCAACTATTTGTTGAGCTTTCCACTAACCGGCCCAAGATCTCTTGTTGCCCACGCACCAGATTGAGAGAGATACTCCTGGAGTTCATCATAATTCTAAACACAGTTGGGCCCATTGCTTCAGAGTCCTGTTGGATCTGAGTTGAGGACAGATGCCGTGCCTCTGTAGAAGAGCATCTACTTCACATGCAGAAGGTCCCAGGTTCAATCCCTGGTATCTCCAGTTGAAAAGTACCAGGCAGTAGATGATATGAAAGACTGAGAAGATGGAGAGCCTGGCTGCCATTCTGAGAAGACATTTCCTGGCAGGGGCTTCTGGGAATTGTAGTCCATGAACATCTGGAGGACCACCAGTTGACTACCCCTGACTTAGAACATCCTTCTCATCCCTGTTTTATCCTCACAACAGCCCTTTGAGGTAGGTTAGGCTGAGAGAACGTGATTGGCTCAGTTTCCTCAGGGGGATTCCAGGGGACAAGCGAGGCTTTGAACCCGGGCCTTGCAGATATTGTCTGACGTGCTTCAGCACTTCACTGACGTCACACCACTGGCAGATGTTGGAAAGTCAGGATATCCTTTTAAAACATGGAAGTAAATAAATGCATTCGGAAAAAAAATAGTTTATTTCACCCTGTCTAGTTGATTTATTTTGTGTTGGGCAGGGAGGAGGCTGGATTCCTTTGAATGTTGATTCTGGCTCCCAATTTTTTATTTTATCAGCATTCTCTCTCTTTGCAAAGGAGATTTTTAGGAGTCGGGATGTAATAACTTCACATCGGCCTTGTTAGATTGCTATTTCTTTAGTGTTTTACTGATTCGCAAAGGAGATTTTTTTCAGAGTCGGTCTGTAATACTTCATACTGGTCTTGTTAGACTGCTATTTCTTTAGCATTTTACTGGTGAGGAACAAGGGTAGTTTTAGAAACTGGGGTCCCTTGCAGCATCAAGCCAAACTTCCCTATACTTATTAAAAAGCACCAGGATGGGAAATGGGTGACTGGATTGCTCCATTTCTCTAAAAAAAAAAAGAGAGAAGAAACAACCAAAAGAAGAGCTATTTTTTCCCCTGCAATGCAAAACGTATCAAAATACCTCATAGGTGGGTCGGCCAGCCTCCAGGTAGGGAATACAGAATACAAAAGGGGTGCCCAATAAATGGAAAAATCCAGAAAGAAAGGGAGCTGTGTCATCGTGGCTCTAAAGATCAAATAATAACGCCTCCAAAAGAGCAGAAAGACATTTTATACAAAGTAAGGTTCCTCCCCTCCCCCACACTCTGTCCCCCAATTATCCATGGATTTCCCAAACTGGAATTTGTTTGCTTGTTTATATGCTGGGCAGCAGTGATGCCATCTATCCCCACTTCCTCTATTGGATATCTTATTGGGGGTTGGGGGGCCTGAGTGCCACCACCATGTTCTTGTTTCTTGTATAATTTCTATGTCCTTGCATTGTTTTAATGGGGTTTTATTGGGGGTTTTTTAGTATGGACAATCTTTACCCCGCCATGAGCCTGTTTCGGGAGTGGCGGGAAATAAATTTTAGTAGTAGTAGTAGTAGTAGTAGTAGTAGTAGTAGTAGTAGTAGTAGTAGTAGTAGTAGTAGTATATTTCGGGTTATAGGCTGCCCCTCTCCTCACAGTTTCCGGGCATACACGATAAATTAAAATCAATACAATTGGCAAACTTAGGTTGTAGATCACTGATGGTATCACAAGCCTTGGCCAACTAACAGAAGACTTTTTACAATTCGAGTACAAAATAGCTACTTTAAATAACAACAGAAATATACTGGTAATAATTGCCATCAGGACACAAATAACTTATGGGGACCCCGTAGGGCTTTTAAGGCAAGAGATGTCCGAAGGTGATTTGCCCTTGCCTCCCTCTGTGCAGTGGCCCAGGATTTCCTTGCTGGTCTTCTAAATACAAACCAGGCCCAACACTACTTAAGTTCCAAGTTGGGACTTAAGGTTGAGCTTGTTGGAGCTATGCAGGTCAAAGCAAAAGAAATACTAGCTGTGGACAATATTGTGTTTTCCAGCTTTGAGATGCTAACATTTGGCTTGGACAAAAGCCACGGTGGATGTACAAGGGAAGATGTTCAAACTCCCTTGCAATAGATACAATCTTTTTTTGGGGGAAATTGTATAAATTCTATGTTAAGAATGTTTATTTGCCTAGATAGCTAAATAGAACCTCCACGTTCTGAAACAGTGTGTCCCAAGAACCAAATGCTGGGAACAAACAACAAGAAAAGTATTCTTGCTTTTATTCTCTGCTTCCCAGAAGTATCTGGTTGACCACTTGATCGAAGAGGCAAGGCTCTTTTTTGCCCTCCCCCCCATTCATTTGGAATCTCCAAAAGGAGTGGCCCATTGATTTTGATGTGAAATCACATTTGTTTGCTCTATGTACTTTTTTCTAAGCAAAAGTTGCCCTACTAGTTGTTCAGTTAATAGTTAAATGTTATCACTAAAAATGATAAAGCTCAGATTGGCCCTTCCTGGGGATGTGTCACCAATAGACAGAGAGCACTCTGCCAATGAGGGCTAATCAATTCAAACTGCATTCTGCCAATGAAGGCCAATCAGTTCAAATTGCATGCAGACAACTCACTCCCTACCTGATTGACCCTTCCTGGGGGTGTGCCACTAATAGACAGATAGGATGCTATGATTGAGGGCCAATCAGCTCAAACTGCATGCAGACAATTCACTCCCATATTGCCCCCTGAAACATTCTTCATGCTTTGAGAAACCCCAGAAGCAGTGTGATGATGCAGAATATGCTTAGGAAGCATAGCTGTGTACACACCCACCTAGGACTCCTCACCTACCCACCCCCTCCAGACCCATCAATGGCCATTTAGGGAGGTGGTAGGTGGGTCAACATGACCATGTATGGGACTTGAGATATGGTTATGCTGGGGCCCCTTCTAACCTCCACCCCATTTCTCGGGCCATTAAGGTGGAGGCAAAGATGAAGAACCCACCCCCAGCACTGATGCTGTGCAATGCCAGGTCAATTAACAACAAAGACTCCACTCTGCAAGCATATTTTGCAGAACATGGAGTGGACCTGCCATGCGTGATGGAAACCTGGACCAGGGATGGGGAAACTGTCACCCTCAAAGAACTAGACCCTGCCGGGTTCTCCATCCACCATCAGTCACGGACTGCAGGGTGGGGAGAGGGGTGGCAATCCTAATCCATTAAGGTTTCTCCTCCAGGGTACTCCTTGCAGCGTCAATTCCAAGAATTGAATGTGTTGGCCTCAGGTGTGGCACAACTGAGAGTGTGGCCATCTGGCTGGTTTACCGCACGCCCATCACTCCGCCAGATGCCCTGCCAGCCCTGCCAGAGGTGGTGGCAGCCTGGACATTACAGTTCCCTAGATTATTAATCCTGAGGGACTAATATCCATGCAGAACTGCCGCCCTCCTAGTGTCAGCCATGGTGACACTAGGATTCTCACAATTTGTTGTTGGCCCTACCCACCAAGCAGGTCACACCCTGGACCTCATTTTCGGCACAGGACTGAATGTGGATCTGGTTGTGGCTAATTCTGCACCATAGTCAGACCACTATGCCTTGAAGGCTCGGCTAAGGATGCCACCACCCCTCTCAGTTGGGTGTCAAGCAGATTTTAGCTCACCCACAGAGACTTTTGGATCCAACTGGATTCCTGAACACTCTGTGGGACCCAATGCCTCCCGGCACTTCTCTAAATGGTCCCTGTCCTATGGTTGGGTAGGAAGGGACCAAGTGCGGAAATGTGTCTACCTAACCTGGATAAAGTGCAGTTGTTGGTAGCTCATTCTGCCAGGTGTGGATGGGGAAGCCTTGGCGAGTGAGCCTAGCTCACCCCTGTCTCAAGACGGGTGAATGCAGAGGACGATATGGCGGACTCTGAACCTTTTTGGCCCAGGGGCAGAGGATGGTTAGACTTCAGCTGAGCTCTGGTTATACATATATAAGGTTCAGATCCCGCAGGTTTATCCTGAGTGTATTTAAGTTCAGCAGCAGATATTCAACAAGTAAGTGACTTTAGGACTACAGTTTAAGAAAACAGCCCCATGCAAAATTACTCAGAATTCAGTCCCATGGGGTTCAGCGGGGCACATTCCCAGAAAACTGCATCAAAGATGATGAAGAAGAAGAGTTGATTGGAACTATTTCACACGATGTCTAGCTAGATAGTGATATCTGTATTAGAGAGCCAGGTACAGTGCTATAGAGTCCACTCTCTGAAATATCCAGAGACTTCCTTAGTCTGGAGATAAACCGTAATTCCAGAGGATCCCCAGGTCCCTCCTGGAGGGTATGAAGAGAAAAAAGCCAACAAACAGGCTGTCACTTCCAATCAGAATGTTCTTTGATGAATCAGAGCCCAAATGAGTCCCTGATCCATCCTCATTTTCAAAATGAAAAGTTTCAGAGGATTTGAATAATTCACCCCCAAAGTCTCCCGGAGTTTCCCAACCCAGAGGTAGAACCCCTTGTCCAGAGGTGGTTTGCCACTGCCTGACTCTGCACATCGACTGGTATTCTTTGGTTGTTTCTCCTCCGAGTACTAACCAGGCCAGCCCTGCTTAGCTGCCAAGATCTGATGAGACCAGGCTAGCATGGATTGCCCCAGTTCAGCGTGATGTTCCCCATGGCAAGATGTTTGTTGTTATGGGGAACCCATGACCCTGCCACTTTCCTGCTCTGAGTCCTCAGGCCCCAAAGCTTCCTCTCTGCAGTGAGATATGTGTGTGTGTGTGTGTGCAATCTGGCAAAGGTACTGAAATGGTCTGAAGAACAATGTGGTACCAGTTGAGAGTCCACGGATCACAGTAAAGCGATGTCTCAGGTGGTTGTTTCAAAAGCTGCTTGCTCCAGAACATATTATTATCATCATCATCATCATCATCATCATCATCATCATCATCATCATCATCATCATCATCATCATCATCATCATCCTTTAATTTATATCCCGCCTCCTCCCGGAGGCTCGAGGCAGGTCACATAAAACCAATCCCCTAAAAACAGTAATAAGAACAATAAAACATAGTACCTTAATCACAACAAGGCAAGACAAGAATGGCGGCCAGGTTCATGCAAACTAACCCAATAATCTCTGGCGAAGGCAATAGTGAGCAGATTATGGTGTACCAGAGAGTCATTGGCCAATTCCTTGTGGGACCTTGTTGCCTCTCCTGCTTCCAGATTGCACAGAATTCTGTATAGTGAGATGGATCTCGGTCAGATCCAGTACAGCACTCCTTATATTCCTAAGCAAGGCTACAGGCAGGGAGCTACCTAACACCGCCAGTCTGTGCCTTAATACTTAAAAGATCTGGACTACTCTTGTTTTCTAAACTTGAAACATATCACTGATCCAGGAGGACTTATTTTAAAAACAAAATAGACCATCTAAGAACCTTTGGATCCACACGGATCTGGGAGCCTTGATGTTTTCAGCAAAAATCTGGCAATTATCATAGCTGATGATGTTTTCTCTCATGTTGTGGAAGTAGGCTCAGCTTAGACTTCCTCCATAATTATCACAGAGGCCCCCTACACCTGCCATTATGGGCCAAGCCGCCTCCAGCCCTTGAATTCCTCTACCACTGGAGCTTGCCAAAGATCTACTCGCAAGACAGAGCATCAGAAAGGGAGGAAACCAGTGGGCTGATCTTCGAATCCAGCTCGCACTTTCTTCGGCGTGGCTGATGCCTCCTTGGTTTTCCTGCCCAGCAGCTGGGAAATGTGGCAGCCATATGTTGGCAGAGGCTGAATCCTGGGCACATTTCCCCCCACCCTCTCCGCACAGGCTTTCTGCTGTGGGAAGCATTTCAAAGGAAACCATTCAACCCCCATAACATGCTTGTGATCTGAAGATGGCTATTTAGAAGGCAGCCCGGCATTAATTTAGCAATCCACTACAAAGTTTGGCGTGAGGTTGAAAGCACTAAAATAAATTGTGGCGAAGTTGTTTCCCTCAAACCAGATTGTGTGGTTTACATTATTTGTCAAAGTGAAGTACAACTGGCAGGTTTGTATCATTCGTGTGCAGCAGAAGAGCCCCGGGGCCAGGTAGGCTTTTGGATCTGCCACGGCTCCTCTTCTGGAGATGTGGTTTGCGAGAAGACTGCACGGGGAGGGGTTATCTGGGGGACATCCCCGTGCCTTTAGCTCACACCCATCTCCAGCAATCTGTGGGGGGAAGTGTCATCCAGCTGCAGCCGACTTATGGTATCCCTGTAGGGCAGGGGTAGTCAAACTGCGGCCCTCCAGATGTCCATGGACTACAATTCCCAGGAGCCCCTGCCAGCATTCGCTGGCAGGGGGCTCCTGGGAATTGTAGTCCATGGACATCTGGAGGGCCGCAGTTTGACTACCCCTGCTGTAGGGCTTTAAAGGCGAGAAGTGGTTTCTCATTGCCTCCCTCTTCATAGCAGCCCTTGCTGATCTCCTCTCCAAGGCCAGCCCTGCTTAAGCCTCAAAATCTGACACCATCAGGCTAGCCTAGGGATGCCAGCTCCCAGAAAAGACCTGGGGATCTCCTGGAATTAGAGCTCATCTCCAGACATCAGTTCCTCTGGAGGAAATGGATTTTTTTTTGGGGGGGGGGTGGATTCTGTGACATTATATCCAAATAAAGTCCCTGCCCTCCTCAGGTTCCCCTCAAAACTGTAGGCATTTCCCAAGCTGAAACTGGGACCTTTACACCCCGCAACTCTGCTGGTGGCCAGGACATGGCATTCCTCCATCCAGACCAGGATCCTTCTGAGATTCACTCCCCATTAATAACATTTGGATTGGGGGAAACAGGACGCTGTGGCTGGGGGCCATAGCCACCATCAAAATGACTCTTGAAGAACTAAGTCACTGCTGATGGAGCTCAGGAATGGCAGATGCTCCCCTAGCCACCACTACACTTACATATAAAGCCAGTTCCCTTAAGGCAGACATGATTCCAGGCCGGCATCGTTTTGTTTGGAGTACCCAGTAAGCCATTCATTAGCAGTGGTCCCCAACCCCTGGTCTGCTGTACCGGGCCACGGCTCCTCTTCGTCCTCCTCCCCGGCTGCTGCCTCGGGGGCTGCCCTGCCACTCTGTCACCAGCTCACCTTTAGTGCTCTCCGGGTGCCGCCATGGCTGGGGCTCCCCCTCGGATTGGCACTGCGCCGCTGCTGCTGGCAACGCCCCCCAGTGGGCGGCGGGAAGTCAGGGGCGCCAGCAGGAAAGCAAGTGGAGCAGAGGCTCAGGCGGCAACGTCCCTTGGCAAAAGACGACCCCCCCCCCCGGGCCTCAGTAAAATTGTCAAGCTTTGACCAGTCCCCGGTGATAAAAAGGTTGGGGACCACTGCATTAGAATACTTACAAATATGGAATGTAGTGCCCTTGGGCTTGCCACAGCACTGATAAAGCTGTTCTGACCGAGCAGCAATATCAGGGCTCTCTCAGCCTCACCCACCTCACAGGGTGTCTGTTGTAGGGGGGAGGAAAGGGAAGGCAATTGTAAGCCGCTTTGAGACTCCTTCGGGTAGAGAAAAGTGGCATATAAGAAAGAAATCATCTTCTTTTCACAATCACGGTGAGAATTTGAAGTTTCATTCAACAATTCTAAGTGCCCCTCAAGTCCCTTTTCCTTTGCTACTTTACTACTCCTTCGGGTAGTAAACACCAGGGCACGAAACCCCCAGCCCTTCCTCTTCTGTCCTGAACTCTTCCCAAATCCTGCCTATGTCGGTTGTCCAAGCAGTTCTCAGTTTGGTGCTCGGGACCCTTGATTGTGCAGTGCAGAAAGATGGGGGCATGGAAATGCCATGTCTTTCCCAAAGTCCCAGATTCCTGCTTTGTTTCTTCAGCTCCCCACTGAAGAGTTTTCGTTACACCAGACGAGCCTCATGCGGCTTCCAGGTTTTGTTCCCGACGAATACACATTAGCTATTTGGCTCCCCGGGGGTCGGCTAGCGG